>NC_088253.1:13961764-14270000 GCF_036013445.1 Caloenas nicobarica
TGGGAGAGCCCTTCACGGGAACAGACTGATACACTGCAGCTCTGAAAACGGCGACGACCGAGAAGACTGATGACGGGAATCCACAACGAGCGGCACGGAGGAGGTCGGGGGAGGGACAGTGGGTGCTGAACTGCCCGCGGCGGCAGCCGGGCCGGCGGGGCCGGGCCCTGGCGCGGTGGCCGCGACTGCAGCGGGAGAGGACGCGGCCGTGGGGGCCCGGCCGGGCCTCACCTTCCCACCCCCGTCCGGGTGCCCGTCACCGAGCCCGCAGTCGGCGACGTTTCCAGCCAAAGCCCCGGGGCGGCCGGGTCGCTCCCCCGGCCTCGACCCGAAGCCTTTATTCACCCAGAGGCCCGCGCAGGGCGCGCCCCCTCCTCTCCCGCGCTCCCCCTCCCGCGTCCCCGCCGCGCACGGCCGAGGGAGGCGCCTCACCCCGTGCTTGGCCTGCAGCTCGGCCAGCCGCTGCTGCCGCAGAGCCTCCAGCTCCTCGTCCGCCATGGCTGAGGGGCGGCCGCGCACCCGCCGCGCCTGCGCGGCCGGGCCAGGCGCTGCCAATCCACCGCCGAGCGCGGGGTGCGGCTGCCCTCGCGCCTGGTGCCGCCTCATGGCGCAGCCGCCGCCCCCTCGAGGCCGCAGGAGCGGCCGAGGGCAGCTGGCGGCGCTGCCGGGTGTCCCCTCACCCCCGCGTCTTCTCAGCCCCGCTCCGTGCAGTAGTTCATGGTGTCGTCCAAACTTCTGGCCCAGGAGCTTGTTTCTTCCCTGCGGCAGCCGGCTGTGCCAGGTCGGTGACCCCGCACGCAGCTCGGTGTCTCCAGCGCGGCGACCGCAGCGGTGACGCTGTGAGGAGAAAGCGGGGGAACCTGCAGCCCCTTTTTTGAGAGCTGCACACATGAGGAGCCCGAACCGGGCTGGGCCTGCTCGTTCGTTGGCTCCGCGTCTCTGAGGACGCAGTGCAGGACGGTGGTGTGACCTTATGCCAGGTAGGCTGCTGCTAGGCTGCTAGAAACCGCCTTGGTTCGTACCTCAGTTCCTCTGTATTGCCGCAGTCTGCTGCTGTGAGCAGAGCCACTGCCCTTGCGTGGATTGCCCTTTGGCTGTGTCTCTGATTTCATCAAAAAAAAAAAAAAAAGGCAGGGCTGGCAGGATTGGGTCAATCTTCTGCACGGGTCACGCTGACTGACATTTCCCCAAACTCTGTTCAGCTGTGGCTCCCCAAGAAATAACTCACTGTGCTGTGACCACGGCTTCCAAGCTTGATCCACCATTGGCAATTGGGACTAAAAAAAAATGCACGAAATGATACAGTGTCCTGCCCCTCCGCTGGGAGGTCTGGCCCTGTCTCTGGAACCTAAGGGTGCAGGGAGCTGACAAAGAGGTGCTGCCCTTGGTCAGACTTGGTACAGAGTCACTCTAGTATCAATTCGAAGCAGCTACTGGCAATGTACTCACTTGATAGCTTCAGTCATGTTAAATGAGTAACTTTGACAGCTCAGATTTTGTCTTTTAATGTTGGTCAGCCACACATTCTTATGAAAGACTGTGTTTTTCACTTGTACTTCAAGATTTAATTAACCAAGGAAACAACTTTAATATCAAAAGCTGTTCTGCCAGGATAAATGAGCCATGACTTCCTGAAAATAGAGGTTTCTATAAAGATATGTTACTAGATATTGCTGGTCTAGCTTTAAAAAGTAACAAAAGGTATCAAGTGCTTGTTTCATAATACCTTTAATTAAGCACTCCTGCAGTGAATGCAAACACAATTGGTGCAGTGGAATTAATTTATTTGGAGCTATCCATGCTGTGTGCTCCAAACGGATTACACGAGCCTGTCATTCCTACCTGAAAACCTTATGTCCATCCAGATAGCCTGAGAATCATGTTTATTCCTTGATTGATAAATTTTAAATCGGGGTCTATTTCAAAATTAAGATTATGGTCTATTTAGTGGATTTCAAGGAGAGTTTTGGTTTTTACTGCCATGTTATCAGCAGAGGGAGCCCTAGTTCTACGGAAGTGTTGCCTATCCTGCCATAAACCAGAAAACACGAAAATTGGGGTGGTTGTGTTGGTTTTTTTTGCTTTGCAGTATGTTCTCACAGATGAAGCTTTAATCTATATCGTACATCTCTGCTGCTGTAAATTCATGCTCCATTATACCACCATATGTTTGGCTCCAGTCAGAGAAAGCTGCAGTAATCCTAATACTTCATCTAGCTTTGTAGATATTTGTGTTGCGTGTTTGATTGCGTATTGTTTGCTCACACACTTAAAGGTTATGTCTTAATAAGTTGTTTTAAATGAGTTTATTAGCAGTGAGCTGGCAGTTGATGTTTTATGTTTTGAGAAGGTATCGTAGCTATTGTCAATTACAATATGAGATTCAGGAATCAAAAAAGGAGAGTTTGGTTCATTAGAAAAAATCTGGAGGCATGTAGCACAGTGCTTTAGGTTGTATGTAATTTCTGGCTAGTCAGCTGCCTAGTTTCTTTTTCACCTGGTTAGAAGTATAAATCATCACCTCTGCAAACTGGACAGCTCTGAATGTGAAAACATGAAAGAATAGATACAGGTTTTGAAGTACTAGTTGAGTTGCTTTACAGTGTTCAGGACTTCTAATTGTGATGCAGAAACAGTGGATTCCTGAAAGTTTTTTTATATGCATTTGGTATGTCCACAGAGTCCTGTGTGTCATTTATATTGATGAAGAATGGTTAACGGAAGAGAAATGCTTTAAAAACACTTTTTTCTATTTTTTTAAACTTTTTTTCTGATAACTGTGCATCTCTTAGAGTGCTATAAGTATATACTTACGTAAATATATACTTACATAAGTACTATATAACTATGTTAACTACATTACGTAACAAACATACTATGTGTAGAGACTAGAAGATGTTATATATTGCTAACTAATCTCTCTATACAATATAAATGCATTTTTAAATATAAATGTATAGTATGTGTATTTAATGTATTTATTAATCTATATATTTATATATAGATAATAGATTTACTTATATTTAAAAAATATATTTAATATATAATATATTTAAGAGCCTTATTTTGATATATCATGTTTTGAGGCATTTCAACAGATGTAATTTTCCAGTGCAAACTGGGCTATTGAATTCCCATAAGCTGAATGATATTTGAAAGCTTAGGCTTTGTTGCATGGCCAATGAGAGCTTAAAAGCCGAAAAATAGGATTGTGTTGTGGTAGTGAAGTTTTATATAGCATCATGGGGCTATGATTTTGTCCTGCCTGAGGCATCAGGTCAAATTTCACAGATATGAATATCAGCAAGTTCAATAGAAGTTAAAATCCATGTCATTGAAAGGCAAGTTTGATTTAAACAGAACTGATGTGGTAACAATTCTAGTACTTTCATAGCATCTTTTAAGATACTAAACCATTTTAAGCCATCTTAACGTGACGTACATTGTTCTAGAAATACTGCATCTTGCATATTCTGATATACTAGTAGTATTAATTCTTCCCGTTATCAGTCACATCAAACCTTGCTAAATAACATGAGATTGGTTGTTGTCTCATAAGCTTAGGCTGGTGCTGCCAAACTGAGCTTGCTGGAATAATGCTCAGTGTTTATAGTTTGTGTGTCTTGTGTTGCTGTTAGCAAGTCAAGTCATGTTTGCCAAATACTCACAACGTTTGGTACCAGCAGTTATTAACTGTACTGTTGGGGTGAGTAAGCAGGTAAAGATTATAGACAAGGTACAGGACAGAAAATGGAAAGACCAGGTGTGAAGAATAGGACAGTTGATGTGTGGATCGAGACCCTTCATACAGTAGTAACATGGATTTTCTTTGAGATTGGGAAACTCAAAATGTTCATACTTGAGTGTATGTCCATTTTCATTGTGTTCCATTGGTTAAGGTTTTATGTTTATGAGATATATATGTGGTCCACTCCATGATCTGCTCCATCCAAAAATGCAGGTTCTGATCATGCATGTAATATTCAGGATAATGTTTTAGGAAAGAGGACAGTACTCTAAAGGAAACATTTCATTACTCTGTTTGTTGCTGTGATTCATTCTTTTAAAATTATATCTATGTAATATAATGAAATTAATTTAAAAATCATATCCTAAATTCTTGTAGCAGGATTTATTTATTTATTTATTTTTAAATGGCACTAAATTAATAACACTTTTGTAATGACTGGAGAAAAATAATGTTTTGAAGGGGAATACTCTGTATTCTTTAAGAATGCATTTGTCAGCTGTGAAAGTTGCTCGGTATCAGTTGGGTTGCAAGTAATAATGCACTATAAGTACATTAGTAATTCAGTAGAGTGACAGGAAAAGTTATCAGTACTATTTGAGATACATAACAATCCCAAGGATATCTATTTTGATAAGCAGGTTCCTTCCCAAGCCCTTTAAGACTTAATTTCAAACACTAGAGGGCTCAAGAAATGTTTTGGATTCTTTCCACAAGATTTTAATCACTATAGTGTCTCTCTTTCAGTAATGCTTACATTAACCTCATAATCGTCCTTAAAATGACACCCTGTGCTAGTAATAACAGCAGAATGGCAATACGTGAGTAGGGTAGTGAACAAAACATCTCCTTCCTCAAGCAACAGTAAATAAAATAAAATACCTACAGCTATGACAACATTCTGCAATTCTACGTAGAGTACTTACTTCTGAGTGGAAGATATACTGGAATTCCCTGCTTGATGAAATCCTTGCTTAGTCATCTCTAAAGTAAAAATTTAGTAAAAATTAACCATATAAATATTGCTATTGTAATTTAAAAGAAAATTGGCAAACATTGCAGTGCCTTCAAAATAAGCATTGCAAGATTTTTTCTACCTTACAGAAATTGAAGTAAGACACTTTAAAAAAGTAATATTTAAAAAAACCCTGCATTCAGTGTTTGATGTGAGAGAAATGAAGAAAAACTTACATTAACAGCGACAACTAAATATGTTATCTTAAATTATTAACAGTTAATTTTAACCATCTAATTAGTTATTACATGATCACATCATGCCTATTCCAAAGCTCACTGAAGCCATAGAAAATTTTCCCTTTAATTTCCGTTATTCTAGAAACAAACACACTAAGGGCAATAAGGATTATTTGCAATGCAACAATCTGAGTGGGTGCCTCGTAGCGGGCACTAAATAAATAAATACAGTCCTGAGAAACATTGTCCCCAGTCCGGGTCACAGGTTTACAAAGATTTGTATGCAACAATATGAAAGTACAGTAGAATAAATTTGGAAATGGAATGATGTCAACATGTGAGTCGGATGTGAGGAGATCTCAGACTGTAAAAGATGGGAGTGAAAAAAGGAAAAAATATTATTCATTACATTTTTGTAGATAGATATTTTTATTACGTTTTATTTCAAAGAATAAGCAGCAAATGTTTGCAGGAACATAGTGCCGTCAAATCTGAGCAGCACGCTCCAATGTTTTCTTATGCTATGCATATAATTAAAGTCTGATATTGAAGCTGTGAAGTCGATGACAATATCTTACAGATTTCAGTGGGAACTGAGTCAGGGCTTAAGTCCAACTCCTGCAAAGTACTTGAGTTCATGTGTAACTTTCAGCCCATGGGAAAATACAGTGAAATTTATATATATATATGTATATAATTCCTACTTTAGGATTGTCATCACTCATTCGTTTGCTCTGCTGCAGAAGTGCCAACAGTTCCTTTAACTAGGATGAAGCCATTAATGTGATTTTTATTGCTTTATATGCTTTGATGCCTTAATTTTCTTAATCACCTGCAATAAATGTTTTTTCTTTCCCTTTACCAAGAATTAGAATGTGAATACCTTTCTTCTTTTTTTTTTTTTTTTTTTTTTTTTTTCCCTAAAATCTTATAGCTTGGATTGTTCATTCTCTTTCTGGGTAATGTATTTGTGCCCATGTGAACCAGCTGTGTTTAATGAGCTGGAGCACAGCAAAGCCAATAAAACGTGAACTCTGCGTTATCAGCACATACATGAAGTGAGGGGTGGACTGTGGGTTAAAGCAACTTCCTGTTTGCCTTTTGGAATTGTAATATATCATCATATTCTCCTATGACAGTATTTGCTGGATTGTTAAATTTCTACAAGGCGAAGCACTTCGTCACTTATTTGTTAGTCTGAATCATGACAAATGCTGACTGTATTGTCTTACTGTCCTTTCTTAAGGACATTTTTACTATATTTCAGATTGAAACTAGGAATTAATTTGAATGGAACAACTGTGTTAACAGTCTAGAACCATTGTATTTAGCTTTGCTGAGCAGGTTAAGCACTTTGGTAAGATAAGGTCAGGATTGTGCTTCTTCCTCAGCTGTACTTGCAGCTGCGCGTTGCTTGTTCTAAAACACGTGTTCCACAGCTCCCGAGTAAATCCCTGAATTATGAAGAAAAGAGGGGGAGACAATTTAGAAATATCTCTTTAGGCTAAAGTAAAGCTAATGCAGTTGCCAGTAGTATTGTTTTATGTAATAAAATTAGAAACTCTCGCTTTTCTAAAAGCATTAATTTAGGAGTTTCATAACTCTTGCTAAATTTAAGTATGGTAGTATACCCTTATCTTCCACCAAAACTAATTGTTGCTAAAAACAAACAAACAAAAAACCAAACCAAACAAAAACCCCAAAACCTAAACCAAACCAACCCTTCCATATCCTTTGAATTTGATAAGTTTGAAGTGTGGCTCTGTTAAAAAAATACTACTGTGTAAAAATCACATACATTAATCTAGCAGTCCTCTCCTCTGTATTGTGTATCTACTTTTTTTAGTAACAAAGATAAACTATTGCTATTTTTAACTTGCTTTTGGAACTGATACAGGTACAAGAAGTGCACTAGATTGATTTTTTTTTTTTCTTTTTCTTTTCTCCATTAATAGAAATATTTATTGCATTCCAAGTATTATATTTGGGTCTAGGTTATGGAAGAGAATCCACTTCAAATGGTATGGTATAGTATTGGTTCTAATTATTCATTTAACGAAGAGCCCATGGAATAGAGGATGCATTTTAAGAACGTTTAAGTTAAGTCACTTTCACTTGCTGTCTGTTACCCATTTAGGCTGCTATTAATATTTCATAAATAGAGGTGGAGAGACAGAAGAGTAAATGGAGGCCAGATTGCCCAGAATGCTACAGAGGAAAGTGATCAAAAGACTAGAGCTGGGAAAGGAAAGGTGAGACCAGGATAAAAAATAGTGCTTGCTCTTTTTTTATTTTTGTCTTTCGCTGTAGCTTAGGTCAAGGCATGGTGAGAAAATCTGAGCAGACCCCTGCAGCATTTTAGATATTCCACACACGAGTCAGCAGCTGTTCCAGGAAAGAGTTGTGGAAGTAGGACAAAATTGGATATTAAAACTGTATTATAATGAAAGTAGGTGATCTGCTGCCTGAGCCATCTTTTACCTAGAATTATTTGCAATAGAATTAACTGAGGTAGACTGGCAGCCTTCAGCTTGTCTCACCGCACCTTCCTGTAAGAGGAAGGAAGACGATTAATGCTTCATGAAGGCATCAGTCCTTACTGATTCCTTGGGCTGTAGAAACAGGAATCCTTTCTCTGTATTCCCTTGTGTAGATTTTCTATATGCCCTGATTAAAGCCATAAGCTTTGGTCTCTAAATTGCCAGTGATAATGTGCTTGAGTATTTTTAACACGTAAGAGCTTGAAGTGGAAGTCAACCAAATAAAAATATTAGTTTAGGTTTGTATCACTCAAGAGCTTCTTTAATTTTCAAAGACAAAGATGAACTAATTACTTTAAAACATTAAAGGTAGTTTCTGCTTTTCGTAGGTAGCACATTATTCTTCATTACTCACTAAACCAGAATATTTCTTATCATAATTGTTGATCTGACTGACACACATTCTAATTCTGATGTACAGTATAAGACACCTTAAATGAGTACAGACACCGCTGTTTGGTGCTGTCAAGCTGTTCATGGTTATTTAAACAAATATATTCTATGTAAACCTGTTGTAAGTACTTTTTTGTTAAATGTACCAATGTGTGATATTTTAAAATTTCGTTTGTTCCACTTATGAGCAAACCCCTCTCAAATCTAGAAAATCTCTGGGAAGGAGTGTTACATCAGATCTAGGTCAGTCCATCTGCGCCTTCCAGAGCTACTGACTTTGGCAGATGTGAGCTCCCTGATTTTGTAGCAGTTTTCTGCTCCAGACCCTGGAGGCCTTAGCATCCCAAGCCATGGGGCTGCAGTCCACATGATGTGCTTCCCAGAACTGCCAAATCTGGAAGACCAGGTTTCATCCTGCAGGCAGGATGCTGAGAAGCTCATCAGAGACCTGCCTGGCTTGTGCTGGAACCTGGGCAGAACTGAATCAGATGTTTTCTTTGCCAAATCTGCAAATTCTGACAATGTAAATTGTGTTCTTCTGATCAGTTCTGCTGAAGTGAAAAGAGTTCGGGATTCTGAAACCCAGAGAAACGTGATGACCAAAACAAAAGATATTGAAGTTTTGGAGAATTATGCTTACAAATAGGAAATGCAAGCAAGAATGAATTGATTCTTTCTGTTTACTGCATATATACAAATAATTGAAGAATGCTCTAAGCAAGGTTTACAAAGATTTAGTGTCAGGCATATGCATTCATTGTGTTTTATGTATTGAGTGCAAAACCAGCAGTCTGTTTCTTGCATAGACATGTTATTAAGGCAGTTAGGGATGAAGCATAGTTTTGAGAAAAATGAATGTTTAGAGAGTAGTATGAAGCCATTTACAAAAGTCATTGTTTTAAAAAAGTGAAATGACTTTTTCTGTCAGTCACTAAAAAATCTGATTAATAGAAAAACTGTCATGTGAAAACTTAGGATTTTTAAGAAAAGCTTTTCTGTAAAGAATTTCAAGCTGTTTACTGTGACTATTAATAATGTAATTAATTTGTTAAGTAGTAAGGCACCAGCCAGGGAAAACAGAATATACTATTAGAGTGTTATTCAGTGGGAATTTATCGTTACTGTATTGTTTGATTTCAACACACCTCAGATTTCACTTTTTTATTTGTATGTACAGAGCTCATTTAATTTGATTATAAGTTGTGTAGGAGGTGTTTCTGACTGCATGAATACATCCATTTACATAGATTATTGTAATTAAAACATTTATTCTAACCTTCTTGAACTTGTACATAGCACGATATGCTTAACAGCAGAGAGGGTCTGCCAGCTAGTTGAAATAAACTGGAAAGTGTTATAAAATACTGAAAGATATTGAAAATGTCATCAGTTTTTCAGTTTTGGAGGAAGGATTCTGCTCTTAGCATGACAGAAGGTGTTTCCTTCACTCGTTTGACTGCTAGATTCTACGAAAAAATTCTGAAGTGTAGTGAGAAAGCCGCATAAAGAGCTCACAAGGATTAGACAACAGCAGCTGTACTTGTGAATAATTTAGGTTTAGTTTGCAAAATTATGCAGGAAAGGATTATCACTTGTACTTGCATTTGAGAAAATGGAGCTACAAATGTTGTTACAAAAAGTGACAATGAACAAACCATGTAAAATAGCAGAGGGACTGGCTTGTCACTTTGGGCTGGATCCTGCAGATCTGTGTGCTGAGGCACTGGAGTCCTGACTGGGAAGTAAATAGCGTAGGAAGAGCTGAGCTGCTGTTGTCCCGATGCACAGGGGCAGAACCCTTCCTCAAAGTTCAGTCCAGTGCTTCAGACCAGTGTCTGTCAGGTGTACCAGGGACATATCGATCCCCTGGCTCCAGAGGGGAGTATTAGTTCTGTTATTGATAGATATTTATAGTTAGTTATAGCAAAAGGTCTTAGGGGACTCCCAGCTCCTTTCTCCCCTGTGAAAGGCAGCTGGTGAGTGTGCGGTAGTCAAGAGCACTCACCGCTTCAGGCATATTTGCCTTTTGATCAAAGGCAAAGTAAATTGTGCCACTTTCCCCTAAGCCATCCTGCCTCTCAGCTACAAGGTGTATGTAAAACAGGAAGAATTATTAGCATCATTCTTCTCTCCTGCCTCAATATTTACAGTGCAGTTCCATAAGGTTAAGGCAAGATTTTCCTCAGAATGTTTCCTGTTCATATTTTAAAGGAAATCTAATTGGTAGAATGCAAATTCTGAATCAAATACTCAGGATGATGTTTCTGTAAAAGTTTACATTAATATTGTAAATCAGTAAGTTACAAAGACAACAATTCAGGAATTTTCAAATGTGAATTATTCATTTTTGACAGAAATTACGATTTTATCTTGGCCTTGCCATCACCTGATCACACAGGTGAACCTCAGTAACCAGCCGGTCAGTTGTGCTCAATGCTGTGTGTGACCACTAGATATCTCTGGTTGTGTGAGATCTCTGGAAACGAAGCTCACCTTGCACTCCAGGCTTGCAAGCTGGTGATCTGCGCAGCCCGGGAGCCTTGTCAGAAGGCTTGGTCTGGGTATGCAGGTACCCTTAGAGTTGTAAGTCCTGGCTTTTACAGAAAACAAAGAGGGAGTCTTCTAATTACACTATTAAAAGATGCACACAGGTAATTCAAGGCCAGAACAAGAAAAGAATTCTTGCTTTAGTGAGAGAACTGGGGCTTCTTAACTGTCAAATCCAAAGTTAGAGCGAGCAGAAATAGGGGGTGTTGCTATAAATGGGAAAATGGTCTGGACCATCCAGAGAATCCTGATGTAACCTCAGAGCACACTGTCTAACAGGCAGGAGAAGGAAGCGAACAATGTGTACAGTTTATAATCCTCTCTAGATCTGCCATCTCAATAAACTGGTGCAGTAGAAGAGCTGAGGAGCTTGTATTGCTGAGTCAGTGCCCGTGTGGTCAGGACTTCTGGAGGTGGGACGAAGGCAGAGGGATTCTGACTGTACAAGTATCCAGGGCACCAGTTTAGATTCCCACTAATTTGCAGAGTTAGTAATAGGATTAGAGTCTCAAGTATTTGTCTATGATTACTATAGGGCAGTGAACTATAAAAATCAACAACTTCTTATTTTTTAACAAACAACAGTGTAAAGTCTCTATTTTCCTAAAAAAAAAAAAAAAAGGTGCAATCTCTGAGTTTTCTGTCTACATGCTGATTAAAATAATGTAGGTTGAATTCTGCATTTGAAACCATGAACGAGGCTCATCTTTAAAGTCTGTTAGAACCATATTTGTGTCTGAATTAGTTAAAATGTCAGTTGAATTTTTGATGTGGAAATGAAAGACCTTTCAAAATGTAGTTCTGTTCCTGGTATATTTTCACAGGTTTTTACAGAGAGAAGCCCTCATAGATGTAGAAAACAGGACTTGCTAAAATGATTCCACAAAATGGTTTGATCAAATTTTGATCAACTACTAGTTGTGGATTTTTCATACTATCCTACTAATTAGGGAACTGTTGGAAAAGTTCCTTTTATTTTGGAGCCATAGAATTATTTGTGACCAAGTTATGGGTTCTTTCCATCCCAGTCTATATTGCCCTTTGTTCTGTACACAATCCATAGACCTAATAAATTTTCTTTTTTTTAAGACAAAAAAAAAGCCACCATGAAAGCACCCCAGATAACATCCCATATAGGAAGGTGCTTTTATACAGAGATTTCAAGGCCATTTTCACTCTGTGAGGAAAACTTCTCCTGAGAATTTGCATTATCACATTTTTTTACATCAATATGACTGTAATACTTTCAATTTTTTTTAAAGAAGGTATATTCATGATTACTATTGTTGATTATAATGACAATTCAATTCTGTTAGAGAAATGGATGAAAGATTGACCCACTTATCATTTCATCCTAATTGAGGCATCCATGTTGTGTTGGAATTCAGACTCAGCAACTTCTTTCACCATGGGTTTTATGCCTAAGTAGAATTGATAATGCTTGGAATCTCAGGGACATTTGAGGCACAGGAGAAGCAATTCCTGTTAGTACTCTAGATTAATTTCTTTTGTTTCAGGTAAGTGGTTCTGCATTTCTGATGGGCCACCAGAGCGTTGTCAGTAGCACTGTTCTCTTTCAGATGGCTTTTCCTCAGCCTTTTTACCCTCTCTGTGCTTCAGTGCAAATTAGGGATGGATGTTTTATTTTTGGAAGTTCTTGTGCCTATTCCATTCTGTGGGTGAACAGAAGAGTTAAACCTGCCCTGGACTCCAAAGAAATTTGTCAGTCTGAAATTGCTGTATTATATAGTATCCTTTATTTTTTTGCTTTTCTTTAATCTCAGAATGATTCTTAAGATTAAATAAGTGATTTATGTACTACAAAAATATAGCTAATGCCTGTTTTATATTGTTTGACTTTATTCTTGAAAGCATAATTCTGTTTTGAAGAGGAACTGCTTAATGTATCAACTTTTTCTGCAGCATACCTGATTTATGCGGTCAGTTAACTTTAATGGGGAAATTCAGTTTTATTATTTTTTGAGTTTTACTCACTTATGCCAAAAATCCAACACAGTTAAATAAATGTTGGATTTTATTTCTTTCTGCTTATTGCCAGAAACATTCTCTATTTAAGCTGCATTTCACCCAAAAAGTTTGTTTTACCTTTACAGATCAGGAGGCATTAGGGAGCTGATTCTTTGTGACTAAAGGTGTAACTTCAGGCCAGTGACATTGCTGAAGTACAAGCTGGGGGCAAACCCGGGATTTTATAATACGTAGCTATCTAGAAATCAACAAGAAAATGTTTTCAGCAGACAGCTGAGCGCTGGGAGAGCCTGTTGGACCCGTGTGCCAGCCGGCAGGACATCACTGCGCTGCTGCCTGGGGTGAGCGGACCAAGAGCTCGGCTCCTGGGGAAGGCGGGGGCTTGAGGAGAGAAAGCAAGGGGCGGTTGTTACAAAAGAAGGATCATTTGGGCTAGCGGGTGGTTGACCCGTAGGGACATCCTACGCCAGGTGCAGGGAACAGTTCGCTCTGTGTGAACTTGGGAGGCGCGCAGGCTGCCCGCCGCAGGAGGCCGGGGAGGGGCGGGCACTGCCCCGACCCCCGCCCGGCCCGGCCCTGCCCCGCAGCCCCGGCCCCTCCCCGCCCGCCCACTCTCCGCGCCGCTGCGGGGAGCAGCGCAGCCCGCCCGGCAGCCGCCGCCGCTCGCAGCCGGCATGGGCCCCCGCGGAGCCCCGCGCGTCGCCGGCTGCCTGCTGCTCTGCTGCGCTCTGGCCGCCGCCCGCGCCGCCCCGCGGAGGAGACCCTCGTTCGGCGGCCACGTCGCGGAGAACCGCCCGGCGGGCACGCGTGTGCGCGGACTCAGCATCCCCCTGACGCGGCTGGGGCGCGAGCCCTGGTGCGCCAAGGTGCAGGGGCGCCGCTGGCACCTGCAGCTGCTGGGCGAGGGCCAGGCGCACTTCCAGGCGGCGCTGCACGCCCGCACCGCCCGCGTCTGGCTGCGCACCCGCCGCCCGCTGGACCGCGAGGCGCGGGCGCTCTACTCGCTGCGCCTGGGCTTGTGCTGCAAGCGCTGCCGGCCCCGCGGCGCCGCGCCCGCCGAGCTGGCCGCGCTCACCGTCCGCGTGCTGGACGACAACGACAACGCGCCGCGCTTCGTGGGCGGGCCGCGCGCCGGCGTCACGCAGCTCCGCGTGGAGGAGACGCTGGCGCTCAAGTCCCAGGTGTGGCAGGCGCGCGCCGAGGACGCGGACGCGGGCGCCAACGCGGAGCTGCGCTACTTCGCCCTCCCGCGCAGCGCGCACTTCTTCGTGGTGCCGCGCAGCGGGCGCGTGGTGCTGGTGCGCTCCCTGCTCCACCTGCGCGCGCCCATCCCGCTGCGCCTCTACGCGCGGGACCGCGGGCGGCCCGCGCTGCTCAGCGACCCCCTGGAGCTGGAGGTGCTGCCGCAGCCCAAGCGGCTGCCGCCGCCCCGCCCCGCCGCCCGCCGCCGCCGCCGCCGGGCCGCGCTGCCGCCCGCCGCGCCCTTGGCGCTCTCCGTGCCCGAGGACGCCCGCCCGGGCAGCCGCCTGGCCACGCTGGCCCCGGCGCGCTTCGCCTCCGCCTGGTTCGAGCTGGTGTCGCCGCCCGCCGAGGAGTCGCCGGTGCGCGTGGGGCGGGAGAGCGGCGAGGTGACACTGGCCGCCGCGCTGGACAGGGAGGCGGCGCCCGCCTGGGAGCTCGTCGTGCGCGTCCAGGAGCGCAGAGGTAGGTGCGGGCGTGGGGACTGGGCTGCCCGCGGCCTCCTGCGCTCCACCCGCGGCTGCGGCTGCGCAAAAAGTTGTGTCCCACGCAGAGCGGTGGTCGTGTCCCGTCAGTAAGTTGGAGGGTGGTTTGTCTTCTGAGGAGTAAGAAGTCCCCAAGTGACAAGAAGCACGGAACGACGGTTTGCATCAGGTGTCACGTGCTGTCACACCGTGGAATGTAGTTTTGATCTTTTAAGTCTGTAAATTGTTAAAACAGTGGACGTGACAAGAAGCATTCCATAGTTTAGTGAATATGGACGGTACAGCTGTGTAAAATGCCTGCAGCAGTGAGCTGGTTATCAAAATTGAACTGTTTCATCTGTTTAAAGTCTTATTCATTAATGGGCAGCATGGAAAATGTGCAGCATAACCCAAGAGTGTTACTTATATACGCATTGAGACAAAGCATGTTAGATATACCACACTTCATACACACAATTACTTTCTGATGAAACACTTCGCACAGCTCTGATCCTGTAGGTGCTCAACCTGAAACATGCGACTGCAGTCGCTGAGATCTGAGTCATTATTAAAGTTAAACGCATTTGACTCACAAGCATGGTGTGAATTTTTGCAAGATTGGTGCTTTTATGTGCCTGCGCTTATTTAAGAGTCTGAGGGTTCCAATGTGCACCATTAAAACGGCATGTTTACAGTTTAAATTGTCATCATTCAGAGGGTCTTACTCAAGTTTAACAGAATAGCTCGTTTAATTTATCTCTGGCTGATTACATCTATTACTTTAAAATTTTTTTTTTAATTTTTGAATTGTCATCTTGGCTAATATTTTGCACCTATTAAAACACAGCTTAGTATAAGCATTTTTTAATTCACTGAATGGTGGCTATCTGTGTACATTCACCATGTCTCTTGTTATTTTCCTATTAGTTGTGATGGTAACAATGTTCTGAAGATTGTCTAGAATGTGGGTATTCTGGAGAAAATTGTATCAGCAGAAACGAGTTGGTTGGTTTGATTTCATCTTGGAAAGGTTTAGAAAGGGTTTTATGTTATGTGACTTACAGTGTTTGTGATAACTGTTAACTTCTGAGCAGCGCAGTTGCTCAGGGGAGCCTCAGAGCAGCACCGGCGGGAGACGTGAAAAGCTTCCCACGCTATTCCTGTCCCTCATCTCTTCTGTTTTCTGACTGAGGGGCAGCCCGTAGGAGTGCGGCAGTTTATTCCTTGGTGTCTGTTGAATCCTCAAGGATGCCTAATTAGCGCTGGCAGTTTCAGTGACATGGATACATCCTCCTGTGAACTCATTTCACTCTGGTCCTGAAGAACAACTCTCAGATGCTTCTCTGGTTCTCGCTGCGTTTTTGTCCTGTCTGTCGCTGGAGCATGTTGTTGTCAGTCACTTGTATTGGCTTTGCACTGTGTTCCAGCTTGAGCTTTGGCTGCTAACCCGGAGGCTGATAGACCAATTTCCAAAAAAACCAAATGCTTTCTGTGTCCTGTCTCTGCTACTCAGTCTTGAGCAAGGCTAGGTGCCAAAGGGAATGTCATTACTGGGAGGCAGTGACAAAATCTCTCCGGTCAAGCAGAGCATGTTGCTGGGATGTTCACCCACTCTGTCATGGAGCTCAAGTTTCGGCCCTTTGTTGGTGTCACAGTTCCCTCTGTCAGGATCAGGAAGATGTTGCTAAGAAAGCGGTAGCTAACCTTGCCCCCAGTTACTGCCAGTCTCACCTTTGTGATGGTTTTCACCCTTATCTAGCCTGAATATAGAAGTCTGAGATTGCCTGGAACAAAGCTTGTCACTGTCATGCCAGAGATTTATTTTCCAAAGCAGTGTTTGCTAACCCAGTTAAAACAGATCAAAACAAAACAAAAAAACCCCACGACTTTAACTTATTTTCAGGGATTTTTTTCACCATCTTGTAGTTTTACTAAATATTTTGGAGTGCTTTCCACTAGCCTGATATATTACTGCTAGTAGTATGAAGTAGTAAGATGATAATCTTTAAGAAACATGTAGAACTAGATTCTGACTCTCAGAGACTAAGTAGATGGCAATTAATTTTGGACAGTGTAAATGGCATACTTTATATGCTAGTGATTTTAAGTTCCTTTGTTTAAAGGAGCTTAAATTCAAAAGTACACCTTTATTAGTACTAGTTTTTTCATCAGATAAAGGCTAGTAATGACTTGACACCTTTGAAACTTTTCTAAGTTGCAGAATGCTTACATTCTTATTTTATTAGAGTTAAAATACATAGGTATTTGAAACAGATTTAGAACGTTATGTCTTTCCTTGCTCACAATCCAAACTTCAGTAATGTGAGAAAAGATAACCAAAAGGATAGGTTAGGAGAGGGAAAAAGACATCTAGAAGAACCAGGTGTTTTTATTAATCTGAAATAAAGAAGATACAGAAGATTGCAAATCGCCAGGAAAAGACCACTATTTACAGAAGTGAACTCTCAAAATGCGTTAAAGCATGGAGCTAGTTACACTGAATTTTGCTGTGAGAAAAAGTGTAAGTTCAGGTTCTTTCTCCAGTTTGTTTTGCTTTTAATATTTGTGCTGGCTTAATTTACATTGTAAATAACCATTAATATTCCAGCAGCTATGGTTTTCTGGTATTAGAACTTACGGTATCAGATCCTGATTTATGTTCAAGTGGTGTAAAGTTGTATTAATTACTTTCATCTATTTTTTATTTTCTCCCCCTCTAATTCTTGCTGCCTGGTAGATGAGAATTGAAAACTAAGCAGTAATTAATTCTGGCATTAGTTTCTTCTTCAACCCAGGCAATTATGTCAAGGATAAGACAGATTTTTAGATGCTTTATATAAAGTCTACCATCTTTGTCCTTTATCTTTTCAGTGTCATTTATTATTGGTCATTTGTAATGTGTACTTCATTATCTAAAGTGATAAAGAATGGGTAAAAGCATTGTGGCACAAGTGGGCCTAATACATCTCTAAGAATAAAAACTTTTCTTTTTTTCTGGTGAAGCATTCTCAAAATAGTAGTAAGAAAATCCATAATTTGTTTGGTATTCTAGAAATAATAAATATTTTGTGCATTTTAGTGCTACAGTAAAATTAACTGCAATCTCTAGAGGAAATAGTTCAATACTAGTTCCGTTTATTCACTCTGTATCTTTTTGTGGCCATTTGATAGTTTGTAGCCTTAGTTTTAACCTAGTTTATATGTTTTCTGGAAACAGTAGTTACTGGAAAGCAGCAACAGGAAAATATGGACCCCCAGTGCAAAGAGCTTTTTTATGGTGTGGACTCTGCTGTGCTTGTGGAGGAGTGATAATCCCAGGGCCTGGACAAGAGAGGTGACACTTGTTTTGTAGTTCAAGTTTAGGTGAGTTCCTCACATGGATTCTTAGAAAGGTTTTAAAACAGGCAGAAGTCAGTTTTGAAATAGAGAAGAACTCACAGGTCAATCAAACCAGATAGACTTCATGGATTTACAGGATGTTTCCTTTCAGATTAGTGCTGACCTGTCCAACGTGATTGTCAGGTCTTGGAGTGCAGTAATGGGTCTTGCAGCAACCTGGGTTTGGCTGCCCACGTTCAAGGCCGGCTCTGACCCGACGCAGACAGTTGTCACCAGCCTTGGCTGTGGCCTCTGCCCTGTCTCTTGGGAGCTGCGCTTAAGCTCAGGCCCTGTCCCAAGCCCCCCAGCTGGGCTGTACCTGGCCCCGTGTCCTGCTGACCCTGACTCTGCCTTGCGGACTTGGCCTCCTCGTCACCATGAATCTGCCGGGTGACCACCCAACTGTGGGATGAACCGGGTTTATCTCTCGGGACCTGCTCTGCTCTCGTGCTCAGGGACAGTGAGGTCCCTGCCAGTCTTGCTGTCACCCTTGACTCTCATTTCACCTCACGCTGCAGAGCTGAAACCACTCATTTGAAATTGAAATATGACCCAACAATATTTACTTTTTATTTTTTTTTTTTTTTTTTTGTAATTTACAAGTGTGCTGGCCAAAAGAAAAAACAACCAAACCAAACAACAATCAAACAAACCCAGCAAAACCCCAGAACCCCAAAGCAAAGAGAAATACCAGGAAAAACTCATACATTAGCTTGAGCAATGAGATGCTAAACAGAATTCCAAAATTTCAGGGCTTAACTTTGAGCTTGTTTTTTGGCACATGATCCTTGACGAGCAAATTCCTCTAGTGACCCCACTGGTCACGCAGCTCTGGGCTATATTCTTCAGTTAACCTTGCCTGGAAAGAAGTTATGATTATCTTCATGTTTTCTGTCAGATTTTATCCCATTTGTTTCATTGGGACACAATTTATTTAGTCTTTACAAACCCATAATACTATTTTAAGTTTTTACTCAGTGAATAGAAGGTAAAATTTCTTAGACTGTCATACACATTAATATTTTAACATAGAGCTAGCATTTAATTTGAGAAGGAGCAATTACTCCATTAATGCTTGGGGGAAGAGCATGAAGGATCTGTCTCTCTAATCCTCTGTTATCTCAAGCTCCTTTGAGTTTACTTCATCCATGGGCATTAGTTTTGTAATCCCGTCATTCATTTTTTCTTATCAGAGGATTTACTAAGGGTGATGTTTGACATGCCTTTCAAATAGGTAACACCAGTCACTTATATTTTAAGTATATTTGTCCTTTTAAAATCCACATACAAAGTGGAGATACCAGTTTTAGTGATACGTGTATTTTAAACCTTGAAAGCTTTCATGCTTGGAAGCCAAGGATCAGATGTTTTAATTTTATCTGAGGCCTTAGTCCCTTACTCGCTGTACTGATTCTCTGTGTGGATCATCCTTAAGAATTAAGTAGCTTCTGGGTGATGTTTTGTCTTTTGCAATTCTTATTACCTGTTTTATGAATTACAGCGGTGTTAACAGTTACACATGAAGCTGGGCTTAAATTGAAATCATCATCTATTATCCAGTAGATGTGTTTTGTTAAACTGCAATGGTTTTAATGCTGTTAAATCAAAAGAAAACGTACTTCCCATCTTACAGTGGTATGGTAGCTACTACTTCTTTAGCTAAGTTCTCTCCTTATGGTAATACTTTTTGGCAATCAATAATAATTTATTAAGACACATGTTTTGTTATTGAAGGATGTCTGTTGCAATTATTAATTTGCAGTCATTATTTCACACCTGGGCATGCTTGGTTTTTCTATCTGCCACACTCTGCAGGCGGATACCACACTGAGAAGTCCCTGATAATGTGGTTATCACTTTACTCTCTTTTAATTGCTAATTTATGTTAAGATCCACTCTGACACAATCATTTAGCTCATGTGATGCTTTCTTTGCTTTTGTACTTTTGTTTTCTGGTTTGCTTTAACTCCTATGTTAAAAGCTAGATGAGGGTAAGGAACAGAGATATGACAGACTGTCATCATTCTGTCTGCAAAAATATCAGGCATCTTAGGAGGGAATGTGGGCTGTCCACAGCTTGAGCCCATCAAAGTTATCTCTTTAGAAGGTTTATGTTTAATTAATGAGCAAACTACTGTACTTAAAAGTAGCCCATCATATACTTAATTAATTTTTCAGAAATGACAGTAGAGAAATGTTCATGCATAATTGCCCGGTTTTTTGAAGGGTATACAGTAGGACTGGGCACAATAACCTGTAGCTTTTTTTCTCATGTTATGGTCTGAAAATGGGAACTGAGATTTCTCCTGATTGCAACTAGAGACTTAGGACACGTTTTTCTGGAAATGTACCTTCCCAAACCTTAGGTCAGTAGATATTCTACATGAAGACATATTCTAGAGTGAGGTGTTCAAAGAGTTCAGTATTATATTTGCAATGTCTGCTCAAAACAACAATGTCCTGTCAACCAAACCCAAAATATTTTATTTGTGGTAACCCAAACAAATAACAACCCCCTGAGTTTTTTGAAAACATTTGTCTATTTAAGGTAAAAGTCTTAGAAGCTGGAGCAACTTGAAAAAAAACCCAAAAACCAAAAAAACCCCACCAAAACCAAAAAACCAACCAACCAAAAAACCAAACTAAACCCAAAATAACTTGAATACTTAATTTGCCTGTAGATGCAAACCAGAGTGTAGTAGCAATATTGACCCAAACACCTGCAAAACTTTTGACACTTTCATAATCTCCTTTTGCAGATAAATTGAAATGACCTAAAAATGCCAGGAGCAACCTAGCTTCTCACCCATTATTGTTTAATCATAATAATATAATACCTCTTCCCTGAGTACATTCAAGGAATGTACAATATTTGTCCACAATTGTAGAGACATGTTCAGTCAAGTACATATTCTATATTGTCAGATTTTTTAAATCGGAATGTCTGGCATTGTCAGTTTTATCAATTATACCGATGCAGAGAAGCCTACATTTTTAACAAAAGCGAGGATTTTATTTTCAGGTCTTGTCTTATAGAAGTATCCATTGGATTTTTGAGAGAAAAGACAGTCGCATAATTCTAATGAAATCAGAAGTCTGAGAACACGTTGGATTTCACAGATTGACAGCATCTTTTATAATTTGACGTAGTGAAAAGAGATGGGTTTAGAGGCAACTAAACCTACAGTATTTGAAATTGCAATCAAGCTATTTCAGCATGCATGGTTTTCAAGGCTTGGTTTGACCAGCGTAACATTAACTGAATAAATTAACTGTTAACTGAATAAATACCGAAGCTCTCTCCTCCTTCCTGCCACCCTTGGTGTAACAATATGGGTAGGTGGGGGAATATTTTTTTGAGTTGCTGTGTGAAATGACAGGATTTATTGGTTTGCAATATCTGTGTGCAGTCCAGTGAATCTTTCTAAACCGACCTTGGTGTCAGGTTGGAGGAGCTAGTTCCTGTTACTTTACTTTGAAACCCTCATCTATAAAATTAGCGGTGAACACTGCAAAAGAGTTTTTTCAGATAAACCCGGATTCGGTAGAGCTATAAAGAACTAGTGAAGAACCTAAAGAAGAAAGGAACCATTGTTCAATCAAGGTCACTTGAAATTTTCACTATGTTCTTCAATTTTGACAAACCTTAGACTCCCCTAGAGGTTCATGATTTTGAGGCCTTTCGGTTCCTTCTAAATATTGTCCCTCTGTATGTCTTAAATTTCATGTGAAAAATTACTAATTATTTTACAAGGTTGTGACACCTTTTTATTGTATTGGAAATTTTTGGACAAAGTATGTAACCCAGTCTTCATAGTATGTGAGTATGAAGGTTTTTTCCTGTTGTTTGTTTGTTTGTTTTTAATAAGAACAGTTTTTTGTTATACAAACGTGGACTCGATGATCCTTGTGGGTCTCTTCCAACTCAGGACGTTCTGTGATTCTGTGTATCTCAGCAAAGGATCAAATTTCTAACTTAGAATACTTAATTTAAAGTGTTATGTTTTCTCCTGTATATTTAACTCTGCCTTTAATGAAGTTTCTCAGTCTTGGCAACTGTGCTTAATGGGGCACTGTCTGCCTTTTGATTGTGGAGATTTGGAAGAAGGAATCTAGCAAGGGGGCTGACACTGTCCTTGAGCGGCACTGCTGTTTTCTGGAAGGCATTTGAATAACAGATCTTCATGCTTTTTCTTGGAGAAGTGGCTTCCTTTCAAAAAAGTGAATTTTGTCTTAAACTAGGAAAATTTTAGATATTGCACAAATCCTATCTGTGTTACAATTTGGACCTTGTGGACTTGAATGAATGTTATCAGATGGACAACACTTCTGGTTTTGCTAAATCGGTTTCCTCAGATAGCTGAGGTGGCCAAGGTTTTTTTGCCTCTATTGAGAGATTGAACAGGTGTAGTGCTAAAATTAGTCTAACATATAATGCTGAAAGTCTAACACCTAGGGACATTATGTAGGTAAACTGCGACATTCTTTGAAATGGTTCTGCTATAGAAACCAACAGTTGGATTATGTTGATGTGTAATTCTTACACAGAGTTATGTTGACAGAGAACTGTTTTCATTAGCTGTATGGATCTAGAAATTTGCCTACAGGCAGACCTAAATAAAGCCATTTTAGAGATTATTTATTTTTTTCCTTTTTTAAAATTTTTTTTTTTTTAGTTACTTATTGCTGTTTTTAAAGAGCATTTTTCCTATGGTTAAACTTCCCAGCAAGCCACTTAATATTTTGCTTATGTATTTTTTTCTTCAAAGGATAAAAATTGTGAGTCATGGCATAGCACATATTTCCTGTGAACAGAACTTGGGCCAGCCAGCGTTACGTTGCCTAATGCAGTCAGAATTCAGAGTAACTTCTGCTTATGAGTTTTCAACCATAGATAGGCATGAAAAATAAGCAATTATAGACAGATACCTGTGATGAGGTTTCAGCAGTGGATTATGAAGATGGGTTTTGGTGACAGGGAATGAATTTCAGTGCTGCAGCTTTTGCCAGTAATAATAGGCTAAAAGGAAGCAATTCCAACTGGAGGCAATATCAGAGAAAATGCAGACTTCAGGATGAGCTGCCCTAAGAAGGATTTTTGATGATACACGAATTGACTCTAATAGGGAATTAAGCAGCTAAAGTAGGAAAAAGCTCTAGACTAGAGTTTATAATTTCAGTTTTAATTTTTTATATAAATTGAAAAGAGAGCTGTAGAGAGGGCTTAGTTTTAATATTGCTAAAGGGCAAAAAAGTGGTGTTTGCAAATATGTGGGAAAAGCAAGCTGTTCATAGAACCTGTTTTCATGAGTTTCCATAATGAACAAAAATAAGAAAAGAGGAAAAAATACTTGCTGATCAAATGAAAATATGATTTCACCCTTTTGAATATGAGATATTATTTTCTATATGACTTTTAAAAATACTAATTTTTAATATAAGGTGTTCCAGTGTTATGTTACTGTCATGTTTATATGCAGCAAGAGCCATCTTGAGTTTTGTCTCTCGTTACCCAGTATCTGTGAGAAAGCTGAATCTGTCAAATGCAAAATCTGCACATGTGCCAACAGTGTAATTAACAGAACTATTGTCTTAGTAGGATTTTGTTGAATGGATGACATTGTGTAGGGTATCTACAGTGTGTCTGGCTTGAAAGTCAAGCATCTAGTGTTTAATATTGAGGAGATTCTTATTGGTAGTGTATTGCAAAACAGCTTGAAAATTCTTTTAGGGATAATTAAGCCCGTTTCAGGTTCCTGACTTAGGATCTCAGTAGTAGGTGGACTTACACTGCGGAGTATAGTTGCAGGTATCTCCACTTGTTGTTGGGGCCTGGTATTTAGAACAGATAATTAAAGTGTATGTTTGTAGGTCTTAACCCAAATCCACAGAGGATTACCAGTTTTAAGCCTTTTCTGCTAAGATTTGAGTGGAATACTAATATATTATTTCTCCCATAATGTAGCAATATTACTGCACATATACTACCTATATACTACTAATAAACTACTATTAATCATAATATACAAATGCAGATACATAATAATATACTACTAGTGTTAATCTACTGATGTACATGTATAATATATTGGCAAGACACATATAGGGGGTGTTTTGATGGAAGGAGGCATTGAGACGTGAACTATCAGGAGATGGATGTTTCTAAAATTTCCTTCCACTGTCTTGAAGTACAAATGATTTTCATAAATAGGAGAATTTGAATATATTATATATATATATATATATATAAAAGAATTTTATATACCTTATAAAAATTATAGATTCAGTTTAAGCTCCATTCTCTAGGAAAACACAACTATTCTGTAGGCAAGCAGCTATGTCAGTTACAAAACATAAGAGAGTGCATTTTGTAATGTTTGTCATGATAATTATGACAAACGAAAAACTTCTAAATATTTACTGTGCTCATTAGAATGTGAAGTTATGCTTTAAAAATTCACATTTACAAACATATACTTTGAAATTCTTAATGCCTTCTCCTGCTAGACATACACATACTAAACATTATTGTTTGTGTCAGTCTCTTCATCACACTCATTGTCCTCTGGCAAGTCCTTGTCCGATCACGCTTCATTGGGCACCCTGATGTTGTTTCTACAAGTTGTCAGGTCGCATTTGTAGGTCTCTGTGCAGAGAAATACAGTCCTGTTCGGTGTTTCTGTTATAGTTTTTGCTATGATATATGGTATGCAGTCAAGGGAAAACTGACTTGCAGTCATTTTCCTCCAGACTACCTTTATCTGAAAGTGAAATCATGATGATTTATTTAGTATTTTTGCTTATGAATCAGATTGCCTATGGTTGATGGAAGAAGCTAATATACCAACAAGATCTGTAAGGTCATATGCGGTAGAAACATACACTGGTCAAGAGAGGCACTTAGGCCTGTCTCTTTGATTATGTGCATGCGGTTCCTGCTGACTACACTAACAGATTTCTTAAGAGTATTCAGATGTTTCAGAGGTAACCAAATATTGCTGAAAGCTTTGATCTTGCCAAGATGTCAAATGACGTTAAAGTCTCTTAACTATTAAAACAGAAGTACCTGGAGGAACATGCCCGAGTCTTTTTAGTTTTTGATTAATAAAGTTTAGTAGAGCATGTGAGGGTTAATCTCAGTCCTGATGCCGTTTTCCACAGTTTCCTTACAAGAGATATTTCTCAGTTATAATTATGTACTAAGTGCCACCATATTAACGTTCAGTGAACTGACAATCAGTAAGTGACAGGAGTGGAATTTATATCCAGGTTTATTACTACCCGTTCAATAAAAACCGGTTATTCTTCTATTGTGGCTTATTTTTTGATAGAGGAATACATGCATGTTAAGAACTTTAGCAGAACTTGAAACAGAAGGAGTCTGTGGGTTGATTAGGATATTGATTTCCAGACGCCAGAGAGACAAAGGTCAGTAACCTTTTACTCCTGGCAGGGTTATCAAGGTGGCATTCAAATCCTCAATAGATCTTGCTGTTACAGAGGTGGATTTTCAAAGGTTCTTAACTCGGCTTCCAATTTAGTGCTTGCTATTTTAAGCCTGCAGTATTCCCTGGCAAACTAAGCTGACAGCGGGTGTTTACAAACTTGGGACAGCTTCTACAAGACCTGTTCTTTTGGGAAGAGACAGGCAAGTCTCACACAAACTTCTCCCTTTTGCACTTACTATTTTTGGGCAACCTTTTAATTAAAATCTTTGGATCATTCAAGCAGACAATAATCTCATTTGGCACTTCTCATTTAGAAGTTACCCTGTCGTGGGTCACCGTGGTATATTTCAACCTCAGACTCAGATCAATGTCTATCAAGTTCCCTCCTCTGCGGTTTCTTCAGGTGTCTTGGACTGGCTGCTCTGGGACTTCTGGAACACACATTCTGACATGAAACACATCTCTTTGAAACACATCTGGTTCTGTTTAGTATGGCAGTAGCAAATAATGTCCATGCTGCTGCTTTTTACCTCGTGATTTTGGGACGGTTTTTTGATGCTCCTTCTGGCTTCTTTTGTGCTATACAGACAAGAAAGCGTGCAGCTGATTTTGCAGGCTGTCTAAATGTTGAAGGGAATAATAGCTGGGTGACTGCGAGGACAGTGCGATAACTGTGGGCTACAGTACACTCACCTCAACATTGGTCTTTTTTTGTAATGAGGCAATTCGAGTTTATCATTGGAAGCTTTAGCCTTCCATGCTATGTTACGAAGAACATTTGGCTAGAGAAAGCTGAACTGAGCATCCTTACCCCAGGCCTCCCAACACCGCTGGCTGCAGCAGTGCAATACACAACACACACCGCGTGTCTCAGTTAGGGTCACGAAGACCTTGTAAGACTTGGGTGTACATAGTAACTGAGACTTTTTCCATGAAAATGTAAAAATGTGTGTTGCATATATCCATTTTCTGTGATGGTGTAAGGCATGTTTAGGGTTATTTTTCAGGAAACTTCTTCTGTGATTTACTGTTTGATAAATTAGAAGTTTAGTTTTGCTGTAATCACTATTTTTTGCATATCTGCTATCTTAAGCTAATATATTTTCTGGAACATTACATTCTGAGTACAGGATATAATTACAAAGCAATTCATTTGGATTTAACAAGTTTACTGTCAATTCACTTTCTGTTTCTCTTTAGAGAAAGAAAAAAGAGCGATGTACTCACAGTTGCTGTTCTAAAATTCAGATGAATTAATACAGTTTTACAAGCTTAACTAAGAAGAACTGTGGTTATCTTGGCTGAATGCTGATTTTTCTATTAAGAGAATTTTCTGGATAAGAACAGAAAGTATTCAAAGGTCATTATGGATTAAGTCTCAGGAATCTAAACTAAGAAACTTACATTTGGCTTTGTTAATCACAGCACCAAGGAGTTTTCTTTGTGACAATCCACTTACTGGTTGTTTATAGATTGCAGATTATGATACGATGTACTAAATATGCCACTTGCCGTCAGACAGAGGTGCGTAATTATGAAAAGCTGAAGCTTGCAAGAGACTGATGTGAAAGATATATTAGTACAGCTGCGGGAGTGAAGAGATAACATTAGTAAATGCAGACATCAGACAAAAGTAATGTATTTTAATTGGAACATGGATGTTTTTTGGAGAGGGCTGTAACACTGCAATTAAGGACGTGGAGAGGGAGTATTGCTGCTGAGCTGAAGTGGCCCACCCTCCTGGGAGAATATTCTCCTTAGCAAGATAACACTGTTTACAAGATTAGACATTTAGGCAACACTTTATATTTAGAGTCTTAAATACTAAGTTCTTTGTATTATTAATTAGATTTAAATTAAACCAGCTAATTTTAGGTGTTTATGTGTTATTTCGGTTCCTGTAAAGCTATTTTGGAAATAAATACATGCATGTGTAGATATGTTTTCATGTATGTATAAATTAAAAATACACACTGAAATCGAGTAATAACACCATCAGCTTTAAAAATTCTGACTTTACATCCATTGTTAAACTTGCGGATAAATGATGTCGTAAATGTAGATAGCTGCTTTTACCTGGACCACGTTCCCTTTTGCTTCCCCAGGCTTGTTAGTGGGGCTCAGGACCACGTCAGCGCAGCTGCGTGGTGCTCAGAGTGGGACTGGCTGTGCGTGCCCCCTTGTCTGGAGCCACAGGCACTGCCTGCGGGCTGCAGCAACACTCACGTTGGCTTCTGTAGCAAAACTTTTCATAAGTTCAGTGCTGGTCTGCTTGGAGCCAAGCTGGCCAAAAGGCCTAAGTTATGTTTATACATCCCTGGTGTTACTGGTAAATATTATCAGTCACAAAAAAAAGTACACACTTTGTCACAGTCTTACGTTACCCCAGCTAAGTTGCTTCGAAGTCTGAGCTAGCTGTGTGTGACTGAAGGAAGCGTTTTTGCAGTTGAAAGTGTATATAAATTTATTAAGGAGAAAATGACTTTCTATCTTCTGTATCACTTTGCTTTCTCTGTAATGTGGAGATTTTAATCCTACCCTTTGGTCTCCCGTTCAAAAGCTTTCTTCACCGAGGATATTTTCCTACTCATTTCTCCTTTAACAGGAATACTTAACTCCATTCCTGGAGATTTCAGAGCAGTTTCTTTAGCCTGACGTTCTTCCTTTCTGCCACCTTTTCAGCAACACCTGCCTGATATTTATTACTTGTTTAGGAGCACTACTGTCTTCACTAGTTGATTAAATAATGACAAAGGTATAACAAATACTTTTTCCTCCATTTTTAAGGAACTTCTGCTGTTGATTTTTTGGAGAATTGAATAGTTCCATTCTGTGGTGATTTGGTTTTGGAGTTTTGTTTGTTTGTTTTTAACAGTATTTAATCTTTAATAGAAGTGAAAACCATATTAGGATTTCACTGAATTTGCTAACCAGGAAACTCACTAGTTAGAGTAGATCGGTTAGGATTTTTTGGCAATGATTATTTAATTTTCAAAATTCAGAGTTGCTGTAACCATTATAGAGACAAAATATTTCTTTATACTTTTTTTCTTCAGCAAAAAAATTTTCCAGAAAGCATGTATTTAAATTTTGAAAATTTAAGAATACATGATCTTTCCTAAAAAGAGATGTTAGTAGAATGTTACATGCATGTCCCTGATCTTGCAGTTCAGCGGTACTTGTGCTGGTTATTTTTTCCCCACGTTGTGTCTGGACGCTGTTGATTGCAGAAGAGCCTTAAAAGCCAAGTTTTTCTGGATTACATGCCAACAATATTGCAGACAATGTGCACTCAGGAATTGATACATATTTCTATTTCTCTGAGTGCCATTAACTAGCTGCCTCAATATTTCCTTGTTTTTCTGTGACCATTAGGAAAGGATTGGTACTTGGTGCACTTGTCACTTACTGTGACAGATGTGAATGACAACGTCCCCGAATGGGCCATGGAGCCCTTCCCGTTCTCGGCCGTGGTTTCCCCTGAAGCTGCGGGAGGTACTGAAGTGTACAAGCTGCTTGCCGTGGATGCAGATGAAGGGATCCGTGGAGCTGTAGAATATTCTCTCTTGGAAGGTAAGTTTTAACCCTCTCATTTCCTGCATATTTGGCTTCACTAACTATTGTGATTTTTTTTTTTTTTTCTCTTTTATCCTCACTTCTGTTAGTGAAAAATCTTCCCTGCAAAAGGTTCATAAACCTTCAGCTCTCTGTGTGAGAAAAAACAACTTTTATTGAGGGTGCAGGCAAGATTTGCTAGATTTGAAGTACATTCTCCGTGCAGAGTTGGGTTCCCGCCCAGATTGTCCCTCAGGGAATGGGGGACTGGAGCAGTCGGTGTTCCTCGGGGCTTTGGCAAGGGGGTGGCGATGGCAGCAGGGCTGCCTGGTCCTGAGCTAGGGCAGTACGTGGAGCACAGGTGGTTGGGTGGAGAGGGTTAATGTTCCTTCTCCCTTGCAGGAGTCATGCTTCTGGTTCATTTCTAACAAATTTTTAAGTGTCTGGGTTGTGGCTTAGCTTTGCAAAGTTAGTACAGACTCATTAATTATTTTCTTTGTGGGACTCTTCAAAGAAACTTCAATATTAGTTCAAAACTGTCTGAGCAGAAGGGGAGTAGCAATACCTCTCCAAAGGTAAATTTGTTCTTTTTGGCCAGGATTCTAGAAGGGTATTTTCTTGTAAGGGATATTTAGGGTCAAACAACAGCAACGTATTGGAGGGTAGAGAAGAGTGATAATTGTCTGGAGAAGTAAAATGCAACTTAGAATAAATGAATGTAATTACTGACTTCTAAGTTCTAAACAAACTTTCGAATTTTTGTGTGCATGCTGATTCTGAGCCAAAACTTACTCAGGAATTTATACCTTATTCTCCTCTCGATTTTAATCAAGTAAAAATGTTTTTTGCTGACAACAATTTGTGGATCTGTTCTTTTTAGGTGGTGAAGACAGATTTGAAGTTGAGAAGGACACTGGCTTGATTAAAACAACAGGCTTGCCACTGGTGAGGGACAAGGAGTATTTGCTGACTGTACTGGCAGCAGATAAACTTGGAAGCAGAGGGTCGCCAGCCTCTGTTTCTATAATTGCTGGATTTCGACCACCACAGTTCACCAACATATCGTACTTTGTTGATGTTCCTGAAAGTATGCCACAAGGAAAATCGTAAGTAACAGTTAAAAATAATGCTGTGAGCTTGTTTTCCTGGTTTAACTTCTGTTTGATCTCCCCAAAGCCTCAGTATTGTTTGTGGATGAGAAATACATACTGTGAGAAGCAATCAAGATATGTTTTATGTATTTTTTTAGTCACCCTTTTATACAGAAAAGTGGTATGAATAGTTATGGTTTCTTGCTTTTTTAAAATGATATGGAAAGTATTAGCAGATGTCTATTGTGTTTTAATTTTCAAACAAAATGCAGAATACAAGTTAGAACTGTTACATCATGAAGAAGGATATCCTGGTGCAAAAGAATACAGTAATTTTATGAGTTGAATTTGGAGAAGTGCCTTTTCCATCAAGTGAAAATCAGAAGAAACTACTGTCTTTGCTGTCTTCATCAGTCACGGTGACAAACTGAGCAAAACTGAAGATGCCACAAAACTTGTCGTTTTATTTTTCCATCCTTTGTCTAACCATGTGGATCTAAATATCACAGAAAATGCTAGTAACATAGGTCCACCTGAATACTGGGTTCTGTCTGTCCCAAACTGCGTTGTTCTTATGGAAAACATTTCCTCTTCCAGTTGAACCGAGAATACTTTTGTCCAGTAAACGTCTTCCTTGTGTGGCCATTCAACTGTTGTTATATTATCTGTGGTGTTGTATTGTGCTGTTCAGTCTACAACATTCAGTTTTACAGTGTTTAAATAACAAAGGTGTGTTAAGATAAAAAAAAATAGCAACTGTCAATAGCAGATAACAAGGTTTTTCTTGAAAACTGCAGTAAACTTAAATAGCATGGGGACAAAAGAAATGTAAGAACTGTGAGATGCTACGATACCTAACAAGTACCTGCCATTTTGGGTTCAGTTATGTTTAGGATTAAAAACAATGACATTCTTTATTAACTAATTTTTGTCACTATTTAAAAATAGGTTTACACACCTAAGATGATAATGGATGAATCAGTTTTCCAAATTACTTTGTAATATCCAAAAGGAATGAAGTATTTAATGTGGTTGTTATTATGTCAGAAGAGGTTTGAATATAAACAATGTGCACAGTGAAAGTAGTTTCCTGTTACGTGTTGACCAGAAATAGTCATGAAAATCCCTGTAGAATCCTGAAGTTCTGATATTTAATTTGGACCAATTACACGGGCGTGCAGGCAAACCGAGTTTCTGTTGTGTGCTGGGTCTCTGGGTTTGGGATCGCACAACTGGAGGCTGATTGAAGGCGGCTGGTGACCAGGCAAGCGTTACCAAATCTTTCTCTTCCTTTGGTCTGCCACTAGCACTGATGTGCTCGCTGCATGGGCAGGCTGATCTGATGGAAGATAAAGGAAGAAAAAAGAGTTTTCAGCTGGGTTGTTAAACGTGCTCACTGCATGGCCTTGTGATTTTTAGTGCTGACAGGAGAAGAGAGGTGGCAGGAGAGCTGGGGTAGGGAGTTAAAAGGAGGGCGAAATAATTCCTGTTGGCAGGAGCACGGTCTTGGCACTGGTTGAAACTGATCATGAAACCACATCAAAGGAAAATCCAGAAAAAAACACGAAATGATGATCTCCAGCAACCTTTTCCATTGTTTCAGTATTGCACCTGGGGGAAGTGAGAAGGCAGCAGCATGGAATGTGTAGATGTGGCTCTTATGGACTTGTGTTAGGTTTACAGTTGGACTTGATGATCTTAGAAATCTTTTCCAACCTAGATGTTTCTATAATTCTATCCTATGATTCTATAAATACAAAAGGGGAAAAGAGGTGTTCAGACAAACTGAGTTTTGTCTTTTTTATTGTGATCATCACTGGATCATACGTGCTGGTGGGTTCTTCTAGGAGACAGAATTCTTTTTCCCAAGAAACCTGCATGATAAGGCAACAAAAACTTGAGGAATTGGTATTCTGTTTTAAACCCTTTAAAAATATTTATTTTTTAGTTTCCTCTTTTACTTCATACTGCAAATTTTTTTCCCCCTTGAAGACTTTAAACACATTGGGCTTCAGTGAGAAGAAGATTGTGCCACACAAGGGCTAAGAACACATACCCTGTATAACCTGTAACATGCACGCTGTTAGTGACTAGCCTTTATCCTTCTGCAGAGATCTGTTGAAACTTCAGGATGGTACAACCGAAGCAGCAAACTTACCATGCTGTTATTAAAATGAATCTTTTGTGTCTTGCTTTATCTTTTAGTTTCCTGGCTGAAAGCCATCGCTACTGTAGGAGGAAGTTAGACTAGGCAAATTCAATGGCAGCAAAAATGAAATCGTCTCTTCCTGTGTTTTTAATCCTTACTGTTTTCTGTTTCCAAGAATCCTATCTATATCTGTTTAACCTCAAGGTGATAGAACTACTGTATGACAAAATGTTTGAATTTGGTGTTGACTTCAGTGAGTATTGCTCTGATCAGATCTACAGGATTGCACCATCATTTCTGTTATGTATCATTTTTGTCATATCTTTCAGTATGTTATATTACTTGCTTAAGAATCCTCTTTTTTTCTTTTTTTTTTTTTTTTTTTTAAATGCAGCTTTCTTACAGTCACTGCTGTATCATATCAGAACAAACCCCTGAGCTACAGTTTGCTAACTAATCCTAGTGGTCTGTTTAGTATTGATCAGACAATAGGAAATATCAGTTTAACTCGGAGTGTGGATTATGAGAGTGACCAGCACCAGTATCTTCTTTTGGTCAGAGCAGAGGAAAATGAGGGACACTTCAGTAGTGCAGCTGAGGTAGGTGTTCACATCTGGCATTCTGTATATATGGGGTGTTTCAAAAAGATGGACCTGATTTGAAATCACAATATCTCTGCAACCACAAAGCGCCCATGAACGAAACTCTTACCACTTGAAAGGGCAGGGCACAGAGTTTCAAGTGATTACCTCTAGATAACTCATTAAACTGTTTGTAAATTTTTGTGAAATTAACATGTTGCCATTGTGAAATATACTGCTTTGAAATTGGGTCCGTCTTTTTGAAACGCCCTGTATTTTATTTTCCGTTAGCCTTTCCAGATTTCTATACTGATTCACTAGGGCTCTCATTTCCCCAGCTCATGCTGTCTGCCCCTTTTAAAAGTCTTTTTGTCTATGGCTAGATTTGGGGACTGATTTAGGTACTCTTGGGGTTCACTCTTGCTGATGCTGAAAAGGCTATTTCTGAGGAATCAAGATGCTGTTGCATCATAGGTCCTAGGCCTTATCTGGGAAGCTACGGAAACAGATGCTGCCAAACCACACGAGGTCTTGTCTTACTCTAAACCTTCATAAACTATGATGTATATTTGAGATTATTCCAATTTAAACCAGAGGCAGAACAGAAAGTGTTTTGTATCAAGAACACAAAGTTAATTTGTAAAGAGAGAAAGTAACAAAAACTCACAGATATTAGAAGATGATGGTTCATGGTGTTTTGGAAAGCTGTTTTTGACACCAAAAAAATTTCTAATTATAGATTCACTGAGCTAGGAAATGCATGTAATATGACAGTTTGTTCCTACCGCAGGAAATAACGTGGACACTATAAAGGGAATCAGAGGCAGAATTATTAGGAATGAGTGGGAGGACACGGAGAGACAGTGTGTCAGTGTAACAAACAGTGGCTGTAGCACACCAGAGACTGATCGTTTCTATTGACCCTTTTATGTACTACTGTTCACATTGTAAACAATACAACTGTGGACTCATATTTGACATAGGAGTAAGAAAACAATTTTAAAGATATTAGAAGCAGGATACTTTTTCTTACTTGTTTTACAATAATCAGTTCCATTTATGTCTGATTTACGCTGCTGTAATTGAATTCAGAACTTGGTCTTGGAGATTTATACTGCTAAAATGCAATATGCTTGGCAGTAGAGATTTTGGTGTTACAAATCACAGAAGTGTTGGAAGATGGGGTAATGGAAAAAGGATGCTTGGAAAGCAGACTGTCCATTTTCCTTTAAATTAATAATAGGAAATAATCAATGGAAATGAAGAGTGACTGGAAAATGTTGCTGTAGGGGACTGAGACTTGGCCATTCCTAGTATTTTGGAATCTAGTATTTCAATGGTCTTATGGGCTATAGCTTCTGAAGACCTCAAGGATGTTTTTGGTACATTCTTCCATCTGATATTTGAAGAGCAATGAAGTCGTTGCCTTGATTCACTTTGCTATTCAACATTCCTCTCTTTTCCATTCAGGTTTTGGTTGTAATCACAGATGTGAATGATTGTGTCCCTGAATTTCATCAGTCAATTTACAGCAAAGTTGATGTTCCTGAAACAGTTACTATGACAACTGCACTTCTACAAGGTTGGTACTTCTAAAACTATTTGTTACATTCAGTTATCAGTATTTTTTTTTCTCTCACTGATTAGAATTCAGTTTGGAAGGTAAAATTACCTGCCCCAGCATGGATAATTGCAACTCTCTGAAGGCAAATGGCACCTTGTAGAATTAGCTCATGATTATGAATTCCTGCCACAGCCCAAACAAATTTGAGGGATGGGAGACGGAGGAAACAAGTCGTCTTTGTAGGATTTTGAAGTTACAGGGCTCCAGTTGTGGTTGGTGTTACAGCAGCTGGCTTATAATAGCAATCTTGCAACATTTCTTTTTTTTGAAGGAAGAGAGTGATGTTGGATGAGAAATTACAGACACGTCAGCTCGGCTTCTCTGCCTATCTGTAAGAGACCTACATGGGATTGCCATAGGAAATACTGTTCTTTTGTGCTGAAAGCCTCTTGCACGATTTAACTGTTGTATGTGAAGATTTGTTTGGGTGCTTGAGAAAAAGACTTTGTTTCTTCCCAATATAACCAATAACTTAAGCTTTAAATGATTATGCTCTCTAAATTATGATTATGTAAACTGCAAAAATCCTGTAGTGAAAAATGTTTGTAAAGAAACGAGCACGTCCTGGCAATAAAAGAAATTTATGTCAACTAAGCAGTTGCAGAAGGGCCTTGTATTAGTCTTTAACCCTTACATAAACTTTTTATAAATCTTCAGGGAGAAAAAGGAAATTAAACTACAAGAAAATTGCTGTTGCCTAGTAGATAGGATTTTATAACCTCCTACCGTTCTATTTAGTGATTTATTCTCTACTAATGGTAGTCTGTCAGTTACTATTCTGGTAACTGTGCTTTTAGCATAGGTTTTTGTAGATTATGGGTGTGATCTGACAAACACATTAATTTAACTTGCATCAGTTGAATAAATTTAGATGTTTCCTTTTTAACCACACAGGGTATGGTCTGTCCAAGTGTCTTTGGGAATCTCTTTGGGAATATATTCTTGGTAGTACAGTGCTCTTTAAACCCAGCAGACAAAGGAGACCAAGGCAAGATCTAGTGGCTGAATTCAATCAGGGACTTAACTTTTTTCTTTTTTTTTTTTTTTAAAGCAACTTATTTTCAAGTAAGGGTTAGTTCAATAGAAAGCACAGAAGATAGTACATTTTTATAAATGATTTCAAGCACTGCATGCCATGGGAAATGCTATTACAGTTTTATACTATACGCTAATCCTCTTGTTAAAGTACTTAGCATTCCAATTCACAGACTTTGATCTACACAATGTCTTTCTCTTCTCTTTTCATAGTGACAGCCACTGACTGCGATTCAAAAGAGAATGCCGAAATACTGTATTACACTTTGAGTCAAGACTTCAGTATTACTTCTCACGGAACTATTTTTCCAGCAACGCAGTTAGACTATGAGCGACCTAACCACCTTTATGAATTCGTAATCATGGCTGTAGATAAAGGGGAAGAGCCAAAGACTGGGACAGCAACCGTTAGGATCCGTGTTTCAAATGTCAATGATGAAGCACCTGAGTTTTCCCAGAAAATGTAAATACATATTCTTAAAATCCTGTTATCTTTGTCTTTTACTGTTGCTTTATTAATTTTGGTCAGAAGGCCGATCATTACAAGATGGTAGCTGGTGTTGGTTCAGTCACATCTGAGAGTTAGACTGACAAAGGTGGGATCATCTTTTGAGTCTGAGACTCTGTTACTAGCAGTAAAAAAAAAAAAAAGTTTTAAGTTTGGTTCTTCATTTTAAGCTTTAGGCATACTTTCAATATATAGTAGGACTTAGGTATCTAGCTAGATAGCGGCAGTATATAGACAGTCTCTTTTGACAGAACTTGCACTTTGATTTTTTCTGATATGTACTGAAAGAAGTGTTGCAGTAATTTCAGATTATACATTTAAAGAGGACCCCTTTACCACCGAAAGAAATCAAGCAGAAGAAGCAGGCAACTCGGTGTTGTCCTCAGCCCTCATCCGGAGTACATGGTGATATTTTGCCTTTTAATTGGGCAATTTAAGCTTGGACAGAGGCAACAGCCTGCATCCCTGGTTATAATCGTTAAAGAAAAATGCTTAGATGGCAGAGTCCTAGTTGACCATTGAATTATAAAAACCACAAGATAAATGTCAGTAAGTGGAGTTCACCTAATTTCACTTCGTTTTACGCCCTACAAACTCCACTACCTTTTTTTTTTTCCTTCTTCTAAAGGATCAGTAAGCATTTTTCTTCCATAGTTGGGGCTCAGAAGCCTCTGAAGCAATGTCAGAAGTACTATAAACTTGTATTTGCATTAGAGGCTTAGTAATGCAATTCCAGTCAGCTTCTGCATCAGCTTTCCACTCTTTAAAAGTAGAAGTTGCTCAGAACAAAACCCAGGCAGAGATTTCAGAGATGCTAAGCTTATGGTTTAGCTGAACAAAACATCAAAGCTTTCTGACAGTCCTTATTTTATTTAAAGGTAACCTCTGGCTTCAAAATCTTGTGCCGTCCTTTCTTTCCTAAACATTGCTTAGGAAATATGGCTTGGAAAAGGATATTTTAAAAATTCTTACTGGATCTCTATGCATTTTCGAATACTAAACCAGATTAAGTTTCTCACTCTTCAGATGTTGCCTGCTCTTAATTTATTTATTTGCTTTAATACTTAGGGTCATTGAATATTTAGCTGTACCTGTTCCCTATGCAATAGCAGGGAAACTGCCATCATATATATTTGTAGATTGGAATTGGAATTGAATTTAGCTCCTGGAATTCAAATTATCTCAAATTTTTGTTTAACCAGGTTAACCAGGCTTTGCTTTTGCTTCATCTTTCCAGTTACGAAAAAAATCTTGAACCTAAACGTGAATTTCAGACAGAACTTAGTTGAAGTGAAATAGATTTATCATGAACACCCATAAATTAGGTCCTGTTGAGGGACTGGTTTGGAATGAATGTTGTGCTCTGTGCCAGGCTAATACAGATCAGGATGATGATGATGTCCCTCTGGCCCTTTGTTTAAATAGATTTACAGTCTGGTATAAACTTAGGATTCCTTGCCACAAGCTTTCTTTCATCACAGTTATTCTGTGTCTCAGTTATGAAATGCTTAAGGCCGCCACTCTGTTTCATTTTGTCAGTATTCTCCTTTTTAAGAGACCTTTTCTAGTTACTTGAACTCTTCTCTCCCTATATTTCATATTTAATATTAGCAGAATTACTGTTCATTTACTTTCCAGATGCAGAGTGAAGACAGTGTCCTGAGGGTTGTGACTGAGCTAAACCAGAATAATCTACTTCTCTTACTTCATTGCATATTAAATTGGGGGAAGAAAAAAGCTGTCTTCACAAAGCTTTTGGTGAAAACACACATAACTAGACAGCAAAAGCCATGGGAGAGGTTTTCTGTGCATCTGTTTTATTTTTCTTTGAATTTTTTCCTATTCTTAGCATATGGAGAGTCGGTCCATAAGCAATCTGAACCTAGTGGCACGTGTATTTTATTTATATTATTGGATACAGCCAGCTGCAGTTCATTCTTATGGCTGAGCTTTGGGATGTATACTATGGACATGTCTGTTGTATGCGTAGTCTGGCCTGTGCTAAATCCAGTCAGATAAAATAATAAATATTTGGGACTTTGCTAAAGCAGGGAGCTTTTCTACTCCAGAGAGCATTAAGCTTAGGCTGATAATGCCTCTTAAGAGCTTACAATGTCAGTGATGTGTCTGGAATTGAGATTTTTGTAAAACTGACATTATGCACATATCCTCCACATCTAATTCTCATATTAGTCATGCCGGTGCAGAGACTATACTGAAAGCATTTTGACAGCTTGTGTTGGAAAGTGTGCTATAATAAGCAGTGCTTTAACTTAGCAAATGCTTGCTTTGATTCTGCGAATGGTGCAACTCAATTTTTTAAATTAAAAAAAAAAAAATTGAATTCTGCGTTTAGCCCAAGTCTTCCTGCGAAACAAAGCTTCAAAGCTTTAATATTGCTGGAAGTTTGCAGTGGATATCTGTGGGAGGTAACAACGGAAAGTCATGGATAGTTGTATAGATCATCAATACTATCATGTCACTGGTTAACAAAGAAGCATCTTATCAGTGTAATTATATTAGTAAATGACAAATCTCTGCAGTACCCTTTGTATAAGTAGTCAGAAGATGTTGTAAACGAGTTCTGTATATATTGTTTCCTGTGTAAGTTCATAAATGTGTTGTCATAATTTACTTTAACAGCTACAGGAGTTTTGTTTCTGAAGATGCAGGCCCAAACACACTGGTTGCTACAGTTAACGCTATTGACCCTGATGGAGATGGTGTGATGTATGATATTCTGTCTGGGAACCAAAAAGGAAACTTTGTTATTGACCCTAATAAAGGTAATAATATATTAGCTCTTTGCTGCTGCAGCCATGATGTTGATTCTGATGTGATGCAGCTTGAATTTGATCTTCATTTGGTAGCAATTATAAAAACTGAATAGCATATTCTGGTTTTGAGTCTAATAGTAACCTAATTTTAAAAGATGCAGGAAAAAGATGCAGTTGTTCTAGACTCCATTATAATGCTGAAAACCTAGTATATTTTTCCTAAAAGCTTTGTGTAATTGACTTGTCTTACTTGTTCATTGCTTCCTTTTCAGTCAGTAACTTAATAGAGAGCATTATTATAATAACATGTAACTTAACAGACAGTAACTTAATAGAGAATGTTATTATTGGTAACAGTAAGTTTGACATTCCAGAATGTCAAAAAGGATGTCGATACCATTTGAATCTAGGAAACTGGTTTCAAAGTTGCAGCAAGAGAGGGTCACAATTAGCCACAGGTACTGTTAGTAATCAAATAGCCACATGAGGAGAAAAAACACTAGGATGACAGTTCTGACTGGAGCAGTTTTCTTTGTGCAGCTTTTTCAATAACTCAGTTTTAACTGGTTTAATGTGGGCATTTGGGTTTTTAGATGAGGCTTTTTTTCCCCGCATGTATGTCTACGTCCTGATTACACAGGCGTGAACAAACACTTCTTAACTGAGTTTGTGTTGTACTGACACAAAATGATGCACTTGTAGGCAGAATGAGACTCCCACTGCTTTATTTCAATGAAGGCAAAAGTATCTAAAATATGAACAAAGTAAGTATATTTTTTGTCTAAGGACAAAAACCTTTCACATGAGGGATGTTATTTAGCCAATACTGCATGCATGAGAAAAACAAACAAACAAACATAGGGAATACTTTGCAGTTTAAGTAATTTTTTCTGAAATACCAGTTTTTACATCTTTTAAAATTCTTTTCAGCACTCGCATATTTTTAAAAGCCCAAAAGAAAAAAAATCCCACAACATTGGTGTCCTCATTAAAGAAAAAAATAATGCACAGACACATCATCTGAGTAGGCTGGCATATCCCTTTAAGTTAGTAGGATTTATTTGCCTTTTATTGCTGGAAAAAACACAATCCCATTGAAGGATTTAAGTAACTTAATTAAGTTCAATTAAACTACTTTCTGTTTAAGCTATTTGAACTGAAATAAAAATCTGAACTTACCTTTTTCAAAACACAAGCATGGAATATATAGGGAGGAGTAAGCCACCCTAAGTTATTCCTTCTCTTTACTTCATAGAGGTCACTTAGCATGAAATTTTAATTTCCATGCAAATCATCTTTTTGCAATATTAATGTTAAATTCTGAAATGTTCCCAAAAATATGATCTGCAGGTAACTTGCAAGAGTTGAAGCGTGATCCTGAATTTATTGAGAGCTCCTTTTTTACTTTCTGACCTCAAAATAAGAGCTGTGGGTTCCAAGAGTTAAGTTTCTAAAGTTACTTTGGCACCTAAATAGGAACCATGGTTTTAAGTGTCTGATTGTACAGGGGTAGTATATCTGGTACTTCTGAAACTCTTTATTGTAAGTGCTCAAAGAATCTTAATATCTGATTGACAGCATCTCTTAGGATTAGCTCCATGGTTTTAATAGAGATAATCATGTATATGTACCTTTATACTTTTTACTAATGAGTTTTTATAGTCTTTGAAACTTAAATTTTAGAAACATGAGCATTTTTTTCAAAACATGCCTGGGCTTTTGTTTCTTAATAAACCAATAAAGGTTTATACAGTGGCCTGGAGCAGTTTCTTTTCAGAATCATGTCAGGGGAATAGTTTGTACCCCCTTGTCAAAGAAATGCCAAGGTAAAATGGAAATGTGTCAAAAATAAGTGCTGCAGCTGCATTTGCAAGCAAACTGAGTGACACCAATGCTGTGACAATACTTTGTTGTAATGACAATTGCTATTATGCCTGATGAATAATGGAGGTGATTGACGGATGATGGAGCAAAAGAATGACAGCTTCTCACTGCGCCGTCTCAGATAGCTGCAGTCACTTCTGCTTTTGTAGCAAATTTTTCCTACATCTTTCTCTGACAGAGCCTTTCTGTCCCATCCAGCAGGACGTATCATTTGGGTGACTTGGGAGAGTAGCAAAATATGGGTTTCTGGGAATAGGCCAATATAGCTGAATGCAGCGTGATCGTGCTGCAGGAAGGTATAACAGACTTGTGCTGGTTTGTGTTGAGCTGGTGTGGGTGGCTGTGGCAGCAGACGTGGTGACGTGTGCTTCATTGCAGTAGTGACACAGGAACACGGCCAGGCTTGCTGGCGGGGCTGGTGCAGGTTGAACATAAGTCTGCTTCAGTGTTTCTCTGGATTTTTTTGTTTTGTTTTGTTCTTTTCTGTGGCAAATAGACTGAAGCTAGTATGTGCAGGTCAGCTGAGTTGCAGCTGTGGTGTCATTTAGCTCTGTAGGCATACCTGCAGACAAACAAACCTGTTGTGCTGTCTTAATTGTGTTTTAATATCAGACTACAGTAAAAATCCCATAATTAAACTCTAGTAGCATTGTGTTTTATTGGTGAATGGGTAAACCAGAATGGTTTGGTGTTATGCTTACTAGTGAGAAGAATATCAGTAACTGGTTAATGTGGTAAATTAAAAAAAACCCCAAAAAAACAAATCCCCCTCCCCCCCCCCCCAAACCAACAAAACAAAACAAAACAAAACTCCCACAAACAAACCAAAACCCCACCACAACAACAAAAACCCCAAACAAACAAACAAAACCCTAACAACCAACCAACCAACAACCAACCAAACAAAAAACCAACTGCACAACCTGTTGTTTTTGCAGGACTAGTCAGACTTCGTTCAAGTCCGTTTCCTAAGCTGCAGGGGACAGAATATGTTCTTAATGTCACAGCTACTGACGATAACGCCTCCGGAGGGCCCCATTCTCTTACAAGTACTGCCCAGGTTGTTGTGAAAATCTATGATGTCAACAATAACAAACCTGTCTTTCAGAAGGTAAATGTCTGAGGCCATTTGTATTGCAATGTATGGTAAATGTTTGAGACTGTTGTCAGTTCAAGCGATGCAGCTGATGAGCTACTCAAGAGCTGTTCTGCTTTCGTGTCTTTGAGTCCTTATGCTGCCGCATTCTCCATCTTTTCCATCCCTCTTGTAAGACCTGCAGGTTTTCTCTGGCGGCAGAGCAGCTTCTGTGAGCACTGTCTTTTCCTTGAACCATGTCTCATCTCTGGCATTTTAGCAGATAATGCTGAGTGAATAACTTTTGGAGGATTGGTGTGACATATTGATAGGTGTAGCTATCTATGCAGTGGACTTGTTCCAGAATCTCTCTCTAAATTACATAGGCTCTTTTGATGATTGTGTGTCCGGAACTGATGAAAGAGAGAAGAATGGAAGTGTTCTAGCTTAATTTGTAAAGTACTGTAAAAAATAAATGTTTGAATATGTTTTCAGAATGTTAATTCATATTAAAGATCTATTGTCTAAAAATGTCAAGTTTGATGCTGGTGGCTAAAATGTTGATGGACAATGTTGTGTATTTTGAAAAGTCAGTGACTATTCACGTCAGTGTTGGAAGTTCTCAGTAATCTGTCCTTGACAAAGTTACTTTGTGTAGAAATGCCTTTTTGACCAAAGCAATTCTGTGATTTGGGCAAGTGTATGCCCTCTTTTTTATAAGATTTTTGCTAATATAGAAAAATGTTTGCATTTGTAAGTATATGCTACTGTAACTTTTCCTCGAAGTATTTTCATTAGTTGGAGATGCTCAGTGGCCTCATATTGTGTGTTGTTCGTATAACTGCAAAATAGAGAGTGAAATCTGTAAATTAATCATTGTACAGATAAAACATTAACATCAGTGCATGTGAATGGAAGTGCAGTTAAATCTATTTATTTATTTTTCTTTTTTCTCCCCTCTAGTATATCTTTAAATCAAATGGCATGGTAAGTCCTTGATTTTTCGTTGTTTTTCTCCCTTCTCTTAGTGTCAGTATTATCAGGAACATGCTTCTGTATTGGAAAACCAGCCTTCAGGGACAGTCGTACTGCAGGTTGAAGCCACTGATGCTGATGAAGGAGCCAATGGTATAGTGAAATATGGCTTGATGCACAGAGGTGGTGTCCTACCAGCATTTAGTATTCATCCTGACACAGGTAAAGCAAATATCAGAACTGATACTGGCATATCGAAACCGCTTTGTTAACACTGATGGGAAAAAAAGCTTATATAAAACCAGTCTTTGTGATTTTTTTTTTTTGACAAAATATAAATTGTATTAACTGCGTGAACAAATATTCTCCTTTTAGTTTCATGCATATCAACACTGAACTAGAACCCAAGTTTTTCCTGAAATGTGGAAGTTCTGCTGTGTGAAATAATATGTGCGTTTTTGTAACTAGATTTTAAAAACCCCACCATATTTTAAATGCATGTTATCTTGCAACATTGCTAATGGCAAATAAATGGTTTATCAAAGAGACATAACTCTCACAAACAGCAAAGAGACTAAGACTTGGAAAGCCAAAACAAAGTTCAGGCTAAACTTTTAGAGGATAAAAGACACGAAACATGCCTTTTCCCTGTACTTGCTGCTCTTCTAAATATTTTTTTATAAAGTCATTCTCTTAAATTTAGTTTGGTACTTATCTCCATTTTCTAAATTTAAGTCTAATTGTGTAAAGATATAAGTGTGTATGAAGTTTGTGTCTGCCTGTGCAGTACAACTTAAGATGATAAAATTGTTGAATCTTGTGATTGGATCCTTGAACCTGAAGTTCACAGTATAGGTGTATTTAACTTATTGTATTATATCTCCATGTATTGGCAGACAAACATCTAAATGTAGAATATTGTGAAATGCATGGTATTTTAACTCTCTGGTATTTAATTTATTTTCAGGAGTTCTGACAACTGTTCAGGTATTTGATCGAGAAAAACAGAGAGAATATCCTATCACTGTGACAGCAACAGATCAGGCAGCGGAACCACTCATTGGAATATGTCAGATAAATATTATCATCCTGGACCAAAATGACAATGATCCCAGATTTGAAAACACCCGCTATGAATGTAATTGAGAGTCATTGGATAGAGTTTCAGTGCCCTGAGTGTGAGCTTACCTGATGTCTAAGATTTTGGGGTTTTGTCTTTCCTGGCAGTAGATCTTGTAACCAAAGACGTGATTGCAGCTAGAGATGCTTTTACCTTAATTAATTGCAGAGTTGTTATTCTGTGTAATGTGCAACATAACAAGTACAGTGTTGACTCATAGGCCTTCCTGAGTGTCATTGTGGGAAAATTCCTTGAAACAATAACCATGGCAGTTGTGATAAGCACGTGAGTGAGCAGTGCCGAGCACTAACTGTAGCCTTTGTTTTCTGATTAATAGTTTTTTGTCATAAATTTTGGTTACATATTTTTCCTATTTGAATTTCAGTGTTTTCCACTGTTTGTTGTTTTACCTTTCCTTGGTTCTTCAAAAACCCCTTCCTGTTTATAGATAAGCATGCAGAGGCATGTACAATATTCATAAGTAATGAAGCCTGATAATTCTCAGTTAGTTATACTACACAAATCCTAGAAAGTAGTTTCTGACAGTGTATCCTCTTTTTCTGGGTTTAAGCGATAAATAAAAATTCCATTTATGTATATTTCATATAGAACAATTAGTCCCTTAATAAAAATATGAGACAAAAAGAAAGCAGCATCGTATGAGAAATAAGAATTCCAGGTTATGATTGTGATAATATGAAGTTCAACTGTGCTCCATATCTCTGGAGTGATGCGCAGCTCTTTAACATATTCAGTTTGATTTTTATGGCCATTGTTCCAAGGAAGATAAAGTTATAGCTTCCATACATTATTACTTTAGTGTTTCTTCATTTGTTAGTAAGATGTTCATAGTACTTTAGTGAATTAATAATCAGTTTGAAATTTCCTTTCCTTACATTAGATTTCCTAAGAGAAGATACGAGAGTTGGAACCAGCTTTCTTCGTGTTGCAGCCCATGATGATGACTACAGCTCAAATGCTGCCATTACGTATTCAATAGCAAATGAAGAACCAAATTATTTACAAATTAATCCTACTACAGGCTGGGTGTTTGTGACCCAACCCATATCTCAGGTATGGCGCTTGCTTTCCTATTTGAGCTGGCTATCAATATATCGTAGGAGGGACTGAGTTCACAAGTTTGTCTTTACCTCCACATTGCTCCTTCACATTAAAGGATCAATATGTCATGTTTCAATTAAATATGAGTCGAAGGCTTTTAGCTGATGAGTTCATTGACTGTGAATTGCATAGAAGCAAGCCCTTTTTTCGGCTGGAAAGTAGCAGCTGACAGTTATGCCTCTGAGAACTTGTTCTTCCCATTTTGTTAGCTTTGGCCTGCGAATACCAAGGGCTGGAGGGCTGAGACCACGAGCAGGGGAGCAAGGACACGCACGGTGTGTGACTTCACTGTGTTAACAGGCAATGAGATAGGACACAAATCTGAATGTGAAAGAGTGGGAGATTTTGCTTCTGATACAAACGCCCATCTTGATACATGTTAGTCATGGTGGACTAATTGTAGCAATCCCTTGGGAAGGGATTATCTAAAATTTACCAGTTTCCGCCATTTTTAGATGCCTACATAAGCAGTTTGATATTTTTAGAGCTGTAATTTGTGTTGAAGTGAGAATATTGTTCTAGATGTCAATCTTAGTATACCTAAGAGATATTTTTAATATTGGAATTTAACTTCTAAGTAACTGACACACAAAACTTTGAAGATATAACCTTTTAATATATTTTCTTTATTAAATCTAACAACCCTACAGACCTAATAGCAAAAACTGTTGATAGGTAGGTTTAGGACTTCAGAGGCTCCACAAAGTGGGGTGGTTTTTTTTGTTTTGGTTTAAACTTTGTGTGAAATTTGCTAATGTTTACTGAGACAAATAGCAACATTTTCCAACAATCTTAAGTAAAGCAAGTAGCAGAATTTTCAGCAACCTTGTACCTGCTTCATATTCTGAGCTCAGTATTGTGCAGCTGTGGATGTTTTCCTTCTGTGCAGGTTTTCTTAAGTGCCTTTAATTTTATGTATTCATCTATCTTGGAAAAAAAAAAAAGCTCATCCCCCCCCGATCAAAACCCTCTGTAACGGAAACTTTTCTACTGTTTAGAGGTCATCTATAATTCAAGAGATTATTGCTACAGATGGAGGTAATAGGAGCAGTAAAGTTGAACTTGTGGTAACTATTACCAGTGCAAAAAACCAGCCTCCACAATGGGAGAGAGACAGCTATGAAGTTGTTATTCCAGAGAATACTACACGAGATGCATCAGTTTTGGTAAGGTTGGGACAGACTTGTTTGTCTGTCTGTAGCTCTAAGGCTATAGGGTAACTGAACATTGCTTATTTGTTTAAATATAGTGAGCTTTTATAAAAATTTTGTGTATTATAGGAACCAATGATCTGGTATCAGTTTTCTTTCAGAAATGCTAATGGTAACCAGCATTTTCACTCAAATTTGTATGTGTGCAACCACTTTGTAATTTCTTTCCCATTTAGACAACACTATCAGTGTTCAAGTTCTTTTTAATGCTACTGCGTTACCCAAGGTTGTTATTGGGCTTGAAGTACTTACAAGTTGTTCAGTTTGATGGCTTGGAATGAGTAATAAGAACAGCTTTAAGAATTAACTCCAAAATACATATTTTTAGGATAAAAACATGAATAATCAAACATGTAATGACTGGTAAACTTTGGCTGCAGTTGTTTGCAGCCTGGAGGTGTCAGACAGGGCTAAGATTTGGTATCAGGAAATACTTGTCCTAGTGTTTTCAGTTGAGAGCTGAAGATCTGAGAGGAGTCGATACACAGAAGCTTTCAGAAATGTTGCTGTACTTACAAAAGGCATTGATTGTGCAAACTTTTTGAACTGTGCAGACAGTCAAAGCAACTTCTCCCCTTGGTGATCCCCGTGTGACTTATAACCTGGAAGAGGGACTTGTGCCGGAGACCAACATGCCAGTTCGATTCTACCTGACTCCCAACAGACATGATGGTTCTGCTTCAATCCTGGTAGCCGAGCCACTAGATTATGAAACAACAAAGAGCTTTCTGCTGAGGGTTCGAGCCCAGAACGTTGCTGCAGTTCCTCTGGCAGCGTTTGCTACCATCCATATTAATTTAACAGGTGTGTAAGCTGCTCAGTGATGTTATAGTATAATCATAGTACTTTTTTCTCTTCAAAGTGTTATATTTTTTCTTTATATGCTCTTTTTGATGTTTTAGATGTCAATGACAATGTCCCATTCTTCACTTCATCTATTTATGAAGCCTCGGTAACAGAGGGAGCTGCCGTTGGGACATTTGTCGTTCAAGTGTCTGCCACCGACCTTGACCTTGGTCAGAATGGTGAGGTAAGCAAGTGGGGACCTACATCTTCCGTGATGAAAGGTATGGAATAACTTCTGTATGAACAGTGGCTAAATAGACTAGAAGTCTTTAACCTAGAAAAGGGATGACTAATAGGGAAACATGAGATGAAATAAAGTAGTTAATTACATGTTTCTCTGTCTTGCCATGTGAAAAATGCAACTAAAACTAGTAGGTGTGAGATACTAAACAAACAAGAACTACAACCTGTAGTGCAGATGAAAACCTTGCAATAGAATGCTCTGTTTTGGAAAGGTCTACATAGACCTAAAATGTGATTGGATAAATTAATGAAAGAAAAAAATGAGTTAAAAAGTTCTATGAGTTGTAAATCATTAGGAGTACCAAAAACTGAATCCTTACAAAATATGTTAACACAAAAGCGGATGTATTCATTCCTGATTTTAAAAACTGAAAGTAGGTATATCTGTAGAATAAGAGTGCAAGCTGAAGTCAAGTGCATGAAAACATACATATAATAGGGACTAGAACATGGACCACAATACTGAGCAAGTTCAAATTCAGCTCACCCGTGGCTATTATATTTATAACTGGGATCTTTAGCTAAGTTTGAGTGCTGCTGCACAAGCATTGTGCGAACATGACCTAGTGAACTCGGGAGCTGATTAGACAATACAAATTCGTTTCCATTTACAGCCAACATGCAAGGAAGTGAACTGACTTTAAACTGGGTTGCTCAAGCTGGCAGTTTCACCCAGCTTTCTTGGCCCTGATCAAGTTCTCAAACACAAGAATTCTTCCTCTCTTCAGTACTTATTTAGGTGTGAACTATCCAACAAAGGAAAGTATAGATTAACAGCTTGTTTTTAATCCTTTAGATAACTTACTCCCTGTTACATGACAGTGGCAGAGACTACACGTATTTTCACTTGGACTCACAGACAGGCTCAGTATACACTGCCTCAGTGTTTGACAGAGAGAAGAAGGGATCCTATCTTCTAGAAGTCAAGTCAGTCGATGGCTCTGAATCAGCTCGACCTGGAAAACATGGGAAGCCAAACTCTGGTAAGAGACAGATGTCTGTCACAAGCATGATTTTACCTGGATTAGTCTCTGAAAACAGAAGCTCTGAAATGCAAGATTAAATGTTAATTTTGTTTTTTTTTTTCAAGTGTACTTGTGGAAGAGCATCCATTGTTTTGGTTCTGGGTTTTAGTTTTGTTTCTCTGTTTGTCTGTGCAACAGTTCTGTCAGAGCTGCATGAGATATTTTATATGATGATCAGGCAAATTTTTGTTCTGAACTTAAAAGAAAACTATGGCTTCATAGTTATAGAATATTTCCTAACTAGCAAATATGCACCCATTATCCATAAGATGCAGATCTTTGAGTAGTGGAGGTATTTCTCTGAATGCTGCACATTCAGTATGTATTGAATTCAGTCAAAAGTAATTATGAAGTATGAAGCAGGAAAGTTCAAGATAGAAAATCCCATTCTCCGTTGAAAGCTGTGCTTAAATAAAGACTTAAAATTTGGCTTTTGTGGCTTCAGGACAAAAAGTTATGACTAAAAACTGTACAATTGCCATATTGGGTATCAATTATTCATATATTATCTGCTTAAACAAATTGGATTTGACATTCATTTGATATCAAAGTGGTTTTGAGTAATATTGGTATATATATTGTCCACAGCCCTAAGGGTTTGTTTCAGTATTGTCTGCATATTCGTCTTCATTTAATGGGCAGCTAGACAGTTTAAGGAATTGTAGCTGACAGAAGTGGCACAGCTGAGTATTTTAATCTCTTGTTTCTTGTCTCTCTAGACACGGCTTACGTGCGCATTTTTATCAGCGATGTGAATGATAACAAGCCTGTCTTCACTCAAAATGTCTATGAAGTAAATGTGGATGAAGACCAGGATGTGGGCTTGACTATCATTACAGTCACTGCTAATGATGAAGATGAAGGTAAAGTATTGGAATTCTCCATAGCTGTGTCTAAAATATTAATGAGTTAATTTCAGTTCACCAAGACATATTTAGTGGTGTTAGAAAGGAAAATGTCTTTTTGTCTCTGGATTTTAAAACTTCTTTAAGTGTGAACTGATTTGACAGGAGCATTAGTTCATAACGGAGCTGTGAGGCCTAAGTCAAATAACTCCTGTTTCAGGAGGCAATGCATTAATGTGGGATGATTTGGAATAATTTCTGTGCCAGCAAATATGAATTTATTATAGATAATATCATTTTCTTACAAACGGGCGCCAATAAAAATGTCCTGGTTAACTAGAATGAATCAGACTTGATTTCAGTGAGATTCATTTGCATTCTCTATGGACAGTATAATTGTATTGTTCTTTATTTTTTGGTACACACTCTCATATTTGAAACTAAACTTCCTAAATGCATATGATGAGTCTTAGTTATATTGCTTTCTCTACAAATCAGTCAGGAATTCAGCCATAAGTCATGTAAAAATAAGTACATGGCTGGTGCTCAGAAACAAGAGTGGGAATGGTGCAGACCTCCATCTTTGGGCCAGTGTGCACTACTAATTTGACTTTGCTGTATGGTGAAACCATACTTTTTTTGTTGCACAAGTCCCATAGAACTGCTCTGTCTGTGAAGTGCCAGTACATCCTGGCTGCATTTGATTCCTCACCCACTCGACGTTGAGGCAAGTGTGGCGAAATTGTACTGAAGCAGGATTTACCTACTCAGGGAACTTCTGGTTTGTTACTTAGGCTGCCTGTAAATCTACTCCATAGTGTTGGATCAGTGGACCCAATGTGATGGATATATGGCACTTCATTTCTGTCCTAATGAAGTAAATGATTAAAGATGTAGCTATGAAAGAGGGAAGAAGAATGGTAATGTGAAGGTAGAGCTTGCAGAAAGGCTCCAGGTCTTTGCTTGATCTAAAAGCATCAGCAAATTCGTACTGCATCTGAAAATTTGAGAAGTTTTTTTAGGACAGTCTCCTCTGGAGATATGTAATTATCCTGTTTGTTGTTTAGGTCTATGTGTAAATTAATATGAGTGCAGAATGATTTTGTGGTAGGAATATTTTATGATAAATCATTCTTACATGCTGGGTGTTAGCAAATAAGGATTTGTCTTTTTGATCCCATAGCCTTGGCCAGTCATATTGATCCTTCAGTGAATTCTAGGGGTCATAAGTCGAAGCATAATTAATATTTAATTGCAAAGACACGTTTTATAATTAGACACAAATTACAATTGGACATACCAGACTTGAAAATGCTGATAAGTAATCTGACACAGTTGCATATTTTAAAAGACCACAAAACTATAATACCAAAAATCAGTTAGCATATGATTTGTACCTCATCTTAATATCCCCTGTTTTAATCTACTTCAAGAAATGTGTTTTTTCTGACACTGTTGGTAATTGACAGGAACAAATGCTAAATTACGGTATCAGATCACAGCTGGAAACACAGGAGGAGTGCTTGATGTAGAACCAGAAACAGGAGCCATTTTTATTGTCCAACCACTGGATTATGAAGAAACCAAAACGTATGAGATTCACTTGTTGGCCTCTGATGGGAAATGGGAAGACTATGCAGTTATCATCATCAATGTCATCAATAAAAATGATGAGACTCCAGTTTTCTCTATCAATGAATACTATGGAAGTATAATTGAGGAACTGGATGGGTTGCCAGTCTTTGTACTTCAGGTAGTGTATGCAGTTTCAGAGATTATAATATTTCAATGAAAGAATACAGATTACTTTGGTACAATTATGTTAATAGTAATCCAGCACAGATATGTTAATGAAACTTAGTTTTGCTGCATTTTTTTTGGTCAGTGGAAGAAGAAAAATAATAAGTAGGATAAGCAGGATGGATCATTTGTGATCTTAAAAAGCAAATCAGTAACATTTTAAAGTTGCTATCAGAATAGCATCATTAAATTACCTCTACAAATTTGAAAAAATAAGATAATTTTAGTGTTAGAATATCTACACTGTTACTCTAGGTCAAAGCATCTTTACCTACACTGAATCGTCCCTCAGTCACCTCTTATTTGCCATTCATCTGACATGCACATATTAATAGCATGTCGTATAGTTTTGCTTGGACTCCTTTAGACTGTAGCAGCATATAGGATAAAACGCGATCATTGCATATTTTGTAATTTCTGTGTCTCTGTATTCAAAACTTTTGTAGGTTATGGCAACTGATCCTGATAGCAATGCAGATGAAGGAGATTTGAGATACTCATTGCATGGGCATGGTGCAGCCGATATTTTCACAATAGATGAGAAAACAGGCAGCATTTACTCACACAAGATGCTGGATCGGGAAGAGAGAGCGCTGTGGAGATTTGTTGTGTTGGCTACTGATGAAGGTGGAGAAGGACTTACGGGGTTTGCTGATGTAATTATTAATGTGTGGGATATAAATGACAATGCACCCATGTTCACATGCATGCCTGATGATTGCAATGGGAGTGTCTTTGAAAATTCTCCTGCAGGCACGTTGGTCATGGAAATGCATGCAGTTGATCGTGATGATCCAAATGTAGGTCTTAATGCTGCCCTGACTTACAGGATAACAGAGAATGTAAAAAATGAGTTTGGTACCGACATGTTTAATATCAATCCCAATACTGGTACAATCTATGTAGCGGGGGGAATGCTAGACAGAGAAAGGACTGACAGTTATTTTCTTACTGTTGAAGCAAGAGATGGGGGAGGGCTAACAGGAACTGGCACTGCCACTATCTGGGTTGCAGATGTCAACGATCACGTACCTCAGTTCACAAAGAAGATGTGGCAGGCAACAATTCCTGAAAACAGTGCCGTCGACTCAGAAGTTCTGCAGGTGTGTGCTACAGATTCAGATGCTGGGGAAAACGCTGACTTAATATTCACTATCATCGGTGGAGACCCAGATCAGAAGTTTTATATTGAGACAGACAAAGAATGGCAGTGTGCCACTATTCGACTGAAAAAAAAATTGGATTTCGAGAATGCACGTGAAAGGCAGTTTAACCTTACTCTTACAGTGGAAGATCTTGATTTTTCTAGTATTGCAGTGTGTCTGATTGAAGTTGAAGACTCTAATGACCACAGCCCAGTTTTCCTTTCTCAGTTTATTCAGACAAGCCCTTTCTTTGAAAACACGCCTGTAGGTACTACAGTAACCACGGTGAGAGCTACAGACAAGGATTCTGGTTTGAATGGGAAGATTATTTATTCTATAAAGTTGGATTCAGATCCTATGAGACAGTTTGCAGTTGACCAATATGGTCATGTGATTGTGGCAAATACACTAGATCGTGAAGTCATTCAGAAATACAGTTTAGTTGTACAAGCTTCAGATCAAGGGACGCCTGCCCACACTGGAAGCGTTACAGTTTTGATTAACTTGCTTGATGTTAATGACAATGGACCAAGGTTTGAGGCACCATACATGCCTGTAGTTTGGGAAAACGTATTGAGGCCTGAAGTAGTGAATATGAACCATACATCAAAATTGCTTCATGCATTTGATCCGGACAGTGAGGAAAATGGGCCACCCTTTACATTTTCATTGCCACCAGATTATCAGAATTCTTTGGATTTTTCTCTTACTGACAACAGAGATAACACAGCGACTGTAACTGCTTTGAGGTCCTTTGACAGAGAAAAGCAGAAGGTGGCGTATCTGCCAGTAGTTATAACAGATAGTGGGACTCCAGCTATCAGCTCTACGAACACCTTAACCATAACAATTGGTGATGAAAATGACAATTGCCATGAATCTGGCCATAAGGAAGTCTATGTGCACAGCTACCAAGGTAAGTACTATCTGTATATTCTAACAGATTCAATAATGTTGCATGGTCTTGCTGTTCTTAATTTTTTAATGGTTTACATATTTTGAAACTGAAACTTGAATTCTGTAAACCACTAAGTGAAGTGGAACAAGTAAAGTATATTTGCAAAGTGGATACTCTAGTGTGTAACAGATTACCTACAAAAAACTGTTAGCTGTAAACAAGTATATTGCACTTGCAGAAAAAGCAGAAAAAACACCTAAATTAGAAAAAGCTGTGACCAGATCCTACCATAGAAATGGGAGAAAGAAGTTTCTAGGGTGGATTGGCCCAGATTTGGACCTTAAAAATTTTCTATGTTGCTGGATCTTGGACGTGAAATTCGAAGGTCTTCTTCCCTGGAGTTGCTTCTTTTGCTGTTCTAGAACAGCTGCTTCGATGTTCCACTTCTGTGTCAACCCACAGGCGCCTGAAGAAAGGGCCAAGAACTGGCACAGCTTGGTGACTTCTTGCCCATTTCGTTTTCTCAGTCACGTCCCTCTCTCCCAGCTGCGCCGCACGAGATGCTCAAGACGCTCTCCCTCTTTTGCTCGATTCCACCAGTGCGCTGTTTGTAATAATAGATTAACAATGAAACATTTGGAGACTAACTCCCGATGTGGTGATTTTTTTTTTGACTGAGAATTTGGTATAGACTTGTATTTATGTATCATTCTGTTGTTGTTTTTTGTTCTTTTCAGCTTTTCTTCTTTCATGTGACATCCATAGGGTACTCACCTTTCCAGAATTGGCAGAAATAATTATTTTATGCATTATTTTAAGAATCTTGGATCATAACCGTCACCAAATTGAGCAGGAATCTGAAAACAATAAATGCAGTAACGAATGCGGCAGAATATAAAGTATACTGAAAAGCAAAAATTAAATGCAGATTTATTATAATTTATCTCAACAGGAAAGTGGTCAACAACAGCGCTTGGGGAAGTGTTTGCACCAGATCAAGATGACTGGGACAATAAAACATTTCTCTCTGAAGGAAAACTGCTCAAGTGAGGATTGTATTTGTGTCAAAATGAGTAATATTTATTCTTCTGTAATTATTTTACTCACCATGTATTCTCTGTGTTCAGGATGTGCATAAAGCCAGGGTTATTGAATGTGTTAAGGCATGTACCTTCTGAATGCTCTTTCTCTTTTTTACTTGAGTAACTAGATATTAAGAAATTAATGCATGAAACATTTTTTCCAAGAGAATGCAGAATCACACCATGTTGCTGATTTTTAGTCAGATGTCATCATTAATTTATTTAAAAATATGCATTCTGTAAGATGCAATTTAAAAATAGGCAGAGTTTTTAATACTTGCCCTCATAGGTTAAAGAATACGAATCCCAAATTTAAAAGGGAAGAACAGAATAATTTCATCAAAAGTGGAAGGGAATTTGGTGATTTTCATTCATGGCTAAATTTACAATTGCACGTGAAAAACATGACTCTTGGATTAATTAAGGGTTTTTTTCTGTTAATTGAAATATTGAATAGGATCTTTAATTCCTTCTTATACATTATTTGTTCATATCATACAGTGAGATGGCTTATAGCGTAATTGTGTGGTGTTTGAAATACAGAAAATGGATGTGAAAATGAATGTGAACTTTTGTCTCCACTGTGAATAAGAGTTTAAAAGCTTTACGTAGCCCCAAATTAAAGACTGACTTCCTGCCCATCAGCAGCCCCTGGGCCTGTTTCCATATTAAGAGGTTACTGTTCCATAACAGTGGTCATGGAATATTTCCATCATTACTGATTACTGTCCCTTTGAAGTGGCAAATGAAGATGGTATCAGAGATTTCATACAGACCTTATCCTGTCCAGATGAATAAATGAGAATCTGGAACGACTTTGTATGGTTTTGTCACTTTCTATTACTTATAGACCTGCCGATGATGAATATGTTGAACCCCATGGTTAACTATACACACTGCTTTTATTCAGGATTGGGAAAGTCTGGGGATTTGGGAATGGCAGAAACATATTTTTATAAGCTCTGCAGATTGTAGTTTCTGAATTAAGGTGTTTCTCTTGCTTTTCTGAGGTCGTTTGCTAATGCCCATAAGTTTTGATCCTATAACCTTCATAGTAACATTTAAGGCCTTCTGAATTATGTTAATGAATAAAGTTCTGAATTTTGATTTATTAAGGTTTCCGAAATGAAGGTTTATGTCTAGGTCTTTCAGATTAAATCAGAGGACTGGTTCTTTGATGATGGTGGATAACACTCCTCAAGGCATATACAACTTAAAAGTTAGAGTTTCTGATGGAGTTTGTCCTGATGTTATATCTACAGTACAAGTCCATGTCAAAGAGCTGGAAGATGAAGCCATACGAAACTCCGCCACTATGCGTCTGTCAGGTTAGTTTTATTTGCTGGTGAGAGTTTAGATCAGCTGCGTCTGTAACTGAATGATTATGTGATGTAGGTTTTATTATATCAATACTGATTTACACATTCTGGTATATTTCCATATTGTTAAATAAGAAATCACTTGAGAAATTAACCTGTGGTCTCCCAGTATTTCATGTTTATGTATTTTTGAATCTCAAACTCAGATGTCACAGCAGAGGAATTCATAAGGAGAGATGAACACGGCAGAACAAGACATGACAAATTCAAGGAATTACTAGCCAAAATCTTACCTGCTAAGCTTAGTGATGTTATTGTCTTCAGCGTGATGAACATTGATGGTGAACAGACAGATGTAAGATTTGCAGTCCATGATGGCTCAGCTTATTACAGACCTGAGAAACTGCATGCTGAGATGGCAGTGTTTAAAACTGAGGTAGGTTCTCCAGGGTTATCATGCATCCATGTAATTCACTCAGATACTGAGGTTGCAAGGTATGTATCCCAGACCTCAGTGGAAGAATATGCTAGATCAACAGGTAGGGTTTTTTTGCTTCACTAAGGGCAAAAACAATTGTCAAGCAAGTGCTTAATACAAGCTTTCTCCTCCTTAGGCTCATACATATGGTCATTATATGATTGTACTAACTTCTGGTTCAATAAATATAACCACTTTTTAGTTGCAGAGAGACGGTCCTCCATTCCCATCATGGTATAGTTGCCTGTGATTTCTCCAGTCAGTGTTTCATGGTGTGATGTATCAGATTTTTGAATACGAAATAAGAATAATCCCGAGAAGTCAAAGTGGTACTGTACTACAGAGAATGTCTTGAAAATGACAGCTTTTTGGGCATTGCCGATGCTGCTGGAAATAGCCAAATCATCAGCTTGTGGTTAGACACTTACAGCAGAGGCTTAATGCCACCCAGATGGAAATTCTACTGTACAAAGAGATGACAGTCCATAGAAAAAAATCCTGCTGGAAGGAATATGCAGGTTACAATAACAGTTCCAAAAGATAAATGAGATGGAGACAACCAATTTTTTAATCGCATTTAACTCACCAAAGGGCAACTTTAAATACACAGTGACACACTCTCCCAACTTTTTTTACTGTAACAAGGGGAGAATGGTTTTTGAATGTAAGATGTTTTCTTCCCCTTTCTGATGTTCCCTAACTGTCCTACTCCCTTACCAGATCCTGCATGCCCTCCAGCTCAGTTACCCAGACACGGACTGTCTTGGCCCCACTTTTATTTTCTGTTCTAATCCATATTTTGGCTTTGCTGAAGTCCTGCAGATGCTGCTGAATAGACACTAAAGCTGCCGCCTTGCACAAAGGCAAGATGCCACTGCTTGACTCATAACTTGCCTTGGACAATGCTTCCTGATGTGGGGCATATAGGAGTTTAATACATGGTACATCTTATAGAGGACTTTTCCTGAGGAGAGAACAGCACTGTCCATTTTTATGAATGTGGTAGGGGCTACCTGATTCTGGGAACCAAAAAGGAAAATCCTAACTTCTATCTTCTGTGATTCTATGAACTTCACCACCTGCCTACATCTGCTGTGTTTTAAATAGTTGTGTGGATTATGAGACTCTTCAGAGTGACCAAGTAGGAAACACCAGAGACAGATAGTATTAATGAAGCATAACTACTGCTTCTTTTGCATATTTATTGAATTACTGCAACAATAATATAGAAAATTGCATAGATTTCAAATATTCTGTGCCATAACGTATGGTGGGTGAATTCATCAAAGTGGTAACAAGGGGATTGCTTCACATAGTTTAATGAAAAAATATGTTTGTATTAATTATGTATCACCTTTCAATATTTAATAAATAGCTCTACTGAGTAATCACCAATAATTTACAGAAAACCAATCATAGCTGGAGAATTTTCCAGTAGTTTTCGTACATGTTGTTTCACTATAAATATAGAAAATAAGTAATTAGCACTGGAATTATTCATTGAATTGCTAAATAAATAATATGTTTGCATTACCTCCTTGGGATATAGCTTTACAACAACTATTTTATTTAGCAGAAAAATAATCCATCCTAATACTGTAAGGGACCTAAGGTTGTTTATATACGCTATGTTTTTCTATAACAGTATTACATAGCGGTCTAAATGTGCCTTATAGACTCTCCATTAATGGTGATAGATGTGAGCAGCAGACACAAAACTGCACTGACAGGATGCATCATGTCATTACAAAGTATATTTTCTGCCTCTGGGGATGTATTTTTCAATACATGTTATGATATTTGAGGATATACTGACAATTGATTATAAAGGTCAAAGTTCTTACAAGTGGTGAATTGAGATGACTGCACAAGTAAAATAAAAAAGCACTTTGGTATTTATGTATTCGTTTTGGTCTTTTCAAAGCTTATTTAAAAAATATTTGTCAATATTTTATCATTAAAAATCTCCACATTAAATGTATAAATAAAGAGAGTCTAATTCTGATCTCATGTTGCTAGTTTTACATTTGTATACCTCGGTGTATACCACTGTGAGAGTGATGTCTCTTGTACTCAGGTTTGGGCACTAAATACACATCCTTTTAGGGTATTGGAATCACCAAAAGCAAACTAAATTCTGAAGCTTTATAGGCACCTGTGCAAAATCGCCAAACAAGTAGAAGGAAGAAGTCTGTTGTGCCAGGGACCAGACTTAGTGATTACTCAGTCCAGTGTGTAGGCTACTGGCCGAAGTACAAAAGGTCTGAAATAATAACCCTGTCCTCAGGCTTGCTGTGAGCAGCTTGCTGCCCTTTGTGCTTTCTGCTAGTTCTTCTTTGGTCTGTTTGGATTAGAAGTTGCTAACTGCAGAAAAACTATTACTATGTTACAAGACCTATATATAGAGTGAGGCTCTTTACTTGGGTATTTGGGCTTTCAGGTGTAACCCCAATTAATAATAAAATCAATGAACTAGCAAAGATTAATGTAGACTAGAATACGGTATCCGGTATGCTGAGTTGACTGCATTTTGTTTCAGGCAGTTCGACATTAAATGTAAGTTCATGGGGCACAAATCAGTAGGCTGAGTCCTAATCACCACAGAGTGGTCTCGTCAGGTCGCTGTCTGTGGACATTATTGGCTGCAGCTCAGCCCTGCATTTTTGTGTCTGTATCCTTATGTGCAACAGAACGTAAGAAATCACACTGGGTATAACCCACGAGGAAGAATTTTTATCCCGGCTTGAGCTAAAACCTGCCTGTTGCTATCAGGGTGCACAGAAGTGTGATGCAGAGGATGCAGCTCGGAAGGTGGAGTGTATCTGCTTAGAGCTTTGGCCCTTGGAAATGTTAGTAGGCCAGTTCAAATTTAGGATGTTCACAGTCAATTGTGTCAATGGTTAAGGTTTTAGGACATACTGCTACTTTAAATTTTCCAAATTTTTTCCTGTATTTGTTAAATCATTTTACTTGCCTGTATAGTCAGGGATGTTACTAATTAATACTCAAGAAACTAAGACTTCCATTAAGTCTATGAGGACTTCAATTTTTCAGAAATTAACGAGTAAGTAAAAACATTCATTAGGAAGAGACTGGTGATGTGTGAAACTATTTTCTCTTAGATCCAATCAGCTTTACAACTGAACATCTCCCAGATCGATGTGGATGAATGTAGGAGTGCAAACTGTAGCGAGGGCAATGGTTGTACAAACTACCTCACGGTCAGCGACACGCCAACAGTGACGGATACTGGAAGCGTGTCGTTTGTCTCGGTAACAACCACCATCAGTGCACTCTGCACCTGTTCAGCTCGGGACCGAGTTCATCAGCCTTGTTCCTCCTACCCTCGGAGCCCTTGTCTTAACGGTGGGATGTGTATTGACACTTTGAACGGTTACAGGTGAGGAAAATCCTATTGCAGATTATCTTTTTTTTTTTTTCTATTCTATTTATAAAGTGTTGACTAAAGCTTACAAGATATTGGTCTTAAAAGAAATCATAAATATACTTCTGACTGAAGGAGAAACAAAAAACCCACAAGTGCACTGGCGTGTAAACCTAATGACAACAGGGTCTTCAGTAACAGCCCAATAATGGTGCTGCAGTCCTGAAAGCAGGGGAAATAGTGTGTGAGGAGGAAAGAAAAACAGTGATATAATTAACATGTGTCATCTTTTTAAGAGCATCTAAATCAATATGAAGGAATGGGAAGTGTGCTCTGTTTGTTGTTGTTGTTGTTGTTTGTTTTTTCCAGAAAGTAAATAATAAAGTTGAATATCAGTGGTAGCAGCAGTGATGTAGTGGGAGTGAAATGAAGTTTAAACAATGGGTCATAAAGAGTTTAGAAAACATTAGATAGGAAACGTGCTTTGTTATAGCACAACCTGGCACGCACCGGTATTCCTTTAGTGAAATTATACTGGTTTATTCTAGATAGGAATTACGCCCCTAAGTTTTCTCTAATAAACGATTGACGAATTGATATTTAGTGTTCTGTGTTACTTATTTAATGAAATAATTCATCTCTCTCAAAAACGTGACCTCAAAAATACTTTTTTTTTTGGCTGAAGATAGTATAGTGTATAAATATGCTTTGTACTCCTTAAGTATTTTAATAAATGCCAAGCACCCCTGAGACTCTGCTAAAATCTTTATTGCTTCACTGTTATTTTTCTATTGTGATTTAAGTGCTACGTTTGTTGCATATAAAACCAAAAAGAAATGGAACATTGGGGGATTTTTAGTATTTTTTGTGTTTGTGCTCTTTCAGATGTCTTTGTCCTGCTTCATTTCATGGACCAGAGTGCCAGCAGACGAAGCACAGTTTCCATGGCAATGGTTACGCATGGTTTCGGCCCATCAGGCCTTGCTTTGAAAGCTCACTCTCTCTAGAGTTTATTACTGTGGTTCCAGATGCGCTTTTACTATATAGTGGTCCTTTATCAAATCCAGAGCCTGGGAGTACAGAAAACTTCATTGCAATAGGTACTTCCACAAAATTTTGAGAAAAAATTAAATATCTTTTGGGAATGGGTTGCCTGGGAACAGCATAGTAGTTCGAGTATTAATTCTGTCTTTCCTTGTTATGAGGTAATTTATTTTCTGGTTTGAAAATATTTTGAAGCATTTCCTAATAGGTTGGTCTGTCTTTGCTGTCTATTGTTGTAGCCTGCACCTGTGGCTTTAGGTCCATCACAGAGTTGTAGAAATCAAGGGGAAAGCAAAATAGATTGATATATATAAAAATAATCCCCTTAGGTAAACTGTAATGCTGTAAAGGAATGTAGGTACTTTGAAGATAGATATTGCAAGATTAATGCTGTCTTAGTTCCATGTCCTTCTTATCTAGTCTGGTGAAGGAAAGAAATCCACTTAAACTGCTTTCAGTCTTGGGGCATTTTTGCACTTTTTTTTTTAAACAGGCAATGATTTGATGGATTAATCCAGCCCCAGCGCGCCACTGCAGGAAAATTTGTACACAAGTAGAAGTCATTGCTTTCTGTTGGCACATATTTAAAAGTTTACTACTGCTTTTTTTTTGGTGAATTAATATACAAGATGCATACAATGCTTGATATTTTATATTTTCATAATTAATGGAAAGGTAACATTATTGAATATTGTTAAACAACCTCTTTTTTTCTTTGTTTTGCAGTTACTTGCAAATTTGAGTAGAAGATGGGAGGGAGCAAAACCTACATGTGTTAATTGATTTAGAGCATTATATAATTGCAGATTGTTTATCAGGAATTAGTTCCAGTGTTTTGACAAAGAAGTGGCACCATCTAAAGTATAAAAAGAATACTATATTGGATGAGTGTTTCAGCATAATAGTCATAGAATATAATTCCAGTTATTTCTGTAGTGAGGCCCACATCATGTGCCTTCAAATCAGTACAGTCACTAACTGCTAAAATATCCAAAATAGAAAGATTCTCGTAGCTGAATGTAATTTATTTTTCGTGTTGTATTAGAACTCTCTGGTGGTATTCCTGTGCTGAAGATGAGCCATGGCTCGGGTTTTGTGATGCTGCAGTTTCCAAGTCACCTGAATGTAGCCGACAAAAAATGGCATCAACTAGAAGTCAGAACCAATGGTCAGGTCAGTTATTAATTTTTTTTCCACATCAGGATTTTTATGTTTCCAATAGCATTTGCCTGTGCAGAAACAGGAGAGCAGAAAAAAAGAGACCGGTTAATTATATGTATTATTCTAAGCATGCTTGTATATTTAATTGTCAATTCCAAATCTACATATGTTGTAATCCATATTCTGGGATAGAGGAATATTTTTTTCCTGTTTTTTAAGCTCTGCAGCACACGTGGAATGTGGAGAAATGCTTAGTTGTAATTTGCACATTCAGCATACACATTTGGACACTGAAATCAATAACTTATGCACAAAACCCAGACAATTATTTATTTGCAAATGCAGTTACAGTTTTTGTGAAAGTGGTTAAACTACTCAGAAGCATGAATTAAATGCAGAGTTAAGTGTCTTCTTTTGTTAAATGGTTCCATATTGGCTTTACTCTTTATTGCAAGATGTAAAAGAGAACAGGAAAAACGCCCAACATTTTTTGCATGGTGGTATCCAAAAAAGAAAAAGATGAAAATGTAATATAACTTGTTTATTGAATTTTACAGGAATTTTTAATTCAATAATCCTGTTCTTTGGTGTAGGATGTTCAGTTCACTTTGGATCGTTGCAGTGCAGCTGTTGTTTCAGAGGTAGAAGGTGTAGGCAAATGGCTGTCTACTGAAGATCGTACAAATTGTGAAGTCTTTGCGTCTCTTCCACAAAGACCAAGGTACGTTTCTGGAGATGCACTGAAAGACAGTTTATGCTAAGGCCTTTGAACATTTTACCTCTCAAACCGAAGCAAAGTTATTAACAACTAGGAGTATAAAACCATTTTCTTTTCCCTAGGCCTTCTGGGCCAAGTCTGGACCTTGAAGCGCTAAACAAAGGTTAACGCAGCAATCTTCCTCTGAGTAGTGTTGCAATGTAAAATGACAACCCCAGAACACTGTGTGCTAATACTGGAGCTTTTGTGGGTACTGTGTACCGTCCCTTACTCACAGGATTTCTCCCACTTTATTTATCAAGTCACTGTAAGCCTGCTCTTGAAAACCTCACAGGCCACTTGACTTTTTAATGGCAATAACTCTGGATCTTCAACCACTGCTTTGTGTAAGGCTGAGGGTTCCTACTGACAATGTTTCATGAACGTACTAAGGCAGAGTAACGAGTCAGGGTCTCCAGTTGATCCAAGGTTACTGCCTTGATAGCAGAGTTAGAGGAATTGCTCATGTATCTGTACCTCAGCTGTTCACAGCCAGATGTTACCTGTAAAAACAGCTGATTAAAGCGTGCTGGTGCTGGTGTGCCTGGCTGTGGGCTGCAGCATTTTGTAAGGAGACATACAATCCATCTGGGCTTGAGCTTGATTTCCAGCAAAGTGATACAGCCAAGATGTGATAATGATTCTGGTGGTTTAAATTGCTTGTACTGTTGGGCCAGCCCTTAGCCTCAGTTAAAACTGAAAAAGTTGGAAAGTCATATTCAAAAAGCAATTATTAGATTCAAAGCAGAAGGATGTGTTCGGCTGCATTCTGCAAGGGTTTGGATTCAGTATCTTCAGTCCTTTGGACTGATGCTTATTGCCCTTGCTGATGACACTGCGCTGGGAGAAATGACCAGTATGTTGGAGGGCATGGCTTGGAATTAAAAATTATCCCGGCAAACTGAATATAGGACCTGGAAATACACTGTATTTTTCCTGTACAACAAAGAGCCAAGTACCGCCTGTAGGCAGAAATGACCATCCTCACAAATCTCGAGAAGGGAACAGCTGCAGGATGGGGCTGGCAGTCAGCAAGTGAGTCAGCAATGCCACGTTAACATGAAAAAGGCAAACACTGCACAGTGATACCTCCAACATATGTAGATTTCTAAGATATGGAAGGTAATTCTTTGACTCTGGTTAGGACTGTTGTGCCTCAGCTGGAGTGCTGGGTGCAGTTTGTGCACCACAGCACGGGACAGATGTGTAACAACTGGGTATGGTCCAGAGCAGAGCAGTGGCTGTAATCAGCTTGCCTTGAGAATAAGGCTTATCGAGAATGAAGGAATTGAGGTCACTTAACTGAAAGAAAGGAAAACTGAGGAGAGATGTGGGAAGTCTCATTGTCTATAAAAGAATACTACAAAGAGGATTTAGACAATCTTTTCTATGCAGGGCCTCAAGTTACAGTGAGAAATATTCAGGTTATATTTTAGGGAAGCCTTTGTATTAATAAAGATACTTGAGCTGTGGAATAAATGGTCCCAGCAAGTGCGCTGATTAGCATTGGGATTAAGCCCTGTCAGCAGATGCATGGAGCCCTCCTGGTCATGAAAGGAGCACTCAGAAAAGGGAAAAATGTAAGAAGAAATGAAAAAAAAAATTGAATTGGTAACTCAGGAAAAAGAAAACTCTCTGAGGACTAAAATATGTGGAATTCTTTAGCTCAGAGAGATGATTGGGAGACATTGCAGAGTGTGAACATGTGTGCTGTACCTTTTAGACCACATGGATGCCACTTTTAAGCTTCTGGCCTTTATCATACACAAACCAGTCTTTGTTGTTGCATTCCTACAATATGGGATGAATGTGTGCATGCAGAAACACTCAAAGGAGAATATGGTGTCTAGAATATCACAGCTGTTCCTGACTTGAACACAAACATACCCGAATTGCAATAGTGTCCCTCAGTTAAACTCCCAGTAGACTCAGCTGTCATGTTTAAAAAATAAATTGCCCTTTATTTTAAAGGGTCTGCTTCTGCTCGCTGACTGTATTTTAGAGAAAGAAGTAGATAAGATAATTGCATTCTTCGTTATTTTATAAAGCTTCTATTCGGAAATGCAGTGAAGATATTTATTTGTGTGCCTTATTATATAATGTCTATGTTTGAAAGTAAATTCACATATATTTTTATTATTAATTTATTTTTAAAGGTATTTGAATGTGAACTATGTTCTACAGCTGGGTGGTGTAAAGGAGTTGTTACCATATTCCTACCCACAATTACTACACAAACATTTTTCTGGTTGTTTGCGCAACTTAATCTTGGATACTCAGGTAAGAGAAGTGTAGCATTTTGCTTTAGCAGAGGAGTAAACTTCTTTATTAGATTTTTCGGAGATTTGTATTATACTTGAAACTTTTGCTTCCATTAATCTATTCAATGCTCATGTGCGTCAGTGTAAAATACAAGAAAATTCTGGACTTTTCTGTCATAATTAGAATAACTACCTTGAAAAATTATTTCTCAATTACAAACAGATATATTTGTGAGCTGGAAACTGTGCCTTTGTTCATCTCCTACTTCATGCGGCTGTCTTCCAAGCTTCTTCGTGCATTCAGAGAACTTGTGAATGGCAAATGTATAATGGTATAATAGATTTATGCCAGCTGTCTGCTTTGTTAGGAAATATTTTTTGCTTTCAAAGCCAGTTGAGTTTATTCAAAGGCAAAATATTGTCTTGATAAAGTAAGTTGAAATCTGAATGTTGAAAAGCAAACTTAGCATCTTAAGCAATGCAGATGAAGAGCAGACTGTTATGTGGTGTAGCTGTTTCTGCTTAAGAACAAAGCGTGTTTCTTAAATAAGATTTTGATGTCATACAATTTTCTCCTCAAGGTATATGACCTGCAGTCTCCTGCAGAGTCCCTGAACAGCTTCCCTGGCTGCTCACTTACGGATGGGAGCTGTGAGACCATGGGGATTTCTTCCTGCGGTGTTCATGGGAGGTGTCTTGCAGACTGGGGCTCTTTCGCGTGTCATTGTTTGCCGGGTTACTACGGCTATCGATGTGATAAAGGTGAAGTCTGTTTTTCTGTTACACTACTGATAGGCTGTTAAATTTTACAATACAGAAAACTTAAAAATGTTTGCAGAAAATGACTGCTGAGGTGGTTTATGATGTTTACATTGTGTAAAGCCATATTTCAGTGTGGTTGCCTGTGATTTTTAACAATTTATTTTCTAATTCCCTTTGAGAAATTACTTTCTCAGTATCAGATCATTTCTTTAGTCTTGAGGGTGTTTGTGCAGTTAATTGTGTAGTGTAGACTGCATTACAAGGAAATTGTGAACAAAATTATTTGTTCTTATCACGATTTTTTGGATTTGCATCTGTTTACACTTTCAGAAATATCTAATAACCTAAAGCTTAAATGTGAGTGTGCCAGTACCACTTACTGTGCAGAATTAGAACTACACCACAGGAGTTGGCAATTACTCCTCTTGGTGTCTGGAAGAGACTCTCTTGGTGTAAGGATCTGTGCTTTTGGTATAGAATGATCTTTTCTTTAGCCCTCATGGAGCCAAAGTTTGCAGCAAAAAGACAACTATAAAATAGCAGGTTGTGGTACTCAGTGCTTTGTCTGCGGTCTCTTGTCTTGGCTGAGCTTCTGCTTTCCTGCTGTCATCCCATGTGAGCATTGTGAGGAGGAGCATTAGCAGGATGAAGTCAGGAGGGAGATCACCTCTTTACAGAGGAAGATGAAGTGGGAGAGTGACTGGGGAAGTTATGGCTATAGATAAAGGGACACGTCCCAAAAGACAAGTTATGTCTCATGGATCCATGCGTGCGTTATGACTTTTTATTTTACTTTCAACTCTTATTATGAAAATAATGGAACCAATAATACTTCCCTCTCCCTACAAAATGTTTTAAAGGTCTTTATCCTGTCTTTTTAGTTGCCAAAGAATATACATTTGGGCCAGGGAGTCACATTCGCTACCAGCTTCCCATCAGTGTGCCGGCCCGTAGGACGCTGTTTGAAGCCATGATTAGGACACGGCAGCCTGACAGTGTCATCACGAGCATGTTGTCTCAAAAGAAGGATGAACACATCACCCTACAGGTGAGCAAGGCATCCCAGACAGCAATAGCATAAAGTTAAATCAATGCCACCGAATAGTAAGCCCAGAGAAACATTAGCTTAAGAGTTGGAAATTGAACTGAAAACCTTATGCTAAGCACAAAAACTTTGTAATTCATTCTATGGGCACTTACAGATCTGGTCCTTCACTTAAGATGTTGACCACACAACCATGGTATCCCATTGGATTTCAAATGAATTTACTGCCAGTTACAGTGAAGTATAGTTTGCTGTTCAGGATAGGATGAGCAGTGTGTCTGCCCTGGTGTCCTGTTCAGCTGTGGTCACAAGTGGCCGATTCTTTATCGTTCAGTGCCCGTAGCAGTTCTAATGATGCCACTCTCAATGTGACAACCTGTTCATTTTATACGTACCACTGCATGAGTCACCTCTTCAGCTAAGTTGGTTTGAGCTGTCAGTGTAGAAGTGATACACCAGATTCTTAACCATTTGAAGAACCCCATAAATTTGTCCAAGAGAGAAGAAGGGTAAAGTTACTCTGAGTTACATACTACTGTGAGTATACTGCTACTAGTATGTAGGTTGTCTAGTCCAGTAGCACCTGAAGTATCTTTATATTACACTGTGTGTGCAGTGGAAACATACCGTAAATTTAAACAAATGCTTTAAGAGTGATGACATACAAGCCTTAGTTCAAGTAATGTGACCGTTATGGGTCAACACAAAATGTCAGGTGATGACTTTTCTTTCTTACTACTTTGTTAATTGTCCCCAAGGTTGTTCAGGGATTCTTAGTGGTCTCATATAATCTGGGTGATGGAGACTATTCTGTACGCCTTCCCTCCTACCACATCGATAATGGTGAATGGCATCATATCACACTGGAGAGAAATGAAAATGAATTTATTCTTCGCCTTTATGAAGGAGGTGGGAAGAGAGAAATCCTGAAAGCAGCAGGCATGTACAAAGAGATTGTGATTGACCCCAGCAGCTTGGTCCTTGGAAACACCTACCCATTCAATCCAAACAAGAGTTTCCAAGGTGAGGACTTACTGATCTCACTGTTCAGAATGTGGATGTGTAAAATGAAGGTTTATTGGTACTGTGTGGGCATACTGCGAGAAGCTTTCTTGTTTATGTAGGGCCCAAAGTAAACAGATTTCTTGCATGACACTTTACAAAAGGGACAAATAAACTGTTCTGACTAGGAAAAAGATACAACAGGGAATTACGTGTAAATGCTGTTAGCTATTGGACTTAGAACAAAGATGGTAACCTCTTCACACAACTGTACATAGAGGATTTGTGACTAGAGACCCACAAGCTTCTCCCAGGTGGACCGTGGATGGCTCATTGCATTAGACATGCAGAACTGGTTCATTGCCTGGGTCTCTCCAGTCCATTCAGCAGCTGTCCCTGCGCTGAAGGGAATATTTCCCTTTTATACACACCGCATAGCACACAACAAGCTCTGGTTTATTAACTTTATGCATTACCTTTGTATTATTAGATTTTACAGTCACTCAGTTGAAGCATTAACTAAAATTAGAAACGGTTTATTGAATTAGAGCTAACAATTTAAATTTTTAGCAACTGAGTGGAAAAAGGCATGATGTCTGTTAACAAAAAACCCCCCCAAACAAACAACAAAAAACCAAAACCACAAAAAACCCAACCAACCAACCAAAAACCTGCCAGTTTTCAGCCTGAAAGTTCAATAGTTACATGAAGGAGAAATATAATGAAACATCAGGTTAAGATATCCGTAACAGCTTTTTACTTTGCCCTCAGTTGGCAGCTTACCCTTCGCCTAAAATCACAGTATGAGTAATCCACAGTTACGCAGCACATCTTTTATGTTGACAAGGAAGACACACACCATTACTTGCTTAAATACGCCTGGTATCCGTCCATCACTTCTCTCTCCTGTGCCTTTCACATCTTTAACCAGATTCTAGTAAATCCATTTGAATCGAGGTGGTAATGTTTTCACCAGGTAAGAGTATTTCAGTGAGTAACACAAACTTGCAAGGAGAGAACATTTAAAATGTATATGCATTAAATAGAGTAATAACTTACCACATAAGTGTATCATAAATTATTTAGAAAAAGATTGTTTTCTATTATTTCACTAGAAGTATTCCAGTAACTAAAGCTTATGCTGAGAAGTAGGGACCATACTTTGAATTTTTCTTTATGGGAGCAATAGTATTTTTTAAAAAGTAAATAGATATTAAAAGTCAAAATGTTGCATGAAGATTGTTTTAATTAGGACAATTAATGGTGCTGTTAAGCAGCTGAAACTTTAAGGGCTTTGATGTTGTAAAATGTACTTAATTATAAAATGTACTTAAAGGTATGTGCTTTTAAGCTAAGGCATCTTGTGCATACAAAATTAATGCCACACATCTTCAGTACAAGATTTATATTAGTGGCCCAAGGCTGTTTCACCATTATTTGTGGTTTGCTCTTCTATACAGTTAAGCTGTAAACTACAATTAAAAATTGACCCAACACAATTTATACTGGTACACATTGAAGAATATAACAGGGTTTTCATGTATAAGAGATTTTCCACAATATTTGGACTTTTCTGTTGAAAACACAGTGAAGGAATACATGTTCCACTGCCTTGAACACAAGCAGAGAGGGGCCTGCAGCAGCACTTGGTTCTTGTGGAAAACACTGGAAATATTGATGAAAACTTTAACAAATTCAGTCAAAAACCAGCGGACAATGCTATGAAGGTTTAGGTAAATTCAGTCCTAGATATAGACTTTGGTAGCCTTTGTTAAACACAAACTGCCAAATTTTACAGCTGCTTCAAATCATTCCTGCTGGATGGCTTTTAAAACAATCTCTTTGTGCCTTGCATCAGGATGTATGAAGGATGTCAGATTTAATAACTACAGGATCCCTCTGGACACGCACGGGAAGGAGCTGGTGTCGGTATTAAGTGCCCAAAGCATCACAGAAGGCTGCTCTTCAGAGGCTTGCAGGAGTAACCCCTGTACCCAGGAATTCATTTGTGTTGATTTGTGGATGACGCATGAATGCAGGTAACTGGTGGAAATACACACACAAAGCACTCCGGACTCAGGTGGGAAAGGGCGGATGCTGAGGCAGTGTGCGATTTGAAGCTGCCACTGGCAACCTTAACAGATCAGTTGAACCGCAGTGAAGCACTAAGCCAGATGCCTGCGTGGGCATCAGGTTACTCAGAGAACACTCTTCTTTTAGGTACTGCCCTTAGCTGATGTAAATCTGTGTTATCTCCATTGATTCTGTAACAATGTTAGCTGCCTGTCTTAACTGAAAACATTTAAAGAATAGCAGCAAATCCGGAATGTTTGTCAACCCTGAAAATGAGGAAAAGAGGGTATGTTAGCTGGAGTGGAACACTAGCATGGCTGGCTGTCCTGTGAAGCTGGTGCCGTGCACTGTACATGTGCGTTCTGTTAGTCCTGGCTTCTTAAACTGTCTCAAGCTGTGACCTCTGTTCCCTGACAAGCCACCCGAGTTGCGTTAGAAGCACTGTGTCATTAAGCTCAGAGTTCTTGTGTGTGGCCGGGACTGAGGTTAGGACAACACTGATTCAAGTTACTTGTGCTGTGAAAACACACTTTAAGCATTCCCAGCTGCCACAATCCACACAAACAGAGTTTTCTAGAGATGTATTTATTTCTGGAAATCCACTGTGATGGAAACACAAAGAACGCAGCGTAGCTTGTCCTGCCTAGACAGAACTGCAAACCCTAATCCGGCTATTTTTCCCAAGGGTAATCTTGCAGAAGCCAGTGGAACTGCCCCAGTTCTGAAAGCCCCAGATGTTAAGGATTTGAAGTTGTGGAGCTCATTGTTGCATGACTGCTTTAGAAAAGACTACGGGCCTGTAATTATTCTGAGTAACTTACTTAGAGTAGCTACTTCAGAAACTGTATGTAGAGTGTCATCAGAAACTGGTTTAAAATCTTAAAGGCTGTCTTTCATGCCGACTTTTCTCCAAGTTGAATCGTTTCATTTTGCCTTTGTCTTTTCAGTTGCCCTCCAGGACACATGATAACGGAAAACGCCACTGGCAGACACTGTGTCTACACCGCGTGTGCAAAAAGGCCCTGTAACTATGGGACCTGCATCTCGCAGTCACCAACCAAGTTCCGATGTCACTGCCCTGACGGCTACACTGGACATAACTGTGAAGTCACGCTGGCGGTCTTTCACAAGGATACAGGCCTGAGCTTTAGTTCCATGTTTGCCATCTGCATTTGCTTTTTGGCACTGTTAGGTAGTTATGGCAACTACATCTTGTATTACCTTTGGTGAACTCATTTGTCTGTCTTGTCCTGAATAGTCGTCATCTCATCCTCCTGCTGAAAAACTCATCTTCCTAATGGAGACCTTTCTGCCTTCATTTCTTTGCCATGGTCTCAGCTCCATCAGGAACTTCTTTTTCATCCCTGTGTGCATATATTGCTAAGTGAATCGACATTTGTGAGCGATGGAAAGTCTTTGCAGTTTTGTTTTCTGCACATTTTCACTTAATTGCTAAGAAACTGTTCAGATGCATAATTGGAAGCAAATTCAATTGAACAGCAAGTGGAAATTGCTACCAGATCAGCATGGTTTAAACTACTACTGAGCATGAAACAGATTTTTCAGTCTAGGAGAAACATTCTGTCGGATAGGAAAACACTTGGTCAGACAGGAGCAGTCTCTTGTGTCTGACCAGTTGTGTCACAGCTCCTAACAGCTGCTTTTGGCTTCCTCAGGCATTTTCAGGCTTAGGCATTGGGTCTCAATCAGAAGAGGAAAGACAAAGGAGGCTCTCACTAGTGAGGAAGGATCACATCTCTGAGTCCTTCTTGTTTATTCAAATTTCCTGGAAGTTTGCTTGAGTAAGGACATAGGATTTTTCTCAAGGCTTTTACAGGGTTAATTAAGTTTCACTTAGAACTCCTAGTGAGAATATGAAAATGTATCATGGATTATTTTGCATCCACTGGTAGCTACCTGAAATACCATCACCCTCCCCAGCTCTGCTAGATGCTGTTTGTCGTGCAAATACAAACAGCAACGAAGGTGGGAAGTTAACTGGTTTCACAGCCTTTGGAATCCCAGTTAGTTGAAGCTGATCAGAGATCGTTATGTTAAAGGAGGGTTTTGTGCAGTGTCAAAGCAGTTTTATTGTGAGCTGACTTGGAGTTGCTGCCCGTGCTTGACTGAACTTGACTGAAAAATAATCCTGCTAATCTTCCAGGTCTAAATTATGAGTAAGAAACAGTTGTTTTTAACCAAGTGGTGGGCATTTTGTGAAAGCTTTAGTAGATGTGGTTAACAATGGTATTATCACACAACTCACTTTTGTTAGGAGAATTTTTAATAAAATTCCTTATTCTTAAGATTTCTGATGCCCTTTCTCTTACACAGCTTCCAGAAAGTGGTAATGCACTTAAGAGATTAATTTATGGAGTTTTAATTGTAAATTTTGAAGTTTCCAGTAGATTAGACAATTCAAATGTAGAACTGTTTTGTCAGTAAATCCATACCCAGGCAGCTTCACATTGGTTCAATATCACACGAACCCTCCCTTCCAGGTGGGGACTTGAGCTTATTTGCTTTGGTTGAAGACACAGTGATACTTCGGAGCTTGCACCTGCCCTGACACTAATGCCATGGCTCGAAGGAACAACATACTTCATAGAATGCTTTTAATGACAGCACTGGTTAATGACAGCTCAGGATTGTAAGACCCTGAGCAGAAATTCAGGCAGGAGCTTACACTGTTGGTACCTGTACAGGGCCGATACTGTCTGCAGCAGGGCTGCTTCTGGTTTACAATCCTGTTACACTCTTGGAACATGGGCTATATTCATTTTAAGTCTTGGCTTTCTACTAGTGGTCACAGTAAAAGGAGAGATGTAGAACATTAAGACTCCATGAGTATCTCAAAATCAGCTTAGCTAAAAAATGACTGCCAAGAAGTTACTACAGGTGTGAAAATCTGTGTGATGCATTCTGTTGATGGGGGCAGGGGAGCAGGTGGAAGCGGTACAGACAGCTCAGAGTGGTTCAGCGGGAAGGGGCAGCCACGCAGCGTGGGGCACAAACCTCCCTGTCCAGCAGTTTCAGCCCCACCTCGTCCAGATGCTGCTCTGCAGAACTGCTCTCTTGTTGTATAGATGTTCTGTACTTTAATTCACTGCATCGTTAGTTTATCGTATTCGATGGTTTGAGGTCTTGCTGTGAGCTTTTATCAATGTTTATAGAGTTGGTAACACAGTGGTACACAAGTTCCTATTTACATAATGTTCAGTGTCTGATGGTGAAGCTTTTACAACTGTGTGTAAAATGCACCTAACCATTTCAGAAAAATGTTTAATTTCATGGATGCTAAGGCAAAATGTGCCTGATTTTTTTTCTAGTAAAATGTATAAAAGTCATTTCCTCTTTTGTCTTGTGTCTTCTTGTGCTTCATTTCTGTGTAATTCTATCTGTTACTGTCAACACATTGTTTTTAAGTGCTACTCCTTTGTATACATTTTCTCTTTAACTCGATACAGTAAATAGGTCTCTGAACACTGCATGGGTCATTCAGTTCTTCAGTTATGTTTATAACAGCTTCAAAGTTGTGCTTTAAAGGGTATTCTAGAATGCTCATTAAAGGCCTTTTTTTCTGTCTTTGTTCACTTGTAACTGCATTGAAGAGTGCGAAAATTAAACATTAGCTGAGAAACGCAAAACTGCAGCCTTGCTGGCGCTGAGTGCAAACCAGCGCTGCGCTCCTCCTGTGCAAGGGCTGCTGTGTTAGCCTCCTGCAGCCTGTCTGGAGACACGTTTTATTGGTTTCTGAATGCTCTGTTTTGCTCCTGTGTCTTCACACAGCTCTGTTCAGTGCTGTATTCTGGTGGGCTCGCTGGAAGACTCACAAAGGTCTGAATGGAGGAGTTTACCACGTATCTGCGAATCCTGAGGATATGGAGGACTTCAGAGAAAATATCCTCAACTACAATGAAGAAGGAGGTGGGGAACAAGACCAAGTAAGGATCACTGTGTTACATTACAATTAAGAGGGGAGTGGTGGCTCATAGTGCTAATGAAAATGTATTTTATGCTTTTTCTTTCTAACTGAGGACCTTAGCTTTGTCCTGCTGATTCATTACTGCAAATGGTAGATGAATTATTTGCAAGGTTATGTACACAAAGGTGCATGTTTCTTAATCAGAGATAAGTGCCTATCAATTTTTAATTTGTCTTACAGCAAGTGATCCTATGTGCATATTTAAAAGTGCTTGTGGGGGTGAGTTTAGCAGGAAAGAACTAACAGCTGATGGTTTTGGTTTCATGGCTCAGGAGCCACTGAGGTTCTCAGTGGTAATTAGTGCTGTGGCACCAAGGGCTTGAGGAGCCTGATGTAAACTGATCGTTAGGGACAGCTCCTTTCTGGAGACCATTCATCACAGCAGTTATTCACACTTGACTTGTTAAGAAACCGAGGGGCTATGTTTGTTCCTCTTAAGCCTAAAGCACGTGGTGGTTGTGGAAGAACCTCTCTGCATTTTTTCTGTTTTGGAGAGAAATACACCAGTGAACACAAGCTGCATTTATACTTATAGTAGACCAGATCATACTCAATGACGATAACATTAACATTTCTGCTAGCTGTTGTAAGGATTTCTACATGTCAGCTTAAGCCAGAACTTTGAAATAAAAATGCAGATATCATAGATGAATAAATAAGTTATTTGCTGACCCATAGACATCTGCTGTGTTTAAAAAAGGTAAGGAACTTCATCGCCACCTTTCAGACTGTTTCAAGGATTCAAAAGGTGGTGTGACTCTGCAGAGGTAGCAATAGTCAGGGCACTAATGTGATGGATCAAAAAAAGCCAGTGGTTAAAAAAAAATAAAATGTGACCTGTCCCAAAATTCAAAATACCTTCAAGAATTTTTAGTTATAAAATGTAGAATGTTCTACAAGGCCACCTGAGAAAATATTCTGCCTTGTAGAGTATCCTTAATTTCTTGATGAATTGGTGTGAACATCATACAGGGGCATTTTCCATGTGGCAACACGCACAACTACATGCATAAATCCTGTGTTCCTTGGTAAGATTAACTTCCACTTAACGTGGCTTCTTGATTGCAGGTGGGGTTTTTTTGAAGCAGTTTCTCTGTCTCTGAAATTCAGCGAAGGCTCACCAAGATTACCTGGGATAATCTCTTATAAAATGGTTATGCACAATTCAGCATGTGAGAGAATAAATATGTTTTGGCAAGTGCTGATTTGGCAGCCCTGTCATTGATGGCTACAGGTCAGATGAACAGTATGAGCCATACAAATAATTACTTGTTTGCTCTAATGAGTTCTGTCTCGCACAGCCTGTCAACCTAAGTCCAGAGACACAACCTGTGTAACAGGTAGTTGTAATAGGTAGTTACTTGGCTTTTACAATCACACCACTTCCATATAACAGAAATAGCCATTATTCCACAGATTGATAGAATTTTAACAGAAATCACAGTAGATGTTTGAACTACTAATAAGGGAAGATTTCTTTTAACTTCCTATTTGTGAAAATCCTTTCTCACCTTTGTTGCCAGACTTGGTATCAGTTTAATGGTGATAAAATATTCAGATCTGGATTTCTGAACAAAAATCAGGGCACTTCTGTCATTTTTATTTAGCTTCTACTATAAGATTAGGCTTGAGTTTGAACGTAACTGTAGTAGCGCAGGCTGCACAGGTGTTCCTCATGGATTCTTGTCTGCCTGGTGGCCTTTGGCTTTCTTGGGCACGTTGTAGGTGGCAGAGCTGGTTGAACAAGCGAATTCTTCGTGTGTTCACACCAAAGGGACTGCCTCAGCATTGCTCCTTCTTTATTTCCACTAGAACATGAAATTTTGGGATCTATAGAGAATCTTAATGTGAATGGTTTCTCACTCCAGGATGCCTACAACATGGCAGAACTGCAGGTGTCCATCCAAACCAGCCCAGCCTATTCCCTGTCCAAGAAGAAAGAAAACCCAACAAAACCAAAGAGTTTCTTTCGTGCTGCATCCCCAAGCACACAGGAGCAGAGCAGAACATCAGTGGCCACAGGAGCCTCTTTCAGCAGCGGAGACTTTGGTCAGTACTTGTCAGACGTTGTCAGAAATGCCGACCGTCACCCCCGGGCTGCGCCCCAGGACTCGCTGCGGGTGTTCTGCACCGAGGGAGAGGGCTCGGCCGCCGGCAGCCTCAGCTCCCTGAGCTCCTCTGGGCCGGAAGAAGGTATTGGGTATGATGACCTCAAAGAGTGGGGACCAAAGTTTGAGAAACTGAGTGAACTATACTCACAAAGAGATGCAGAAGAGCTGTAGATCACCAAGTCCGGTATTTTCAAAGTTCTGGAAGCACGGGTGAAGGACAGTTTTGCATGCTCCTGCTATCTAGTACCCTCTCTGACACTCCCCGCCCCCCTTTTTTTTTTCTCCCTGTTATAGGAGGCGGCCAAATTCCCACTACTGAGCCACACTTTGCATCTAATTGAAAAATTTAGTAGTAAGAGCTAATCTTGGGACAAAATCACAGAATGATTTGGGTTGAAAGGGACCAATTATCAATTCCAACCCTCCTGCTAAAGCAGGTTCACCTAGAGCAGGTTACATTGTGGACATTTATCTTTGGGAATATAAACTTACTAGAAAGAACAAAGGGAGAACTTCGGCTACTTAGTCCTTCACATACAGTGTTTAAGAAATAAATAGATTTTTTTCTCACTAATGTAATAAAGGACTCTTGCAGAGACCTTGTGTACATAGGCTATGATGGAAGCATGCTGCGTGTCCTGTTTGCAGTAGGAGCTTTAGCAGTTATTTGAAGAAAAAAAGCACATTGTCTTTTTCTTGTGCAAATCAAGTACATGTTGTATTGTATCCATCTTGTTTCCCTGACTGAGCCTCGGTTACGGCACCTGCTCACTGAACATTGTGCAGGTGAGAGTCCGTGGATCCAGGGAAAGGGATGGAGCAGCATGGATGGTGATCTTTAACTTTGGTTGTAACTTAGTGAAATCCCTTTCTGCTGTCATATAAATGCAGACACTGGATTTAGGTACAACACATCAAGTCAGCTGCTTGCAACTAAATACTTTTCTTAATTAAAAGGCCAAGTTTTCCAAGATACTAGCCTCAAAGGTCACTAGTTAAGAATTTCAATCACAAACATCACAGTTCACCGTAATCTCTCATTCCTAATGGGCTACTAAACTGAGCCTAAACTAAGGACCAGCCTGAACCATGTCATTTTTGCATCCATAATTCTGTCTTTTGCTAAACCTCCTTTCATAGAAGCATTGCAAGGTTTCAGAGGCTGGAGATTGTTTTAATAGAAGCATCAACTGACTACAATTGTATCAAGTAATGCTGTGCCGGGAACAGCTGACTGGGGATACAGGCACGTTTCCAGCGAAGAAAAACCCAGCACCCTTTGGGTGTTGTGGGAATACCTGGTGTCTTTGGGATGTCAAAAGACTGAAGGTTCTTCCTGTATCCAAAAAAGAACTTCACCCAGCACTGGGACTCCTAAAACTAAAGTCCCATGATTAAAAAAAACAAAACAAAACCAAACCAAAAAGCCATCAGATGTCTAATAATTCAAAGACAGTAATTTTCTGAAAACCATGACCAACAGCACATAGTAATATAAGTGTCCCTCAGATACATTGTAGTAGAAAATCATTATTGATTTGGGACAGAGAAACACAGGGAAAAACTAACAGTAGTTGCAGGGGGCAAAATACTATGCTCTAAATTTTCAGTCCCTTTTTTAGACCATTTAATGTCCAGCTAGTATTCTGGTTGGTTTTTTTTTTTATAAACTTGACAGTATGTAGAAGAGAAAAGGTTCCATCAAATTAATTTTGATTTTGTTTTTACTTGAGATTACTTATATATATATAAATAAAGTGCAGTAAACCTACAATTTTCTTTTGTGCTGTTTCTTTATATATTATAATATGTAAATTACTTAGCTGATACTACAAATATATCATAGATTCTAAGATAATTTAATTTGTTTAACTAAAATAAAGCATAAACCAACATCTTGTAAAAGACATTAAAACTGTTTTGCTTACAGTTGCATCAGTAGCTTGTTTTGGGAGGTCTGGCTTTTATATATATATATTTTAAAAAGCATAAACAAATAGGTCCGTGCAGTCTGCAGGCTAGATGAATTTGCACATTTTCCAAATGAGAAAGTTTCACACAGTGTCTTGTTCTTGCCTGCATTTGTGACACACTTTGGAAAATCTTGAGTACACCATCAACGGTTACACACTGCAGATGATGCAGCATTTTCATCTGGAAAAGCAAAATGCCATTTTTACCCACCTCTAATAATTTTGCTTCACAGATGGTACATAGTCTATTAGTTTGTAATTTTACTAATCCATTTATCTATCTTGCAATGTTCACAAGTCAGGTATGTCAGATCCTGTATTTCACAATTGTAGCGGTCAGAAACAGGATATGGAAAATGAAGCAAATACGTATTATGCACAAAAATCTCTTCCTTCTCCAAACAGCAGTAATGTTGTCAGATTCCTTGTGTTCTTTCCAGAACTGTGGATCTGCTGTCATTTTGGCTGGTTTTAATTTAATTTAGCTTGTAAGCTCCTTGGGGCAAGGACTGTCTTTATTTGTCTGTGAAGTGTCATGCCTCTCTAAGGCACCGTATAAATATTAAAGAAGCCTTCCGTATATGATGTCTCTTCCTTGCATTTATTTCAGGTTGGCTAAAGCTTGGACTCTATCGAATTATTACTCTCTCAGCTTTGATCAGAGACTTGCACAGACACGAGTCCCCCGTGCCATTCTGTCTGACGAGCCGCAGGAAGCGGCAGTTGCCTCTGACTCGTGTGGGCTCCAGCTCTAGTTACACGTTCAGAAGACACGTCCCCATTTCTGAGTTTTTCCCAAGTGCTGCAGCTGGCAGGGCCACAGCCCAGTCCTGTGCTCAGACATCCAAATGCTTTTTGCTATGGTGAGGGCGGGGGGTTTGCAACAGACAATTAGTCTAAGGGGGAGGAAATCCTTAACTCTACATTCAATAGCTACCCACAGGTGCTGGGCTTTTAGGTGCTGAGAAGCATCTGACGCATAGGACCCACACTCTGGTCCTGAACAGTCATGCAACAGGACACGTACCAGTGCAGAGGGTGGGTGGTCAAAAGAAGCCAACCCGAAGCTGCTGCTTTCCTACTGCCCCTCTTACAGCTCCAGCACTAATTTGTAAACAAACATAAATAATAACAACCACAACCTCAGAGCTACTTAGGTAATTGCAGTCAGACGTGTTTTACAGAATATACAGCATGAAACAAAAGGTCAGAAAACATTCTAAAACTGCTCTAGGAACTTGAGTAGATGGTCTCAGTAACAGGACATATCATTTGCAGCTGTCACACCCTATTAAAACTGTCTTTTCCTCTTTCTAGGATCACTAATTAGTTCACTTAATTTATCTGCTTTAATTTGCATGCTGCTCTTTTAATTACTGTGCAATTTCCGAAATAATATCTTCACTTGTTCTGCATTTACACAGATACATACAAATATTTCAGTGCCTCTACAAAAAAAAAAAAGGCTTATCACAGCATAGCACTGACATGGCTCAGGAACAGGGACAGCTGGCCTGACAACAGAAAGCTTTGGCATGGGTGAGGGGGGAGAAAAAGAATGAATTAAAAAAAAAAAAAATCATCTCTGGGTCCCTAGGTAGTGGGATTTTCAGTAATCTGGTACTTCTATTAATCTTCCACATACTTTATAGACTTTAAACATGTATTAAGAACATTTTATTTAGTATAAAAATATTTGTAAAGGTCTGAAATTTAAATAATCATGTGGATATTAGTATTTAATCTGTCTGCCTGTCAACTACATTAATATTTGTGGTTTCCCCCCTTTTAAAATAACATTCCAAGTATATAATATGTAGCGAAGCCATATGAAAGCTGATTGTCCTTAGGGCTGACCTACTGGCTGGTGCCAGCAGGCTTAGAAGGGAAACCATGGCTGGAGAAGGAACAGGATTAGGTGAGCAGAAGAAAGTTGAACATTTTCTTCATTACAGAAATACTAAACACGACGGCTGTTTCCTGGGGATGTAAAGAAATCACTTGCACCACTTATTGGTAACTGTTGATGAACAGGGTTCTGAGAAATGTGGCTCTCCGGAATCCAGAACCCCCTCTATGCAAGCGTACCATGTTATGATCACATTCCATTAATTAATCTTATAGAAGTCCTGCCTGTGCTTAATTAACACTGGTAACAAAACTCCCCCAAGCTGCCCTGTAAGAGCAGCACTACAGGTGTGAAGCTACGGCTGCCCTCAGGCACCACCCAGGAGAAGCGGACAGGCTGGCCAGGCAGAGCTCTGCACAGCCCCTTCTGCCACAGCACACCTGGGCTTTTAAAAGCTTTCCTCTGCCACCACATCCTACTCCAAATAAAGAACTTTATACATGCAATTTTTCTCTCCCAAAGAATGCAGGTTTCTTTTTTGTTGAGTGAGACTACTCAAGCTTGAGCCACAATGTGGAAACAGGCACATCCCTATTGTTCAGAGCAAATTATATTGACTTAAATGGAGTAACTGCCTCAGTCTACTGACCTTGCTGAAGTTAAAGTGTACTGGGTGCCGATTGGTAAAACTGGCTGATACACCTTTAACTTGTAACAGAGCAAGGAAATCCAGCAAGCTGTTAAAACACAAAGATGATTCAAAAAGTCAGTGCTATCTGCAGTGTAACAAACTTGAGAAAAGTCACAACTTCCTGCTCAAAAATACTTTGCTTTCCTCCATATGGACTGAAACAAAACTGACTCCATAACTGCATCTTTCTCAATCCATCCTAAAGTAAAAACAATGAAAAAAGTGATTTTTCAAATTGCACTATTTATTTAGTACACAATAGTCATTACATCTCTTTACAACAACATGTTATAAAATAACTATGTTAGATCTCACCGGCAGAACATTGAAACAATAAATGAAAATATACTTATGGATCTCAAAGGCTTTTCTCCCCTAAAAACATTCCAGCTACTTGATACCATTTTGTCTCTGTTACCTAAAAAGTCACTCATGCCACCATTCCACTGATAACGCACAGCTGAAAAGTCCTTGCAGACACCAGGCAACACACAGGTGAAGTCGTGGTGGTGCCGCTCCCACTGCTGGTTATTTGTAAGACTTTGGGAAACGCATCACCACCAGGGCTGCTCCCGGGGGTCGCTCATACTTAACACAACCAGTGATGCCACAGCAGCCCCTTGGAAACAGGCGCATCAGGATGATGTAGTTCAGGAATAGGTAAAGTTTTGTTTTTTTTTTTTTTAAATGGCACATTTTTAATGTCGTGAATACAGATCACAAGACGTGAAGCAGAGAAAATAATTATCAGACAACTCAAGCAACACTTACCTCCTGGAAGCCTCAGGCTCTCAGACCCCACCTGTGAGAGGAGCAAACGCAGCCCTGGCCCAGCCCAGGGCTGTGTGCTGGGCGGCTGCTGCTCTCCACTGAGCTGGTGAGTGGGCTCCTTGCCATTCTCTATTTTACTGTTTTAAGGAGATGGGTCTTTTGAGCACTGTGCTACATAGTGAGTGAAACACACCCTTTCCTTTAGCATGAAATATTTCTGAGACGGGAACTGTTGGAATTGTTCAGTAAGTGTCACAAGCTACCTGGGCTTTAAAGACTTTGAACTGCGCTGGTTAAACATTCTCCAAAATACTTTGTATCTAATGCTTCAAATGTCTGGTGTGCTACTTCGGGGGATGTTTGTGTTGCAAGAAGAAACTATGTTACTGAGGTGGTTCTGGATTATAACAAGACATTGTTTTTTATGCTTTCCCAAGACAAAGGTAGCTTGGGGTCTTCTTTTTTATTTAAGGAAAAAAAAAAGCACTTGTTAGTTTCTATGAAAAGGTCAAATTTCTCCTTCGGCAACATTAGAGACTGTATTTTTGAAAAAAGTCTATTTAAAAATAATCACTTTTACAGTCAGGACTTCTTAGTCTCAGCTGTTACCTACAAGTGAATTCTGAAAATGACAGGGTATGTCTGGGTCTTGGGATCTCTCATTTCAATCAGAGGAAAGCTACTGCACCTTTAAAAAAAGATAGAACCACATTTTAAAATAAGACAACACAGCCCAGACATACTTTACCTTACGTGTGCTTGTTTTCAATTACTGTAAGGCACTCATCGAGGAATTCACTGACCCATGTTTTCAGCAAGAACAGGCATGCATCATTACGGGTCTAATTAAAGTTTTAATACTGATTAAAATGTTTTATTATTGTATTAAGTTAAACTGCAGTGGTCTCCAACCTCATTAAGGGCTACAGGCTAGAAATTACATAGGAGTTTCAGATGCTCAGTTTAAGTACCTGGCGACTGTCAACGTTTGATTTAAATACTGCCTGATTAAAGCATCCTTCGCTTTTGTGTTAGCTGGAAAGTGCAGAAAGACATCGAACGTTGTTTAATGAGTATTTACTGAATATAAAATTGTTTGAGCATGTGACAACCATCTCCATCTCTTCAGTAATTTACCTTAGTACAACTGAAAAGGGAAAACATTTAAATCATTTGGAATTGGAACACAGCTCAGTTGTGAAAGCTAATCTCATTACACATCTTGATTAAATTAAATGTGGAGTTTGCTATCAGTAGCACTTTAAGTTTCCCATCATTAGAAATTAATTGCAGTGGTAATTACTGTAAATGAGTTATTTGCACAGGCCACAAACACTCTTATAGGTATTCAAATGTTAATTCAACATTGGCCTAGAGGCACTTGATTATTACAATTCTGTTTTTCATAAGAAACAAACGATCTTAGTGGATGTCTAATTAAAGTTGGAGATTACTGTTAGACTTTAGATCAGACTTAATCTCTAATTTCAATATAAAACCAAAGCAGCGCTAAAACACAGCAAAAGTCATGTGTTATCTACATAGCATTTAGCAAGTCAATACAATTCACAAAGTTCTGGCTGGTAAAAAGACAGTGGGTACAAACAAATCGCAAAATTCTCAGGATTGAATCCTGTCTTTGCCTAATCTTCCAAGTTAATTTAAAACAGCTGTAGTCTATTTTTTAGGATAAAAAGCAAGGACACAATGATTTTTAGCACAACAATTTTGTGCTAAAATGTGTAGCTTTGTGTCTGAAATAACGTAAAGCAAAGCTCTAGTACCAAAACATATTTTAAATAAATATTTTAAATAAAAGTTTCCTGTTGCATTTAGAGATTACTTTTTTTTTTGTAAGGTTGGCAATGTTCAATTTTGGTATCTTACTGGAATTCGCATGGGGAGAAAAAGCATCTCCTGTAGTTTAGAAGGTGAATACAGAAAATAGTGTTGTGAGAATCCAAGCTGAGAAAATTGGTTTTTTGTTTGTTCTGAGCATTTTACAAGGATCCAAACATGCAACATGTATCAAGCATGCTCCAACCTTTATTCTCATTAGAAATAACTTAATGCTCCATCATTAAGTGCTTAACATTATAAAAAAGTATGTTTCTGTATCACTAAAAATGCTGGACAGTGATTTAAGTTTTACTCTTCAAACTTGTCTGCTATTTGCACACTCACTGATTCAGCAATCACACTCACAAGCTTGGAAACTTGTATCCACGTACATTCCCAAAGAATTCAGAAAAGAGGCACTGAAAGAGCACAAGAATCTGTCAAAGAGGATCAGATTGCAGGATAAAACTTAATTTTTGTGACTGTTTTCAGGATTCGCAAAGATAAGGTATACTCATTACAGGAGTAGCGTGGCCGGCTTTCATGGCATTTCTATCATTTTATAGTTAAATTCCAAACTGCTGAGCAGAACTTCACAGGCTCGCTCTTCTGCAGTGTTCATCAGGCTGCTCAGTGTGTCTTCCAGTCAGTTAAAACTGGAAAACAATACCAGCCTACGTATTCAGGTCAGACTTCATAATCAAAATGGTCCCTGCTAGCATTTATTTATGAATCTATGAAAATTTTGGCAACATCAAGAATGTTATCAAAACTAAACAGTCTAAAAAAAAATAAGAATCATAGTAATTAAACAAGAAACCATCAATATAAAATGTCTTACAAATGGAACATGTTTGTAAACAACCCCTGTGTTTTCTAATGTGGGTCCTAGCATTAAAATACTGAAGTTGAAGCCATGGTAGGAAATATTATTTATGCTTAGCAAGTTTGTAAACATGGAATGTTTTGTTTTGAAACACTCTAGTGAAGTGTATGGTATAAGAAGGCAGGTTTTTTTTAATTTCCTCACAGAAGCGAGGATACAACGAAGGTTTCAAATCAGGTTCATTCTCTCCCAAACCATCCATGATCTGTAATGAAATGGAACAGATTCATGACATATCTTCAGCCAATTCACAGTTACAGGCAGTAACAAGAAACTAAATGTCAGCTCTACATTCAGGGGGGCAGACTGGCCAGATTTGTTAACAGTGACTGTATGAAACAATTGGGAAGAAGAAAATAACATTAAAATAGGAAGATCTGTAGTATCATTGTCTCTATTATGGATAAAACTGATTTGTCAGAGGTACAAATCTGCCTTGTGTTATGTGGTCTGCTGGGGTTCCACGTGAGCCTCTGAAACGCTTGAAAACTCCCCTGACACACTGGAGTAACACTCGTGCTGGGGGAACTGAATCTATGAAGTGTCTTACACCCTGAAAAGGAACACTGTTTGTGTGCTGCTAACCTGAAGCTCATTAGGAAGTGATTACTTATTTTGCCCAGGCCAAATTTCTCCAATCAAATACCATTGAAAGCAAGCAGTGTTCAATTTGGTGACTTTAAGAATATCTAAAGGCTCCATTAGATTTTGACTTTCCAAGCTCATGATGAAATGGAAATAACCTAAGCTTCTTCAAATCGTAATTGTATTTCTAAAGGAAGTTAAGCAAAATGTATTTTCTTTATAAATCTTTTATATAATACTTACATGGCCATTAGCTATATCAAGTAAGTCCCGTAACCGACAGCCTCTACTGTGTCTTCTTTCGTAACAAATGCTGTCTTCTAGGATCACATAGTCTGTGCCAAAGGATCGCAGTATTCTGTAAACATCTTCAGGAGATCTCTTGGCATAGATTTGATAAATCTGTAGAAGAAAAAAATCTAAGCTCTAAGACACATTACCACTATTCCTTAGTTTGCTCTTTCATGATTGTCTTGAACCAGAGAAATAAATGAGAACAATAATCCGTGTGATTTGAATTAAGTATTTAAAAAAAAAATAGAGTTTATTCAAGAGCCATGTAGAATTTCTACGTTATGGCTGCTATGATGCACAATAGCACTGCTGCTGATCACAAAAACACTGGATGGTGCTGCTGTCTGCAGAAAGGCCTTGGTAGATGCCTGTAAAACTTTCAGAATGTCTTAATTATAGGAAAGGATAGTTTAAAACAATCTCCCCAGCTTTGTGTGGAATTTCTCAAGGTGGTTTCTCCATATGTGCCAGTCTAGGAACTGAAGGGAGTATCGGGCAAATCAGGAAATGCTCCATGTGGGTTTAGCAGCCTGGCTGGCCAGCAGGATCTGTTAATGCCAACAGCACCCAAACCAGCTCACTCAGAACCAGCTTGAGCACCTGGGTACGGTTATTCAGACATGTGCCAGCTGTGAGTTAGCAGGTGCCCAGAGTACCAAGAGTTTAACAGAAGTTGTTAAATTCTGGAACTATATCTGAAGATAAGTTAGCTCAATGAGTAAAGCAGGTGATTTGATTTGCAATGTGCCATTAGAGATTGCGTGTGTTTTCTGGAATGGAGCTGCTGATATGGATAAGAATTAGCTTAGACAATCAGAGCACTCTTACCTGTTTTGTTCTCTCTCTCAGATTCTTGTCCTCATAATGGGGATGATTAGTTAAGGTCCGTCCCGTGCACAGTTTGACTCCTGCTAACAGCTGCATGCTCCCAGCAAACACTGCTGTGTTTGGGGTGTTTGACCTAAACAAATGTTGATAAGTCTGAGGAAGTCTCTGTAGGGGCATTTTTGCATTGCTTGTTACAGATCAGAAGGAAAAAATAAAAAAATTCTGCCTCTCCTCTATTCAGGGAGCAAACTGTTCAAGCAGCTGTGTTTTCTTCAAATACGAAGTGGATAAATCACAATAATACCCTCTAACTGCAAATGAAAACTTTACTATGCACTATGAGGAAATGTAGGGAAAATATGATCCTGAAAATTTCAAACTGCTTCCATATTTCATATATTTCTTGGGTTCGTACAGCCTCTGAATATTTGTAAATTTCTATATCCTAATGATTTTAACATTTCAAGACGTTTCTTATGACTTAGACTTGTGTCTGCTATATAAGGTATTCTATATAAAACAGATTATTTAATCTGAGTGCTAAAATTTCTTGTTACTGTCCTGGCATTCACCATTCACTGGAAATGAAAACATTGTCATGCGAGATATTAATCCTCCTATTCTACAACTGTGGGAGAGAAATTATGAAAAAAGTCACCGCAGTTGCCAAGGGCGGGAGGGAGAGTGTGTGGGGAGGATGCAGAAGATGCCCGATAGAAATGCTATCGATTATTGGTACTGGGATCTCATCTGAAATTCAAAGCTGACATCTAGAATTGTTATCTAAATAAGTCTTGGTATCTCAAGATTGCTTAAATACCCAGAATGAAAAAAAAAAATATTTTGTGCTCACCTTGCCCCCAACATGTTTACAAACTAAAATATTTGTAAAGACACAATAGAAGGGCATAGCAAAAAGATAAAGTAAAAATGCCAGGCAACAGAAACTACTATAATTAGGCTAATTAAAAATGGTCATATGCTTAAGTGTTTTCTAGCACATAGTGGGCATAAAACCACGAAAAGTTCTATGAAGACAAGACAACAGAAAGAAGCATACATTCAGTCAAGTAAAATGAAATTAAAAAGGAATGGGAATAGTTGTCTAACATCCACACGCACATATAGCACCTATAGGAGTCAAATAACTGTGACACTTTGCTGTGCACTTTAGGGAGCCCTTTGAAACTGCAGCTATGAATGCAGTCTTCTTTAAGCTCTGTGATCGGCTTGAAAATGGTAACAGACAGGTTCCAAATTTTGCTATTGCCTTTCAAGAGACTACGCTTAGCAAATGAAATGAATAATTACAAACTCTTCCTAAAACTTCTTGCATGGGTACATTAATCTCATCTAGGAAGGACAGAAATGATAATTTTAATAGGCCAGTTTAATGTTAGTAATAGACTAGTTTTTCAGCAGTTTATAAAACAGGTTTCATTTTAAAGTCTGAAAACATTTAATTTCTTTTAAAAATTTCTTTTTTACTTAAAATATTCAAAGCCACAAGTGTCATGAAGTAAATATTCCATTAAAAGAAATAAATTCATCTTAGAATTTAATACAATGCAAATGTAATGGCTCTGACAGGCTGTCAGCAAGGACTCATCCTGAATCTGTGGGAAAGCACAACTCTTCAGACTAAGCTGAACAGAACGTGGACTAGATTCAGAGAGACTTGGCAGAGCTTAGATAATGAAAATGATGATTTTCAAAGCACCTTCAACATGTCCCTGTTTCTTCTTGAGCCAGAAAAGTTCTAGTGTGAAAAGACTGTTTCCATGTTTGTTCAAGATTAGTTCAAATTTTATAATGCTCTGCAGTACTTACCCCCTGACTTGGCCTTATCGTGGCAATCCTGCACCTACGACTTCTAAAGATGTAAACTTGCAGAACCAAACTTCTTTAAAAAATTAACCCCACAAGTACCAAAGGCAAAACCACAAGTAAACAAAAAGCAACATTCCCAAGAACCAGCCTGCAGCCTCTTTTTTACAAAAGGAAGCCAGAGGAAACAGCCATAGTGCCCTTTGCCCATAACTTACTGGTAAAAACACTTGTCACAAGTGTAGAGGATGGGAGGTTCCACTCCTCCCCTTTCCAAAAGCATTCACCCTTGCCCTGAAGCGATGAAATACAACCAAGTGCATTCTTATCAAGTATGAAGAGTTTTGCCAACACTTGCTCCTCTTCCTATACCTTAAAAGCAATCCAGTGACCCTCGCTGGCTGCTCAAAGAATTGGTTTATGTGCTTTTGTCCTGGATGAGTTCAAAATCAGGTGACTGCAGATGTGTACCTGAGATTCAGATTTACATGTTTGGAGCCCTAGAAGATCACACGCCTTAAGACACATCACTGTCCACATTTTACTGGGGCCAGCTCTGGCGGTTCCCAGACCAACACGTGCTCCTACCAGCGCTCCAAGGCACCTTTTCCTGCGCTGCCCTGGCAATGCCGCAACACAACGCGGGACTGGCTTTCCCAGCTGCGGGCAGACCCTGGGCACCGGGAGGTGCCGCTGAGCTCCATGCGGTGTCTGCCCTCCCCAGCCACATCTTGAAGAACGTCCGGCGTGTGGCTGGTACTGAGGGTTTCTCTGCTGAAACAGCCACCGGAGGGAGTCGTGACAATTAACAGCTATTTTTCAGGTACAGGATGATTTCTACATTTTATGCAAGCGTCTTTCTCTCATCCTCCTACCCGAGTCAGCCACTAACTGCTGTGCTCTGTATCCGAGGCAGCTAATGTGCTCCGAACCACTGACTGACACTTCTCTATTATAGAAAAACGAAGCAATTTTTACAAATGTCTGAACAAATGATGTATAAAATGAAAGGATAATTTGTTTTTATAGCTTTCTGCCAAGCTCCATACCACACTGCCCAACCTGCAAACAATTTATTCTGTATGAAATGTCACTAAATAATGACAAGGACTTACAGGTCAAACTGATTTACATTATATAATTTAAATGTCATTCCGAGCAGACCTGATGGCATTTTGAACAAATAATCTCATTTATTTTTGAAGCTCTAAGCTTTCAACAAGTTAATTACAGCTGAATTAATGGGTAAACTAAGCACTATAATACATCATATGAAGCTTTTCTTTACCTACACTTAAGAAGGTAGAGAATTATGTAAATATTAAAGAATAACTCATTAAAAATAAAAGGGTCTTACAGGAACTACAGGTCTACGCCTAACTTGCACAAACTCTACAAGTGGTAGTAATTCTTTATTAAGCTGCTAAAGAACTATTGTGAAATAGTTTTAAGGAACTCCTACAGAAATGGCCAATGCTGCAATTACAGATTACATCATTAGAAATAAAATGGCTACTTCTATTAAAAGTCCTCCACAATTGAACTCTGTAGTTGGCTTTCAAAGTCATAAGTCTGACAAATCTTGGATTATTCCTTTACTAGTGCCTGGTTATGATAAGAATCTACAAAGCAAAGGGGTTTGAGAAAAGGAGATTCTGAAAAGGGGTTCTCGAATATGCCACGTTAGATTTTCTTTTTTTTCTTTAAAATAGAGTATTTTTATTTGCAGAATGCTATGCCAAAATATGACAGGTTTAGCTGCAAATGATAGCCAGTAAAGCATATTCAGTCCAACTGTCATGTTTCTTTTTTGCCCCTCTGGTTTGGAAAGACTGAAAATTGCAAAAATGGAAAATGACAGCTGCAAAGAAAGAGCAACAAGATGCATTTTTGTTAGTCTCAGCCTCAGTTTTATGCATGCATATTTTGTTCACATAAAGGAGCGCACCTACACAGTTGGTCTTAACCTTGTTCTCAGGCACTATCATTTCATGCCTGAATTTTACTGACCAATCAGGCAATGACAAAGGATAAACCCAAGAATTTAAGAACAATAATTAAAAAAAAAAGGTGTAATATTGCCTTTAAAGTCTGGAATATGTGTTGATTTCAGGTACGTAAGTAAGAGTGAAGAGTTAAAATTCATAGCTGGCTTGAAATTAAAATATAGCCATTAATAAAAATTACTAAAGGAAAGAACCACCACTGAAACATGGGCGTTCCATTTTTGTAACCTTAAGAGCTTTTTTGAAACTTGTGGGGTTCCCACTAATAGAAAAATTTGCCTGCTTATCCCCCACACCTGATTCAAACACAGCTGACATACAACTATGCTCTGCCAAATCTCAGTCTCGGTTCACTTTTCCACTGTTTTGGTGGTTGTCTGAGATTTCTAAGAAGCTTCTATATGATTTTTGGTAACTGCTTATGAAATATTCCACAATTCTAGACAGGTTTCCTCTTTAAAGGCAGAAGACATTGCTTCTTAAACACTTACCAGAAGTAAACCGAGTAGGGAAGTTCACGCTATTGATTTGCTCATTCTACTGATATTCTTCCCCATCTCACAAATGAGCATGTTGTTCCTGTTGTCTTGGGGAGAAAGACCAAAACTAAGAATTTTAATACACCTCCCATCTGGGAACACAGCTGTGAACTATCCCTGTGTCTTTGGCAGGACCTTCTTGACCTTTTTTTTTTTTTTAAAAAAAAAAAACCTAAGAAAATGAGGTGGTGAGTAGGAAAATGCAAGAGGCTGGGATACGCAAGATCATTATGTAAAAAATTGCGCTCTGCAATAGATGCAGCCCAATACTAATAGTAACTTCACTGTAAAGATACAAACTAGTATATCTTCCTGAAAATGCTGTGGTAATTTCAGTAAGGGGAAGATTAAAAAATACATCTGCAGACACTTCACAGTGGACGGACTAATAGCTGGCTGTTATTCAGATTGTGTATTTGGAGAGGGTAATATGCATTTGGACCTAGGCAGATGGAAGGGTTTTCTTGTTGTGGAGAGATGGTAACATAGATGAGTTATTCCTAATTCACTGCTATACATGACAAATTAGATTTTCTCATACTGAGTTTTAATAATGAATGATGAGTTCCTGACACCAACCTTGACAGATCATTAACTACAGCAGAACTATCAAGTGTTACTATAGTAAAATACCTTTCTTATATATCAAAACTTAAGAAAATCTGTTCCACTTCAAGAAACTTACCATAAATTTTGTTGACTTGTATTTAAAGCATAGATAATTAACTCTTCTTTATATGAACATTTGTAAATACAATAAATTCTAAGTAGAAAATTTCCCCCGTAATTGTCTGTCACGATTTAAAACGAAAAGAGGATAAGCACCAGTTTAGTATTCTCAGCACTAAGAACATGTGAAAAATTATTCTCATTGGATCCAGTCAAATCTAATTCATGGCTGGGAATAAGTCCACATGCATATTTTATGTATAAATCTATACATAACTCCACATATTGTACACAGGAGACCTGAACTATCAGGCATTTACCATCTTTTAATAAAACAGTACTGCTAAATGGAACTGGCTGGTAAACATTAGTCACAAAAACGTGTCAATATGGCTGCTAAGATTCTAAATGATGGAGAAAAACATGGCCTGCTTTCCAAATAAGTCAGCGAAGGCTTGTAATATATTTTACTTTTAAATTACTCCTTCTAGGTTATGGATTAAAGAAATAAAACATTATGCAGTGTAAATGGGTAGAATGGGCTGGGCAACTGGTTTCACTGAAGTTTATTGTGTACGAAAATACAGGGCTCCAAGGAAATACTTCAAACAGTTCAATGCTAAATGTAGTAAATTCAGATTTACTTTCAGAATGTTTTCCTCCAGAACATCAAACTAATTAAAGAAAAAAAAAAAAAAATCTTTGTCGGAGTTCAAAATAAATACAAGTCCCAGGAATATCTCTGTTCAGAACTTAAGAATTTTCAAGTGGTTCCTATATGTTAATAGAGAACATATCAGTTAAATTAACCATCCTCCACAGAACAGTTTCCACCTAAAACTATTTATTTCCACAGAAACTATTTCCACTTAAAAAAATAGCTTCCTATGCTCTGTGTGAAAACAGAAGTGATAAGGTGGGGTTGAAATTATCAATTCGTACTCATGAAAGACTTTGCACCTACGCTTAGCTGTGGCTAGTTCAAGTTCTACTACAAATATTTTGTTTACAGTTTAGAATGAATATTGGTATTAATTCTAATAAATATAACCAGTTCCGATTATTTTGAAGTTCAAGAAACAAACTGTAGAGTACAAATTTTCCAGCCCTAAAACTCTACATCCAAGCTGTTTAAAATTGTAAAGTTAAAAAGAGGAGGACACCAGGTAGGGGGGGAAAAAAATTATTTCACTGTGAAGATCTACTAATGTGAAGAGGTAGCTATAATATGATGGAAGAAGCTTGATACCTCCAAGCTGACCTCTTTCAGCTGGGAAAACTAAGTGTGCTTATGGGAGCAAATGGAGTCAACTGGTTCCCTGACGCGAGGGCAATACAGCAGCACGATACTGGAACCAGAGTCTGGGGGACTTTGCATATAACTGTTCTCCACAGCCGTTAATATGCTAACCTCTTGATAGCCCCTTTATCCTCAACTATCTCCATGGGTTACCAGAGATCACTGATGAGCTGTGACAAAATAAGGACAACACTATAACTAAGAACATTAGATCTACTCAAATAGCATTTAACTTAAATAGAGAAAAAAATCCTCTTACTTAATCCAGTTCATCAGCTCCACAGTGTCTGGGTCATAGAATTCTCTCAGCTCTGACAGTTCATCCATTATTCCTGGCCAGAACTATAATGAAAATAAAAGAAAACAAACTGGAGACAGAATGATTAAAACAAGTTCTGGATGTTGAAACATATTATTTCCTCTTAGCTGGAAACTGATCTTGTCTAGCTCATGGATAAGTTGCAAGACATAAGCATTTCTTCCCTTCTCAGGAAGGACATGTGGCTGCCATTGCAGTATGAAAACACAGTTTCAGAGTTTGAGATCTGCAGCTCCTGCCAGATGACCAGAAGGAACAGAATTACCTGCTGTGGTGAGCCTGAGAAGAACAGCTTTTCTCAGGCGCACATCTCACGGGAGGTTTGCAGAACTCTATTAGTTAAGATCAGTTTTTATCTTAAAATCAATGGGAAACTAAAAGTTGACACCAAATATGATTGTTGTGTGCTGTATCTACTTTACAAGTGAAGCTTTTCAGTCTCCTGGACTCTATGATGAATGTTAATGTTTTAATTGATTTCTTGAAAAATATAAAGCTTTATGAAAAGGAACAAGGCATCACGTAACAGTTCAATATGTAACAGCCACAGGAGAAGGAAAGGCCCCACAAATTAACATTTAGGTTTGGAAAGGCAAATTGCAACTCTATAAAAAAAGGTAGGAAATCCGTATCAAAAGTTAAAATCATTAGACGTGCTGTGGATGCCATTAATGGCATTTCATAAGTTTGAATTAACAGAGAACCACTGCAGAAAATAAGAAAAAGTGTGACTGAATGGCAACACCCAATAGATTATTGTGGGAAAAATTCCAAAATTTACTGAAGACAAGGAACACGCAAATCAAATTTGGAGGAGAGAAATAAGGATTGAAGTTGATTCTGAAAAGCTTAACCCTCTCAAAAAAAAAGAAAAGCTTACAAAGATTTATTTAAGGGTTTCTTGTTGTTTAAGCTAGTGAATATTCAAGGGCAAAAGGGAGCAATTAAGAGAGAATGACGATGTAATGACTTATTGCTTTGCATCAGTTTTTACTACAGAGGATGTTATGGTGAAACCTATTGCAAACCTGCTTTCTTTAGATAATAAAAATTGCTGGCTTGCAAAGTGAAATGCCATAGGAAAAAGTGTAAGAAAACCTGCCTCACAATCTAAAAAGCCATAAATCATCCAATTTAGGTAATAATCATCCAAGTGTTAAGAAGGAATTTGAATGTGATGCTGCTGAGCTACTTGGCAAAAATATGCATTCTTTCACTAAAACTGGAATTATGCACGGATTTTGTTCTGGACTGGAAAAACCTTGAGGACTTCTAATTTCCAAAAGCCTTAAAGAATACTCGTATAGTAGAAGATAACATGAAATGTTATTGCTGACGCACATCAAAACCAAAAAGAAAGCCAAGAAAATAGAAAGGTGGCATACTCTAAACTGGTAATGGGGAATACTTTTCCTAAGGTATGCAATTACTCATTGAAAAATAACACTAAGTCCTAAAATTCACAAAAATAAAAGAAATAATAAACTCTTAACTTGATGACATGACTATAGGAAGAAATTTAATTATTAGGAGATTTAGGTACTAAAGTAGTTGTCTGTTCCCTTACCCTAGCTCCTTAGTGGATGTAAGACAATGTTTTAACATTCAGGAGCAAAATTAAACACTTTCTGAGTGAAAACATCTCAACTCTCTATATTGTAGAAAGATTTCAGCTTTTACTTTCACATTATTTTTATCCCTCTGGCTGAAGATCATGGATTTCATCCAGTATAACAATGCTTAAGCTTCTTATTGAATATCTGGTGTGCTTTGGGTTTTCAGTGTACTTCGATTTATTAATAGTTACTATCCTCAAATACATAAATATATAGGATATACACAATTTTTAACTCAATGCCTGTGATAAGAACCCAGAGATTTATAAGAGCTTGCAGCTTTTCCTGACAAACAAACAAACAAACAAACATATTTTTCATTCTAGCTAAAAAGTGCAGAGTTAGACAATTGTTCCAGCCACAACCTTGGAGATGCTGAACAGTCCACCAATGATTATGGGAGTTCAGTACTTCCCAAATGCAAGGATATTTATTTTGAATTCAAAAAGTATAAGCATTAAGCCTTTGGCCTCTGAGACTAAGAGAAAAGCAAGTACTACTATATTATTTATAGTTACTGTTGGCCTAAGAACAAAAATTAAGAATCTCCCCAGAGAAACAGGATTAGATTTAGATATTACAAATAAACATGTCATTTTCTTTTGCCATTTCTTCTACAGATTGTCAGCCTGACAAACTTTAGGTTTAAAGGATAAATACATACAGTACATATAGGGAGCTCTTCACTACAGCCAAACACTGCTGAGATCATTGGTATATGTTGCATTATATGCTCCAATAAATGTATATGTTTGGAGCAAAAGGACTTGGCCATGATGAAGATAAAAGTGCAGTTTGAGAAATTATATGAATGGACAGTTTACTAGCAAAGAAAAATCAAGTTTATTTGGTAAAACCAGGAACTATAGACCTGCTGGAACTCAAGAAGTATTTGTAATTTATTTAGGAATGACTGACATACAAACACAAATTGATGGGTATTATTCTGTTGAGAAGTTAAATGCAATGGACACAGATACAGCTGAAACCTATTTATAAAGAGCATGAAATGAAACAAATAATATTTAGTACTGCATTATATACATGTGTTATCTGCAGCACAGTTAAAGTAAGCATGGAAACACTTCAGCACTTTCACTTTATCTAAAAGATGTTTGCTAATGAAGACAACTTGTGTATATGGAAATATAGATGTCTTATAGGTCTCCAATATAGATGTCTTATAGGTCTCAAAACATACTGTACCTGAAATCGGAAATATAGCTAGTATTGTAGATGCATCTGTATCTCAATACATTTTGTTCAAGTGATGTATTTGGGACTGTAGTAACCACATGCCTCAAAAGAGGCTTTCATTAGCTTATTCAGGATTAGATTAATAATCCCATAAAACGTCTATTTTGAGGAATGGCACTAAAGAATAGTTCGTCTGACAAACATAACCGTGACAGAATGAAATACAAAATTTCCCTACTAATACTTCAAGAAAACTAGCCATGCTGACGGGTTAGCTTTGTGGTGAATATGCACTCTGCGCCATCACAGTGCATGAACAGATAAATTCTTATCTGGAAAGGAGAAAGATAAGTAGGTCTCTGTCATGAAAATCTACTTGCACCATTGGCTTCTTTCTGAAGGTTGTAGAGATAGAATATATAAACACGTTCTCACAGAAGCAATGGATACTTTCTGGATCTCTCTCTGTAAGAATTTTTATTCCAAACACTGCCAGGGAATGCGGTGACAAGCTGTATCTCTGTCAGGCAGGCTGCTTTCCTGAGGGCTCACCAGCTCTTGCAGCGTTGCAGAAAAGACACATGCAGACAGCCACTCCTCTGGTAGCTGAACTGCAAGAACTGACTTAAGTACTGCAAGATGATGTGTTTCTTTATTCCCACTGAGCACTTTAGAAAATTGTATTTTTAATGTACAAAAAAAAAAAAAAAATTCCTATATTTAGAAGAAGCACAAAAATGAGGCTTTCCAGGCAGACTGAGCACAACTAATGACTAATCTAAAGCCTATGAAAATCAGTGACTTCTGTTGACTTCAGAATTGAATCTGACAGGATTTAGGAACTTCACATCTGCTCATAAAGAGTGGGAGGAAAATTATTCCCAGTTGATCTGTCACATTAGACTATCTATGCTCTTGGCATTACCCATGTCAAAATAAATGGCATTTTCTATTGTTTTCAGAGACAATGAAAATGCTAAATGACTTCCCTAACCAGCATACCAGTAGAAAAAATACTCCTAAAAAGTTCTCTAGCAGAAGAATAAGAAAATTTAAGTGGAATACATCAGTGTAACTTTACTGAACAAACTGTTATAGTATTTTTCGACTTTTTATTTCAATGTTTTAAGGGCGGGGAACAGATTTCCAGAGTGAACTCTGTTAGCAGCTTCCTTAACTGTTATGCTTTACTACTACCTTTTTAACTTTAATAATGAAATTTACCTTGCGTTTCTCTGAGAGTAATTATTTAACAGAAATATTCTCATGTCACACTAGGTATTGCAGGAATAACTTCTCCATCAGAGTAGCATTGGAATTTTTTGTCTTTGCCAATACAGATTAAAAGAATGCTATGCTCATTAAATTAATGTTCTAAATCTGACTGATATGATGGACCAACCGACTAATAATCTTGTACATGTGCTTATTTTAAATATGTTTTATGTATTCACATTTAAATATTTGACCATAATAATAATTTGTTTCTGGGACAGACTGAGGATAATATAAGTACTTGACTAGTTTAACAATTCTGTACTTCAAACCATACGAGATGAGGCAGTGCAGTATAGAACACTATGATTATTTCTGCTCCTACAATTAATCATTACACAATTTCACAATCTGCATTTATCTGCAACTTAGTTAAAACCAAACGAGACAACTTACATTTCCATAAAATTATGCATGTAAATCACAACTGGTAACTTACATATACAATCAGACAAACATTTGTATCTATGGACAACTACTTTGGGTCAAATGAGCCCAACTGATCCTTTACGTACAATTTTGTATGTGTAAAGGTACTTGCACCTCACAGTCTATGCCAATTTTTAAAATTCAGCTACAAATCTTGTACGCAATTATTTATAAGACAACATCACTTAATGAGAAAAGGAAAATTCCATGCAACCAAAAAAATGCCAAAATATACAGGAAAAAAACCCCTCTTACCTTATATGAAATGTATAGTAATGTAATTATTGGTATAGAATACTTAATCACATGTGTCTAAAAGAAATCACAAAAAAAATTGGTTATTCTGATGAAACACTTATTTGGATAAACTTAATTTTTAATCTAATGATATCTAGCGCATTTATCACATGGTGCAATTTACAGAGTTTGAATTTTACAACCATGTTCTGATCTTGTTTTCAAGTAAAACCCTTCCTACAGACCCACTGCAAGTGGTGGATTTATTTGTATATACTTAAATCTATCTTCTACAAAGTGGAAAACACCATATCATTTGGTATAAGAGACTGTAAAGGTCTTCTCAGACCTCTGATGATTTCTTAATAACGTGACAGACTTTTTTAGTAAAATTGTAGTTATTTTTCATCGCCACATCTATATTGCCATCTAGTGTATTCAAATGGAATTGTTTAATATATAAACCACTAGAAAATACATTTTACTTACTAAACTTATACAAATGTACTTCAAAGATATCCAGTTTAAGAGAACTACAAACAATATTCATTTCAGATGTCTTTTAAATCTGAGTCTCGATTTGGTTTAGATATGGGGCAAAAACCAATTTCATGAAGAGTAGCGCTAACCCTCTGTGGTGTGTAGAGATGGATACACTTCAGGATGAGTTTCCACACTTCTGTACTGCACAGGCCAAAAGATGCAAATACACACATGTGGGATGTCCAGAGGTATTTCATTCTGGAAGAATACAGACAAGTTTTTGCTGATCATCTGGAGCTCTGCTAAGTGGTGCCAATAAGAATGTTAGAGAAATTCTGAACATAGTTTTCTTGGACTTTCAGGACTCTGAAATAACTGTGTAAAAGATTAACTTCACACTTTGCTATGTGCTCTTGAGAACATCTCTGTTGCCAAGCTTCCAAACATTCTTTTTGGCAATGTCTCCATCTACAAGCAGAAATGCAGCCAGGAGAGAAAGAAGGTTCATGATCCTATCAGTTTGTGTATATTTGACACTCTTATCAAAATAAAGTCAATTGGCTAAAAAAGTAGAACTTTTAAAAATATACCTCATTGTGCTGAATGCCAGACATCCAAAAAGGACTGTGTGAATAAAGTTGTAAGCAGCATCAGGCTTCAGTGTTACTGTGCATTCTTCTGTTTCTTCCAAGAACTGGACTTGATTTGAATCACTAATTAAACAGAAGAAAAAAAAAGTGTTATAGTCAGTTCTGTAACACATTTCATATAGTTGTCTGTATTTTAAAAAGCATTTAATCCTTCTGATGCTAAGAGCAATACCACTGCTATCAGTCCACAGTCTTCTGTTACACCTATGACATAATTAAGCCCCATAGCACCAACCTCGTGCAGCATCAGGAATTTATTTTCATGTCTGGTTTTCTGGAAATGCAGTGGGTTTAAACAGGCTGTTCTAGAACAAGACTAAATCATTTACAGAACAGCATGCTTTGTATATTGCTTGAAAGAACTACTCCCACAGGGGTCACAGGGCTTTGGATGAGCATGAAGAATTTAACTGTGTTTTGTGGGGCAGTGCTGGTATATCTGGATGCTACTAAGGCTGCAGATTGAAAATAAGATTATAGAAAAGATGTGCTGAAAAGGCTGGTTCTTGCTTGATGTGGCTACTCTTGTGGATGTATATGGAGAGCTGACTAAAAAAAAATCCTGCTTACATGTGTGGGTTTTTTCCCTGTTTTTTTGAGTGGGGGATAGTTGAGATAACTAGTCAGTGTTAAAAATTAGGGTAGTGTTTGGGATTACATTTTGAATTACAGAAAATAACAGCTCCAGAATCTTCTTTTTATTTTTAAAAAGGATTGATGCAGTGAGTTTAAGAGGCTGGTCGAATAATACCAAAGTGCCTTACAGATGACTATGACTTCACAGTTATTATAACGTAGTTTCAGAACATCTTAGATCCTCTCTCTCCCTGTTCCATGCTATTTTCCACCAAATCCATGACGAGTGGCATTAGTTATGTGACACTCCTTGAATTTTTGCTTGATCTAGTTTTGTATCATCCCTTCTAACTTTTGCCCAAGTTACAAATGTAAACCCGAGAAATTTATAATGAACCATTACTTTTTTTTTTTTTTTTTTTTAATAGCAGTTCAGTACTAATTTTCTCCTAGTGTTCCGTAAATTACTTCAAATCCTGGAGCTCAGCTGTGGGAAGAGGCAGCAGTGATGCACAGCTGCAGTCTGGCACTCCTGCTCCTTGCCACACATCACAGGGAGTTCAGCACAGACCATCCCAGCTCATTTCTGGGCAGTCTGAGGATATCACCAGGGAAATCTTTAATTGGGAGTGCTTTGCACAGGGAAAATGGGCCGAACTAAAGAAACTAACATTGCTTTCTCTACAGACACCCTTCCCCTGCTTCCCACTCCCCTAAAAAAAACTCCAGTCAACCAACCCTACACACACTGCAAAACTTCAACAGCAAAGAGCTTGAAGAAATCTAGTGAAGAATGTTTCTTTGTTTAGTCTCATTAAATCCTTTACATTTTTAGCTATAATAGGAAGCTACTTATTTTGATCTCTCTCTTACATGTCCTACTGTTTGCTTGGTACCTGTGGAAAGTAATACTGTGTGCTGCTGTACTCAACTGTCAGTTCCTTAGCCTGTTGAAGAAGAGAAAATGGATAAAAATGTGAATTATTTTTAAACATATTTTACCTGAGGTTCCGAAAGGCAACAATTACAGCTGCTACTGTCACCAGGAAGAGAACAAATATGTAGACGTAAAAAAGCAAGGTATCTGAGAGTCTTGAAAAAGTATTTAATGGTAGTAATCCAAAAGCTTCTTCGCAAAGATACAGGTTAGCATCAAAATCTCTAAGGAAAAAAAAATAATCCCTGTCATCATGTATTTCATAACTTGATGTCAAAAAAGACCAGCTTCCTTTTTTCTCAAGCAATTATAAAGCCACAGTTGTGCAGATTATTATGAAAGAAAATGTATGACATAAACATGAGGTAAAAATCCATGATTCATTACCAAGATTTGAAATGAGCAACAACCTTCAGGCTTCACTTAATGAAGTCATACAAAAAAGTAAAATTGCAGCTAAATCATACCTTGTTGCCCCAAATCCAAATTTTGCTTTCAGGAATTTGAATATATGTTCATCTGACTCAAGATGAAGAATTTTCTACAAAGGGGAGAAAAAAGAAAGGAAATTATATTTTAAGTATCAAAAAATTAAGCTTCATACAGTAAACAGTTTTTTCAGCATTTAAATGAAACTGTGAAGCAACACAGTTATTGAGACAGGGCGCTTTGCAACCAAATAAGCATTCAGTTTGTAATTATGGTCCTGTGGTCCAAAAGGCAAGTTACTTACTTTTTAGACTATTAGTTTCTTGTTTACAGATAAAGACTATCCAGGACAAGTTGCTTTTAGCTGTATTTTTCATTTCAATGACTTATATTTTACTGTGATACTTTTAATTTCCATGTGTACTAAAGTTAATCTGTTGATATAGATCAGTTGAAGAGACTAAAACTCAAAAGCAGAAAAGGTGTTACTGTTACTAATGTCTGCAGATATCTCTGTGCACAAGAAGAAATAAATGTATGGTATGGTCTACAACGTTTTTATAAGCATTCATGTCTAACTGCATTCATTGAAAAGTAAATTCAAAGAAAAGCTTTGCAAATGCTCAGCAGTATAGGAATGCAGTAGTCTCTGAAATGCAGTCAAATATTCCAATTTTTATTTAATGACATTACTGGAGATGATTAACAAATAGCTTTTGTAAGTTTCTATATTAAAAATTATATGCTTACCTTGATTAATTTATTTATTAGGAAAGTCAACCACATGACTAACAGTACATGGAGGATAAGTTTTCCAAGCCTATTAAGCAAGGTGCCCTTTTTTAGGTTTTTCTAGAAAGAAAAAAATATTAGTATTTCAGTACTTTTTTGTATGTATTTGGAACAAAATATTAATATTTCAGTACACTTGTATGTATTTAGAACAAAAGCAACACAGACTATTTCAGATTGCTAGGCCTGATCAGGATGAAATTTGTATTAGGTTCATGTAAGCAAAAATGTATACATAACCAAGTAGCGAGAATGAAGATATATTTCTTCCACAAAACCAAAGGGACAGTGTCACAAGAACTTCCCAGCATGTTGACCTGTCGGAGTTCTGTAACCAGCTAAACAGCCCTTCCTTCAGAGGCGGCCCCATTACATCTATACAACTGCTGGCACCCAGTGCACCTGTTGCTGTTTTCCAGGATTCCCCTAATTTCAATAGCATTGTGTGCCTTTTGAAATATCTGTTCTTTAGACCTTCTGCCTGAGTGTGGCAAAGGTGTCTTCTGGCTCTGTCAGTTGACAGCATTTTGAGCAGCTTTCCAGTTCAAAGCTCCAGATCTGAGCATGGATCTTTGGCTGCTCACAGGCAACTTGGAAGAGGTGCAGACATTTTCTGACTATGAAAAACACAGTCCTGATTTTTAAAGGTCAGGAGTGAGAGATATCAGGAATGGCCCTGTAAGTTCATATATTCTAATTAGAGGCTGTCGTCAATGCCAGTATCAGAAAAACGAGAATTGTAAAAACAGGAAAAAAACCTCCTAACCTTTGAAAGAAACAAAAGATTTCAGTAAACTGAATGTGGTATGTGCCTAGTTCTCCCAGAATATTTTGTTGGAAGGCAGATCCATAACTACAAGACAAGTGCTGCTGAAACAGGTGTAAAGTCCATTTATGCAATTTTTTGCAGGATCTAAAACTGCAGCTTGCACAATCATAAATGTTAACAGCAATCACAGAATTATGGTGTCTGATGTGCTTGGCTATGCTGTAGTTAGTATAATTGAATTCATTATTTGATCATGCAATGTTTTTGTTGCTTTACGCTATGGTAATTCCTTTAATTACTATTAGTAATTTAAAATTATAATGCATAGAAATTACTCATTTATCTCTATATATCACACTCCTCATTTAGTACTACAGAAATATTTTGGTACCTACCTGGATTGTTCTTGTTATCAAGACAGAAGCATTAAAACTTAAAAGTAATGATCCAAGTATCATAGAATTAAAGAACTGTAGGACACAGACCAGAAGTAATCCAGAAATCTGAATGATATACAGCCACATAACCTGTAACAATAATGAGATTTTTATGCCTACAAAACTTTACAGTCATAGCTGCTTTTCTTTGAATGTGTTTTATAGTTTATTTAAACATCAATTATTCTTACTAAAAATGTATCATCTTACACTAAATCATCGTACTTACAGCCATTACTATATCCTCCCTATATTTATGTCCTGAACTAGTTAGATCAATATTTTATGCCTGTTTTATACCTAGGAGAGCCTGATGCTATAATAAAGCAGATACGTTAACTTCAGAGTGAGGAAAATATTAATTACTTAATATTTGGAAGGTGGTTTTTTATTTTCATTGGTCAAAGAATTGTTTCTGTAGCTTCTCTAATGTCTTTCTGACTAAAGAGTTATGGCTCAGTGCAGTTCAGTAATCAAGCATCAGCTGATTTCTCTAACTTTTTAATAATAGTCTAGTATAGCCCTTTTTGAGCTATGCTAAACTACTACAAATGTTAAACTGAATGCAAACACTAAAAACCACCTGATTTTCTGATAAAGTGGTACCAAAACATAGATTTTACCTGGCACAAAGAACGTGAGTTCAGTCTCGTGTTACAGAGTGGTGTAAATCAGTATCAAATGGCCCAACAAACTCCAAGAGTTTTAAGGAGAACTTTTTTGAAAATTAATATGGAACAAGAGGAGTACAGCATGTCCGTTTCAGTATAATTCAGGATGAAGCTGGTAATTTGCCAGCTTTTAAGGCAGCTGATTACTGACATTAATTGCTAACTTCATCTTACACTTGCAGATATAATAAAGAGTTTAGAAACTGTTAAATAAACCACATTCATTTTGATATGCAGCCACCATGCTAATTTGCAGTTAAATTAATACAATCACTAACATTCAAGTCTGCTTCAAATTTAAAATGAAATGAATATGAATTATGCTTCATCCTACTGTAACCTTCCTTAACGTTAGAAGCTTTTTCAACTAGTGTAAGCTTTTACAAGGGCTAAAAACATCTCAGTAGAATTCCACAGTGAGATTAAATTCAAAGACAATGTTTTCATCCTCTGCAGTATATTTCTATTTCAAAAAATTCACTGTAAATGATCCCTTATTTTCTTAGTAACATTTGTTTTGCTTTTTGGCTTATTCAGTTCAGCAACATATCAGTGACAATGTTGTTATTTTGGGATGAATTTCAATGTACAAAAGAAAACTGCTTCTCTTGAGCAATTTGGTCCATCATCTTTCTCTTTGTGGTATGGTGCCTACACCTCACTTTCAAACAAGGATACATGATACTTGAGGCAAAATTCATGCATTCATTCTTATGACTTCAACTTAGGCAAAAATTTCTTGTGCGAATTTTTTTTTTCTGTCCACTTCCAGAGGACGTGCTTAAGCTATTACATCAACTGCTATGATGGTTTTAAAAGCAATCCCTTAGTAGTGTCAAAACATAGCTGTGCCTAAACAAAACTAGACAAAAATTAAACAATAGAAGTGAATTAGACAAAGTGAAATTAAATCAGCAGAAAAAAAAATCAGAAATGGTGTTGCTCTGTATATTAATTTTTACACTTGCAGTATATACACTGTGATTACTTAAAAGCACAAAGCAGCACAGTGTATAATCTGTATTACTTTGGGCATCTGCACCACTGGTTAGTAAAACACCTCCAAAACTGAAAAAAGTTTGGTTATTTCCAAATGTGATCTTACCTTTGCTGTGGGAAGCATGTCAAAGCAGTCCAGTATGAATAACGCCAGCGCCTGTATCAGCATCATAAACTGATTAAATTGCCAAGTCAGGCTAAAGAGAAACGTTGATACGAATACAGCCATAAGTGTCATTCTCTAGAAGGAGAGAAAGAAGTTTTATTGAACTCTACAGTTTCCCTAATGAAAAATTAATAAATTATAAATCCCCCGTCTCATCCCTGTCCCCCACCAATAACCAAAAACTACCTTAATTTGTGGGGTTTTTTAAATCAATTTTTAAGACATTAATATAAGTTTTCTATCTGCAATAACTGCTTGGAGGATAACAACAATTTTTCAGAGTTACAGGTTCTTGTATTTATGTCTGTATTTTACAATTGTAATAGCACTTGCAACAAAAGGGTAAGATCTCAAATAGTTTCAGCCCATAGATTAACATGCAATATGTGTTTTACTATGCTATAAATAGCAGTTACTTGAACAAATTGAGGAGTAATGACTTAAGAACTGTTTGTCAAAGACTGTATCACCAATTTGCTTTTATTCTTGCAGATAGGGACAACATCCTGTATTTGTAAAATAAATGAAATCAAAAGAAAATCTTTAATCCTTGTGCTTTACAAGCTTTTCTGCTGCCCACTTTACATTAGTCTCTTATGTTTTCTTAAATACACAGTACTGTTGTCATGTACTCTTTAGAGCTTACCTTTGTTTTTTTTCCATTGGTGAGCATATGTATTCCAACTACTTCTGAATTAACAGAAGGCTCATCTGATTAATGTCTTCAACGTTATAAGTGATTTGTGTGTGTATATATCCATTGCTATAAATGCTTAATAAGTATTTTGTCCTAAGTTTTATAGGCGCTTTTCTAATACTAATTTTACTGTGTCATACTTGTTAGAAACACTCACTTCTTGAACAGGCTGCAAATGAGTTCTGAGTAGGTATGTGATGGCTGCTATCTGAACAGCAAAGAATGGTAGTGCCCAGTTCTCTCTTAAAGGAATGGTGAATTCTACTCTTGTAGTATCTACTCTGTACAAAACAAACAGAGTTTCATGAATTTAAAACATATAAAACACCAACATGGTGACAGAGAGATTGCAATGAAAGGCATCAGCTTGGATAATTTAAAAACAAACACCCACCCAAACAAAAGCACTCCCAAAATCCAGCATGTGGAGTTTTCAGGCCACAGGTAATTTTACTTCATTGTTTGGTTTGTAAAAAGCACATATAAGAATAAATAGATATCAATATCTTCACTGTGATCCCACTGCATTGGATTTGAATACCACTAAAATGGTTAGAAACTTCTGGTCATTTTTTTAATGTTCTACCATAAAAGGTATGTGATGGAAGTTAGTAAAAGTTCCCCAAAGGGCAGTCATTTACAAAACTTGAATTAGAAGTTAAAACCAAAACAATTCCCTTTTTTCTTGCATAAAGAAAATGTTTGCTAAAAAGCAAAGTAAACAACACATCTGAGACATGCTTAACTGGATGAAAAAACATCTGAAATGGAGCTATTCAGTAGCCTCAGATGTACTTCACCTGAACAGTAAGTCTTTATCCAAATCAATTTATGTACTTATTCTATTTGCATAAAGGATAACAAGCTTCCATTGTTCGTGAATTAATAGAAAGATGGACAAAGCAAATCTGTTCCAAATATTGTGTAAATGGAAAAGATGACCTCAGGAAATAGACATGTAAAATACTCCACATTGCATGTATTTTTTAATTACTTTCATCTTAGGAGAAAGAAACGTTTTACCACTATATACCTACAACGATTCTGTAATGGAAATGCTTACACATAAACTTCTTTACAGCTGCTGATTAACATATCAAAGCATTTTGACAGAACTGAAACTTTTTCTTGATGAAGTTATAGATAACAGCCTGTGTCACCACTCTTAGCTTCATGCCACGAGATTACTGCTGGCCTAAAAGCAGTCCTTTAATTTTGCTCTCCAAATTCAGATTTCTTAAGTGAGAAATCACTAGAACAGCTCAATTACCATCTTTTTGGAGGTTGAGTGTGGGGCAGTGAGGAGAGACCTGAAGGGCATATATGCAGGTGTCTTTAACACCTCAGAGATCCTAGGCTGGAGAAGACAGGATGTATCTTCTGGAGATCCAAATATGTCTGAAAGATGTAGTCCACTTTTAGAGACTAATTTAAGCCAAAATTTTCTAGTCAAACTTCTTGAAACTTTAAAATTCTAGTCTGAAATGTCAGCTCATTTCTGATTGTTTTAATTATTTTGTATTACTTAAACATTTTTTTTCCATTTTCTGGCTCATCTGGAGAGAGGCCTTATAGTTGGAGTTTTGTTCAATTAATCATGCATTTGAAGATTTAATGCCTTACCTTTGACATGAGGTACAATATTAGAATGATGGAATGTTTAATCTCACTTACCTGTTTGTAATATACCAGCAAGCTGCCAACAACCCTGAAAGCCATGTTCCACTAAGAAGCCAGCTTGTTACATACAGAGCAATGACATAAACTGCCTGAAGTCCAAACAAAGTGTAGATATAAAAATAAACGGGCTCTAGGTACTGCTGTAAAACACAAGAATACTGATGTTGACACAAAACACTCATGGGGGGGGAGTATACTTAATATGAATTAGGTTTTGCTTTTACAAATTACAAAGGTATTAGGAATATTTCTAATTAGAAAATAACTAAAAAGGGGAGCTATGATTCACTGCGCAATCTTCATAATGCACTTACAATCTAAAGTCATAAATAAACGCCTACCTGAATTGGAAGAATCCTATACAGAATGCTGAGAAACACCTCCTGGTAAACATTCATTCTTTCAAGTATGTTAATTGTCCTCACAGATTCAGTTTTATTGTCATATACTAAACCATGTAAACCTTAACGATAAAGAGAAATTGAAATAGGAGATTGTCATTTCCCCCCTCCACCTTCATTTGAACAGTGAATAACTTTTTCAAAGGTTATTTTAGGATCTCTCATCAAAAACTGCAAACTTTGAGTCAAGGATTCAGATCGCATTACCTCTGAATGAACATGACCTTCTGAGGTCTTCAGTTTCCCTGCTCGGAATGTGATGTAGAGTGCTAATTCAAGTACTGTACCTTTAGTAATGTATAAACCATTTATTTTTACACTTGCATTCCTAGCATAGAATCTGTGGTACATAGTGGATCTGAAGAACCACTCTTGTCACTACTTTGAACACAGGTGACGTTAATATTGACAAAAGTGTAGTATAAGTAAAATTGCTAAGGAGCAATTTAAGCACCTAGAAAACATGAGACTGTCACAGGAAAACAGCATCATTGTATATGATTTACTTGGAAGCTGCTCATTGTGGCACTTGCTGTCCAGGCATACAGAAAAAAAAAATGCCCCTTCCCACAAATAGCTCATAATTCAAATTAAACAAGAGAAGAATAAAAATGAAAGTAATACTGAATAAATCAGCAAGGCTGAAACCTTAACAGGTATAAAAGTTGTGCCTCAAAGTGATTGCCTTCATCAGAATGTGAAAGTGTGGCACAGAAACCAAGGTATCATTGTGAAATTTATTATGTTCATAACTTGGTGGTTCCCTGCTGTATGAACAGAATAAATCTGTGTCCAGTACAATTGTTACACTGTCTTTCACAGTTATAGTATTCCTTGTTCTCAACTAAATTTGAAAAAATACTAAAAATAGTCAGCTGCCAACATGAAGTAGAACTTACTTTACAGTTTACAATACCTTGCTGGATGGAAGCAGCCTGAATCATCTGTTTGTAGTAGGAATAATAAAGTCCACATTCTGTTCTGAATGAAATTTCTCTTTCAACTTCCTGTAAGTGAAAGTTCAACAGTCAATTCACTTTCCATTTCTTTTCGCCACTATGTGAAGCTGCTTTCAATTCCAATTCTTGCTGTACCAGGGAAATTAACCTATATGGTGGCTTGGGTCTTTGGGTTTGTGCATTCAAATAAAGGTAAAACATAGGGAGAAATTTGGGTGAGGGAGAAATGGCTGATGTATCAATGCCTCTGTTAACTGACAAAACATAAATGCCCTTTGTAATTCAGATATGCTGTTTGGAAACATTTTAGATCTCTTACTATTTTCTGTACTATTCCATGCTTAGATAAGTGCAGTGGCCAACAGCTGCACTTTAAAACTGCATATGTTTGCTCTACGCATTTAATCTTTTCTTCCAGATTTAGATATCCCATAGTATTCTGTGGCTTTGCCACCTTAAGTCTCAATGAATTCAGTGTGCCGTGCTTGGGGCTGCACCATAATGCCATTCTGAGATTTCAGCTGGCAGGGTACTCTGCTGCCTGTCAGCTGTTCATCACACTCATACTTCACTTACAGGTTAAAGGAAAAGTGATCATCTATTTGGTTTTAGGTGTAGGTAAAGTTATTAATTTTAAAATGTCCAAATTATTTAAACTAGGTACACCTCAGACCATGCCTCTTTCTTGGCTGATATTGCAGCAGGTGGAGTCTAGTGAGATGTGAGAGCTCTCCTAGAGAAAACTGTTCTCAGCACAGGATCTGTACTTTGGAATTAACCTCCTTTTGTTAACTTGTTAGTTGTGAAGACCTAATGAAATTTGACAAATTCAGAGCTTTGGGTGAACAAATTTAACAAAATAAGACTGCGTGAACTACCAATCTGAAGAGAAATAATAGACATCTTATACAAAATTATTTTATTATTAGTGATCTTTTTAGTAGTTTATATCAAAACATCCCAGCAAATATCCCTCATAAACAGTAAATTAGAAAAGGTTTATATTCAGATTTGAAAATCCAATGAGACTCCTGTATGTAGTGTAAGCAAGTAATTAGGAAATCCAAGTGAGATTTCTGAAAATGATCTTGTTATTTCAGCTTTCTTTAAAAAGAGTATTACTGAAATAACAGAATATTACTGTCTTTGAGATTTTTATGAATGCCATTCTGGTTAACGCAACCTTGCATAGAATCCCAAGACTTTCATCTTTCTCATACAGTCCCATCTCTTTTGCTGGAACAGAATCAATACTGTTTCAGAGCTAACATAAAGCTAGATAAAAAGTCATGTTGCTCCCTCCTCTACTGCCCAGTATAGAATCTTATCTCAAAACGTGTGTTTTATTGAAGTCAACTGTCGACAAACTAAACCAATATTAGTTCTGGTCTGAGAAAAATCAACAGATAAAAATGCATCTGATTCAATATAAGTTCACAATTAAACTCTCCAGCTGCTCTATGACATAAAAATCATTATAACACCAGGAGAAGAATCTGACATTGGCACTAAATACTAAAAGCCACACACTTAGCAAAATTAGAATGCTGGATTTTGAACGACTGCTAGTTTCAAATTCATCACTACTGAAAAGTTTTCTAATACCAAAAAGTGGCTGATTCTAAGTGCTCATTAAAAAAAAAAAAAGAAAAAAAGAAATGTTAACATTTGGAATTTATTAAGGGGGAGAGAGTAGTCACAGAGGGGGATCTAATTAGCAAAAATGCATTGAAACATGATTAATTTGTAATCCTGGCACCAGCTGTATTCAACCAAATGCTATACTTTATGAGGCAAACACTAGTGAGTTTTACATCTGTTTCATGCTAAGATAACATCTGTTTTATTCACTCACAATACTTTTCCAGTTCTACAGCAATTTATACTTTTCCTAGTATTGCCTGTCAATAAAAACATACAGACGTATGGGTAAGCATTATACGAGCACATGTTTATCTTTCTGTTTATTCAATTGTGAGTGTTTAACAAAGAAGTTACCACTGTTCCACAGGAAAAAAAGAACGTGATCCTCCAGGGTACATAGAGAGTTGCATATGATCTCAATTTATGTGATTGTATCCCAATAATATTAAGTGTTCAAAAAAATACAGGAAAGACTTTTCCTCTCGAGCGCAGTGCAAAATTCTAGAGCTTACGTTTCCTCAAACTCCTTAACCAAGTCATTCAGCCAAAGTCTGAGTTGAGTTTTTCCATAAATGAAGAGCATAAGCAAAGCACCAATTACTTTTCTTTTTTGACAAAGCTAAAACACAATTTGTGTAATTGAAAATATTTTTAGTTGTTCAATTTAAGATCAGAAAGATTTGAAAATTGTTTCAACCATACAAGCAGAAACTCAACACAGACAGCTGCTATCAATGTTCCCAGTTGCAAATCATGCCTTTGGCAAACATATTTAATCCTCGTGCTCGGTCTCTTGGCTGGTCAACCTCATGCCCAGCTGTTAGAAGGGCCCGGCTCCTACTCAGATCAGACTTTGGATCCAGAGTATAAGTACCCATAACCACTCAACAGGTGCTTCTTTGGAAATGTACCACTGAAGTACTGGACTGCCCTCCTTCTCTTTATGGCTTACGCGTACACTTTGCTGAGTTCTAACTAGCTGGCTACCTGTTTCCCTACTTATTTTAATCGTTCTTTTATATTCAAAATGTAAAAAGGGAAAATATAAGTATTTCAGAGGCAGAATGTCAGGATTCTTATCCTGCATGTCTGAAAGATTTAAAAGTTGATATTTTTATTCCTCACTTCTTGCAAGTAGCAATTTTATTAAAGGAAAATTCAATTACAGTAGTCTGAACGCTTACTCAGATGGGATGAAGAACAAATGAAAGCTCTGAAGTTTACCTGTTTGTGTTACAGTATTAATTTGCTACGTGGCCTTGGTTCATTCCTGTTCAAGGTGTCTTCAGAGTTTGCATTTGAATAAGCATTACAAGAGCTGACAGGAGAGGTGATGTAATTCTTCCCGCCCCATTTTGTTATTTTCATAGTACATCCTATTCCCAAAAGATACTGTACTTGAGGAGCAGTCACTACACTGCTATTGAAAATTACTGAAAATAGCCTAGCCATTTTATATGTGTAGTGCCAGAAAGTTTTCAGAAAACTGAGAAATAATTTTTTGGCTAAGAAATCTGTTTGGGCTTTCACCATCCTAAACAGAAATCTTTGTTGTTTTAATGCATATGAGAAGAGACTCAAACTTTTTTCTTCAAAATTGTTTGGTCAAGGTAAGTGGTTATAACCTTCTGTGACCCCTGCTGGAAGTGTACACAAACACAGCTCCTGACTATGTGACATGGTATTCTGCTTTTTTGTTTGTTTTGTTTTGTAGTTCTTTCTCGAGGTCTTGGGACAAAAAAAATACCAGTCATGTACCTCTTTCATAGCGTAAAGCACTTCTCAAGATCTGCATTTTCTGTTTTTCTGATAAGAAAACAGTATTACATCTTTCTCCAATGACCACGGCAAATTTATAACAGCAGGCATATTTATTATTAGGAAATAAGAACAAGATTCACACATACTGCAGCAGCTGAAACCAATGCACTGCTGAAAGCCATATTCAAAAAAGAATAAAACAGTATAACAACCACAGGTGAACCATTGCTGGAAGGCACCCCAAACTGATCTGGCTTTCTATGAACTGCAGTTGAGATTACAGAAAGGCAAATCACTGCAAGTGTATGTGCAAGTTGTGACTTCAATTACTTAGAAGTTAAGAATCCTGACTTTGCATAATGAACTCTTTTTACTTCTGTTTTTTAGGCTTGAATACAATTGGCAAACTGCACAATCGTGTAACTAAGCCATCATGATGTGCATATATCAATGAGGTCTTCAGAACAAAAATTGCACCCTTTCTATCTAAATGGTATATGTAAAAACCTCTGTCTAGTGCAAAAGGGTCAGATAAACACTGCAGACATCCTTCTACTGACGTACAAAGAGAGGAGTACCTTTACATAACAGAAAAAAATGACAAAACTAGTCTCCTCTTACATCTCACTATGTTAATTTCATAGCCATAATATCCTTTTGCATATGAATTCCTATCATCTAACTGTAGCCTATTGGAAGAAAGGAAAAAAATTCAGAGGTATAATATGTTGTTACACAATTTTTATATCAGAGTTCAGTAACGTAAAATCCCCAAATCTGCACTGTTTACAGCCAATTCAGATTAACTGAATTATGAATTTAAAATGTATGAAAATATAACTGGTTTAGAATTTATTTTCTTTTCCATGTTTCAGAGCAGTGGTGATGCACTATGTTTCACAATCATGAGGGTTAATGAAACACTGGATGTGTCTTAGTATTGCTTCCATTTCTTCTAAATGTAATGTTTCATAAAAATAAAATAAAACAAAATAACCTCTGCACTTCATTAAGCAAGGCATGCAATAATTGTGTGCCAAGGATCAGACTACAATCCCCCCTTCCGAGAATTAGGGATGGGGTATGCATTAAAATAAAACTTACTCTTTCAAAATTTTTTGAAAATTCAGTTAATATATGCAAAAATATATGCTTGGGCCAAATTACAAAATGTTAGAGAAAAAGGCAAATTTTCCATTTATTTTCAACATAACTTTTCAGGATCTCAGATTGTTCCATAGTGTATTTTATTCTTGTCTTTTATTAGTATATGGTATGTGCTGTAACTATGAGATTCGCCAATTCAGAAATGTTGGAAACCATGTGCATACATCGAGAGATACTACAATGTCCACTCACACACACAGGCACAGAGATATCTCTATACTGTTTTAGAGATGTTAGGCTGAGCCTTCCTGTCTCAGCTTCACAGGAAATTTCACAGGCTCTTCATACACAGTCTTCTCTTCACATACTACTCAGAAAACAGTATTTTGTTTCAACTTTATCTCATCCACATATATTTGAATGTATTATTTCTCTGCCTAGTTAAGAAAAAGTGTATAAAAACATACAGTTTAGACTTCTTATCTTGATAGTCTCACTTATGGCCGCAAAACTCTTTGATATGGATACTTGCAAGAAAATAAGTCTAGACTATATTTAAGGTAACAGTAAAAGCTTAGAAAGATTTGTGTTAATCAAAGTGAAAGCACAGTCAGAGTCTGACTTCGCAGACAATTGCAGAAAATTTGATTAGACTTCACTCATTCCCAAACCTTCTTTGTATTTGCAAATAAACCACAGGGGATGCCACCTGTTTGGTCTCAAGCTGTAATAAATAATTTGAGAAATATCTTTAAAAGTACCTTTGAATTTTGCTTGGGACATGTTTACAAAATAAACTGCAATAAAGTTAGAGCTATAGCCTTCTATTTGGGAAGATATCCTTAGAAACAATGCAAGTTGAGAGTGTGCACATGCAAAACACAAACAGTATACACTCACTGAACACATAGCTCCAAAAAGCAGGAGTATGTATGAAGTCAGATCACTCATGGCTCTGTGTTACAACTGATTATTTTATCTCTAATAATATGTGAAATCTCATTAAAGTTTTTCCTGTTAACAGTTTAAAATTAGCACTGTAGCCACATTCCTTATCTCGTGGAGTTAACATCTTACTGAAGAAGGTATAATGTGAGATCAGAGAATATCTACATTTCTTTCTCCTTTAGCCTGCTGGAAGATTAACTTAATGCTTTTTATAATATTTCCATCAAATTGGCCGAAATCGCTCATGTTCCAATGTTACTACTTATCATGTCAGCTCCTCAGGATGAAATGAGAACTACAGAGACAACAGAGTCCAGACTAAAAAAACCTAGAGGGATTTATTTAAATTTTGATATCTAATGACATTCTAGTGTACTTAAAATGAAAACAGTAATTACCAAATAAAATGAGCATTTCATGCATTGGTGGGCAAGTTAATTGCAACTACAGACCTGCTGCTCTTAGTGAAGTTTGTGTCCCTCTGTATCAGTTCAACAGAATAAAAATGCTGTATCCATTATGTTGATACATTGCCACAAGTCCATGCCTGTTTGTACTTCAAAATATACACATACCTGTGGAATTAATCAATACTTGCTTTTGGAAGGAAAAGGCAAACCTAAGTTGTACCTTCAATATATATACAATCTATATGTTCAAAGAAAGATGACAGTGGGTACAAAACAGTATTATGTGTATAATACAACAGTAATTGTTTCAGTAAGTGCCAACTATTTTTAATATGGGTATTGAAATGCTTCTCGGACAGAAAAAGTGAATAATACGGACATTGCTATGCAAGTATTGCAATTAAATATATGTACTCTTTGAATAATGTAATACATAGACCTAACAGAGTGAATTTAGGCATTTAAAAGGAAAATGACTCACCTGTTTCTTTCTTCTGGTTAAATTTAGGTATGTGTACATCTGCATTATTTTCCCATGCAATTTCCCACGCATTTAGGGTAACATTATATAAAATTAGCATTGACTAATAAGAGACTGTGCCTAAACTGTATTACAAGAGCACAATACAAAAACAATTAAAGAACTGTATGCCAGGATTTTGTATATTGTTTATTTTAACTGGGTTTTGTTTGGTTTTGGATTGCTTTGGATAAAAGATTATAGGGATATAGCGGATTGTTGAAATTCTATTCTAGATAGTGACTAATGGTGCAAAGAACCATAGCTACAACTCAGGTAGGAGCTGTGTAGCAGTGCTTTCAGAGAAAAAATGGGGAAAGGTGTTTATAGAAATGATCAAGTATTTGAAAAGTGGTGGGAAGGGAAGCACAGCTTTTTTTAAGTTAAATTTTAAAAAATGAAATATTCTATGTTTTTGAGCAAGTTACAAGACAAATACATAAATAAATGAAATTTCCACTAACACTCATAATAATGCTCTATGAAAGCACTGATAAAACTATGAAAATGACTGTTACCTTAATATTGGAAAACCACAGGTCATTTTCATGGAGTGTGGCAACATAAACAGAAGTAAGAAGTCCCAGAGAGATGGCAACAATTCCACCAACAGTTATTGAGAGTATGTTCCACAGCTTTCTACCTGTATAATCTTGGAAGAAAAATATTTCACTCTGTAATTGTGAAACATATAATTCAACTCAAAGGAATTTTGGAAACAAATTTATACATTGTCTGTGCTAGTACAGTTTACATTCTGCAGGTAACAGAACACTGGGTTTTAAGAGGTCTTTATGGAGATGTGTTTTGTAATTTTTCATATAGCAAACTCAGACTGTTTTATTTTCATGCAAAGTGAAATAAGGTGTGCCTTAACTGGTAAATGAACACCAGGACCCAACACAAATCTAGATAAATACCCATATCTAATTTGTAAATCTAAATTGGAATATCCTCCAGGGCATCTTTTGTAATTAAGGCAATAGAGGATGAATGTTAAATCACAAAGTAAGAAATTAAAATATTCTTCAAATGTCCTAACGGCTGCCTGGTTTTGGGGAGTTTGCTTGGTTTTTGGAAAAAAACTACACTTGAGGCTCAGAGTCTCACTAAATACCCACAAAGAGACTGAACAGCAGCCAAAGCAGCCTTTGATAATGGTGTTATGCTTTGAATTGCAGATGACCTCCTGTTGAAATCAGAATAAGATTATAGGTGGAACGATGAGAAAGAAGGGTTGCGTTTCTAGGTAGCTCAATCAGTTTATTGTACACTTACGTTCCTGTTATTTTTTGGTTGGTCGTGTGTTTAATGTTGATATAAGGCTTAATATGGATATTAGTGATCTGGAATTATATCTCTGAAATGGTTATTTCATACTGTTTGTGACATCTAAGTAATGGGTACCAAATAGGCAATTCAATAGACCTGAGGGGCTGGGTGAGAACTATGATCAGTTTCCTTTTTTGTGTTTGCCTAGGCATACTTGTGTGGAAACAAGGTATGTAAAAGTAACAATGTAACTTTCCTTTCATTCACCCCAACTGCATATATAGAAACATTTGGAATTGAAATCAAATTATCCCTTAAAAAAACCTGATTACGAAAAACAAACCAAACAAACTTCGACAACTCTAAAGTTATAATTCCAAACACAGATGTTATCAGTATTTAATTACTTAAACAGATCCTCAAATTAAGATACTTAATGTCTCTGAAATTTACCTAGCTAGTCTGTCCTACAGTCAAAAAGGAAAGGTTTGCAGTTACATTCAGATTTCATGTGCAATCTGCTCATATTTAAGTACAACTCTGAGGTCTTCAAATTCTTTTATGTTACCAATGATTTGAACTGGGATTAATTTAAGAACCTATGATGGCTATATGGAATTTGATAGTGTGTCACTAATACTAAATTAAAAACAAACTGTTCTCACCAATTTAAATGAGGATTTAAAAATAGAGATGAGATTGACATGCAGTAATCTGCATGCCCTTTGTCTCATCCAATTAATTTTGGTGATAGATACTCAAGTATAAAATGTATTTGGTACATACTTAGTTCTAACCTGTGCTCAGAATAGATACTAAAAGCTAAACACTACTAAAAAGCCGTAATGTTACAATCCTTTTCATTACCCACCAGACATAATTTTCCCACCAGACTTCACATTCTTTTCCTCCGAAGGCTGATCTTCAGCCACTTCTGTGCTTTTTCCAACCTTCCTCTGTCTTACAGTTGTCATGATGTCAGTCACTTTATTCATTATTCTTCAGTCTGACTCCTAGATGGACACACACAAGCAAGGCACCTTCCTACCCAAACATTCACTTAATGCTGTATGAAATATCTGAAAACAGAACCATATTTTACTGCCACCAGAAAGTTTCACTTACAGAACTATACTGTAGTTGAAGTCTATCTTACAGAAATGCAAGACTTTCAAAGTTTTTACAACTCAGATTGCAAATTAAAGTATAGAAAACATTATCTTAATTGTGTAAAGGCTTAAGTGTGCAATTTTACAAAGTCTTGACCAGGTTTTCAGAACAATTCATTATTTTGACTGCCCTTACCTTTGGCCCTTGACTCAAAATGCACACTAGGCTCCACTTCTTTGAAAAAGTGTAAGCCCTTTAAAGAAAAATTACTTCTTTTAGGGTATTTTAGTTGGGCATGTAAAATAGAAAGTCAGATTGTTTAAATCTTGGCGTTCAGGGAATCCTGAATAAGGGGGCCAGAAGATGCAAAAATGATGTCAGAGAACATGTGCTATAAAAAACTAGAGACAGCATAAAAAAAATCCTTGATGTTTTATACTATTAAAGCACCATAACATTTGAGAACATCACAAAAAAGACAAAAAGAAGAGCAGCTAGTCCTTCCCTGGTCAATTCCCAGGCGCTCTCTGCTCTGTGAGCGTGGTCCATGCATAAACTACTTCAGCCTCCCATTCTATAGTTGTCCCATCTAGGGACACGGTTTAGTGCTGGAGTTAGGTTATGGATGGACTGAATGATCCTGAGGGTCTTTTCCAACCAAAATGATTCTATGAAAATCAACGATGCCCCATCCCGAATGCAAGAAATCTGCCACCATTCCCGGGGTGCAAATGCTGATATTTGTGTTACCGCTGGTGTAACTGGCAGCTGATGGTAACACTCTACGGAATACGCCTCAACCGCACAACTTGGCTGTTCTAAAGCTTTGACAGTGATTAGCTTCGTCTCCTTCCCCCATGCCTGGGAAAACACGTGGAGCATATATCCAAGTTGTTTTTAAATGGCTGGTTTGTAAAAAACCTGACAATTAATTAACGCGGCCAAGGTGGTCATCATAACCATGCTGCTTTACACGGCCAGCTTTCCTCACTGCCGAAGGGAACCGTTCTGCACGGCACACGCAGCGAAAGCCTCCACAGGCCACCGCGAAGGGAGCTCCCCGTCCCCGCCGCTGCCTGAGGTGAGGAGAGGCCTGGGGCGGGGGAGGCCCTGCGGCTGCGGGCCGGGGCCGGGGCGAGGCCGGCGGGGCGGACGGGCGAGAGGGCGGCAGGGAGTGACGGCGCCTAAGCTGCCGCGGGCCGGCGGAGAGGGTGAAGCGGCCCCGGGGACAGGGCAGGGGCGAGAAGGGGAGGCGGGAGGGCCGGGCCTGGGGCCGCGGCTCCCCCAGCGGCCGGGGCGGGTCCCGCGGGCAGCGCCGCACAGCGCCGCCCTTCCCTTCCCTTCCCTTCCGCCGCCGGCGGTGCGGTCGCTGCGGCCTGCGCGTTCCGGCCCGGTGCGGCCTGCTTGGCGGGGGATCTGCCCCCCGCCCGCCTCCTCCCCTTCCCCTCCGCATCCCCCCGGCGGGGCCGATACCTGCCGGCGCTCCCAGGGCTGCGGGTCGCTGCAGCGGGGCGGCGACTTCTCCTACCGGCGCTGCCTGCGCGGAAACGCCCGGGCCCCGCCGCGAGGAGGGGAAGGGGCGGGGGTGGGGGCGGACGCGGGGCCTTTTGCTCGCCCCTGCCGGGCGGAGCGGCGGGGCTGCGGCAGCCGGGGCGCGGGGCTCGGCGGCGGGCTGGGGCTGGCGGCCGCCGCCGGACGGGGGAGGCCCGGGCGGGGAGGGGCTGCGGCTTTGGGGGGCGGGCGGAGGGGCCGCGGCCGGGCTGCGGGTGGGGTGGCGGGGCCGCGCGGGGCCTGGCGGGCGCGTTCCGCTTCCACCGCCGCTTTCGGGCCCGGCGGACAGAAGTACGGCGAGGTCAGGGCTGGCTGCGGAAGCAGAGATGGGCAAATCAGCCCCGCTCTCGAACTCGTCCCTCCTCACCCCGGGAGGGTTTAAAGTGGTTTCAATTTCAGAAGGCGGCGGGCGCTGTCCGGTGAGCGGGGCCGGTGGCGGCTGGGAGCCCGGGAGCGGGGCGCTCCGGCCCGGCTGCCTCCGCGGCGGGACCGCCGTGCGCCGCGCGGGCTGTCCCGCGGGACTTAGCACGGACCTGCAAGGTTCTTTTCGGAAGTAGCGACGTAGAAATTATGGTTTTGTGTGTATGTGGTGGGTTTTGTTTGTTTTCGAATAGAGATAGTTCCAGAGATATGTGATTTTTTTTTTTTTTTAATTTGAATCATAATCCTAAACAGTAGAGGTATATTTTGTATTCAGTTCATTGTAAGCTCCGTTGTATTTCTAGGTCAACTTGCAGCATAAACATGCAAGCGTGGAAAAGAGCTTTATCGCTTTAGCAGAAATATAATGGCAACACCAGGCTTTTTCCACTTAACAGGTACAACCAACCCTTACGATAATGATTTATTGTAAATTTTATTTGCAGTGTCTTTAAAGATAATGATCATAGGAAAAAAATTCCCTTTAAAGCCTTTACCAACCTGTCAGCCCCCTGATGCTATCACAGAAAGCAGGTTTCCCAATAATCCTGTACCAATTCTGTGGAACAGGCAGGGATAGAGTTCACTTCTTCAGGACAACATTCAGTTGATTTTTCTATTTTTTTTTGTTTTTCATTGGTTCATTGGCAAAGTCGGTATTTTGAGCAAAAAGAGGCATGAAATTCACAGAAAACATGCTCAGAGATGCCAAGCAAACTGTAATTAGTAACCATCCTGGTAGTTCAGAGCTTTGAAGCCATTGACTTAAGACATTACAAACCAGGATTTTTTTTAGTATCTGTCTTTGCACACTTAGCATGCTTTATATGTATCTTTTTAGAGCAAACGATTTTTTTTCTTCCTCTGAGTAAGCTCTCCAAATAGTTAAAAATTTCTACTACAAGTCAATTTACAACAGACTAGCAATATTTCTCTTATTTTTTTGAGCTATGAGGCAGGTGCTACATTTGTGGGGAATGCTTAAACTAAGAATATAGAAACTGAAGAATTATGGGCTTTACCTTAATTTTATCACTAATAGCATCACTGCCACATCATACATGTCAGGTGTGTGTTAAAATGAACATAGTGTATACAGATCATACAAGTGATTTTGCAGTGTAAATAAAGAAAAAATATCTTCAGTGTGTGTATGTTTTTGTGTAAAGGAGGTCAGGCAATGTACTTAAATTTCTGAGAAAGGGAATGCTGTAGAAGGTACTTCTTAGAATGGAAATTCTGCTTATCCACTACCTGTAAAGAGGCCAATGCAAAGTAAAATCAACACAGAACAAGAAGTTGCAGAAATGATTTAGAAAATCTAATCACTTAAGAGCTTTAGAAATCGAGTAATTACACATTTTCAATTAATTTGGGACCACCAAAAGCCTGTTCTCTATAGAACGCAAACCTGAGTAGATGTTATCTTGAACTAAAGGACAGGCTGTGCAGCGTGGCTACCCACAGGCAGGAAGTGCCGAGAAGAGGGGGAGTTAAAGCCGTCTTAATTCTACTGTGTTTTATGACACTGTGCATATGTGTAATGTATTTGTATGCGATAAACAAGTTACTACGGTCAGTTGAAGTTTTCTGTTTTGTGGAAATGATTGCAGGTTACCAACAGTGCGAATTCTACTGACATTCCCAAACTACTAACGCAATCTACTCTGTAAAGTAGCGTTGCTTCAACTAAAACCAGTTTGTGCAGTAGAAAAGCATTAGATTGCCTTAGAGTGGTTAATGTATCGAAGAGTAAATGTTACCTCATTATTATAATACCATAACACTGGCTTTATATTTGCCAAAGTAGCAAAAAGATATTATTTCAATATCCTTGTTACTCATTGTGTTCCAACTAGATCGTATGGTAGCAAAGTCCTGGTGTTAGTATCAAGTTACTCATAATCCCAATGTTAGTCAAACATCTACAAATCACAGCGTACAGGAAATGGTTGAATGAAATGTTACATTTAATTACTTTATACTACAGGGTGTTTCAAAAAGACCCAATTTCAAAGCAAAGTGATTTCAAATTGAGTCCCATCTTTTTGAAACAGCCTGGATTTATATTTGCGTTTTCTCCTGGATTGTCCCATTCAATACTGTAGAAAGAGCCACTGTGAACTAGAAACACATGAGGACTCAGATTCTGCCTAAGATTTTGAGCCTACACCTGCAATCATTTTAGTTTCTTTTCAGCAGCCATATAATATGCTGCAAGCACGTAAAATTTCTAGGTTGTATCTTTTTTCAACTTTTGAAGTTTGTCAGGTGCCTGAAGTTTTTCTTTTGAGCAAAAGCATGTTATTTTGACCAATTCTGAGGGTTTTTTACCTAGCTAATATTAAGTCAGTATTAAAGGTGTTTCCCTTTCTGAGTGGCTCAGTGTAGTGGCTCTTTTCCAATTAAGCCTAGAAAAGACTGCAAAAAAATAACAGTAGGGCGGTGCATTAACCTTTCTACAATAACTCTGAGTGTAAATACTTAACCAAAGATACAGGACAGGGTGATTCAAACCCCACTGGTGTGTGGTAGGGCTCTAACCCATTTTCTCCTAATTCCCAGGAGTGTTACAAGCACCAAACATTTGGTCAGTGCAGCTCTATCCCAACAGCCCCGTTCCTGCAGGAGCTGCAGGGCAGGAGCAGCCCCGCTCTGGGGGGGCAGCACCAGCGAGGGGGACGGTGTCTGACCAGACCTGTGCTGCACAGCAGATAACGTGTCTTGGGATGCCAGTCGGGTCACACATGACCAGGTTATTTATGGGGGGAAGGTAACTTCTGATGAGGCTCTTTATTAAGCTGAAGTGAGCAAGGTGTTTTAGGCCAGTGAAAAGGATGATATCTGCATGGCACATCCCACTACAGAGACTTTTTTCACATTTTCTCTAATGCAAAACCTGGGAAAAAAGCTGCACAACACAGCATTCTGTAGCATTGCATCTAAACCCATTTGTAGTTCAAGCTTTTTTTACTTCAACATATTTGGCCCAGGACCATAATAGTAACAACAAAATGAAATATGATAGTCTGTTTATGTAAAGATTAAGCCATGAAAATACTAACAATGGGTACTCTGGTGGTACTTTCTCTTTTCTCTCCTTGGCCAGCAAGAGCAACTGAGTTAGACTTTTGTGTTTTGGTGTGGGTTTTGTGTTGTGTGTGTTTGTTTGTTTGTTTGGGGTGTTTTGTGGGTTTGTTTGTTTTGGTTTTGGGTGTGTGTTGTTTTTTTTTTCTCTCCTGATAAAGATGGGGATAAAAGCTCCAGCAAGGCCAAGAGATATGCTGTATGTTTAAAATTAGGTTGCAAGATATATTTTAGCTTATGTGACGGATAAGCAAGAGTCAATCACCTGAAAAAAGCTGCCTAAGGCTTTCACTCCATTTAAATTCAGGAAAAAACTCCCACTAGCTTCATTATGAATTTTGAAAGTGCAGTTCTGTCCTTCAGCTTTGTCCCATCATAACTGCATGCGGGCTTACAAGTATTTTTACTTAATAGTCTCATATTTCATTACTACGGTTACTTTTATAAAACTTGTATTAGCAGTATTAAAACTATAATAATGTGACACACGAGTGAGAAATGGCAGTAAAATATTTCAAATGCTTTTCAATTTAAACAGATTACCATCTCTCTAAACACTGGTACAGTGTTTGAATTTTCCATATTCATATTTCATACAGGTCAAATAAAAGTGACTAAAGTGTTTAACAAAAAAAGTTTATTACCAAAATACAATATTAAAGTCAATACGTGACAAACTCCTGTAAAGCAAAATAAATTATTCTAACGTTGTACAGTATTTCAGAAGGTAGTTGAAGTAGTACTACAGACTTTGCTTCATAGTTCCAAACAGTCGTCTATCAGGAACACAATCCTAGAGAGAGCTTAAGGCATGCAGCTTAATGTGCTGGATAATTTTATAAAACGAAAGTCGTCCTATTTAATAAGATACAGTATCAGAACTAACTGCAGTCTTTACATGTCAGTTTTCTAAGTTTTTTACACTTTGGCTATAAAAGCAGTGCCATAGTGTTACAATACCTTTTCTTAAAAAAATACATGTACCCATGTCCATGAATATCAAATGCAAATGTAAATTTCTATTAAATATATCTTAACAAATGTTACTTTGAGCACCAACTGTACACTTTTAAAAATGATTAAATAAGTGCTTCTGAAAGAGGAAAATACAATAACTGACTGAATCCCGCTCTATTTTTCCAGGCCAAGCATAAATTGGAAAGATGAAATATGCACCTATTTAACAGTATAGTCTAGTATGAAGGAAGTTTTCTCTTTAGTAGAAGTACAGGCATTTAAAACAAAGCTGCAAGTTACAGTTCATATCACAGAATAAAATATAATTTAAACAAACAGGAAGGGAGTAGCTGATCATCTGATAGTTCTGTGATGTAAGATCTGAAAATATTTTAAAGCTTCAAGAAAGGGGAAGACCACAGCATTGGTGACTTTGAAATGTGCTTAAAAACCCCCTTACATAACATGCAACCAAGCCAACCATACACTTTCTAAAGCAAATAACCTGAGGAATAATTTTGCTTTCAGAAAAATTAAGTCTGTAATTACTTCACATGCAGAACTGCTGATGAAGTCCATGGGAACTGTGAGTGGGTAACTCATGGCAAGCACCATGGAGACAGTAAAAAAAAATCGCTGTGCATATGGGGAAGAATTATTTGTTGGCATTTGTTAGGATCGATAATGGTTTTTAGTGGCAACTAGCTTTCTATTATTTTATAGGAGCACATGATAAAAAATAAAAAAAGTAACAGGATGGCAAAGAACTGTGAATAGACACATCCTGCTTAGGAATCCCATTACAACGGGTCCTGGTGCATTGTACTTAATGCTGCAAGTGAGGCTTGCGCATACACCAAAATTGTCAATTTCGATTCAAGATTACTTGCTTTTTATGTCTTGGTTCTCTGCCATCTCCTTCTTAGCTTAAGAATGCAAGTTTTTTACCTTTTTATCTTTCACTAGCTGAGCAACTTTAAAATAATTATCCCTTTACACAAAAATAACTAACTATGTGGCAAAATATTGTTTCTGTGAATACTGATGGGTAGTTTAGCATTACTACAGATGTCTTTTTTACCTTTAATTTTTTCAACAAATGGGATCTCTAAAGCAGAAACTTAAGATATATTCCAGATAATGTACTATTTTCACACAAATTCTATATTGAAGGTAAGATAAGACAGTGTGAATATCCCATTAAAAGTTTACTATCTCTAACTGAATTTGATATAATGTAAATAAACCATGTTTTTCAAATGTAAAATCCATCTGTAGGGATATGAAAAATAACTGAAAATAATGTCTACTTATTTCACATATGTATTTAAAACAACTCAAATACCTGAAACAAAAATGCTTTGACATTCTATCCTGACGAATTTTTATAGCAAAATGCGTACTTTCTGCTCTCTCATCTATAATCAAAATAATAGATATTTAACCCCAAAAAACAAGTCAAATTGAGGATATTACTTGAAAAAAAAAAATCATCAAATGTACTTGTAATCTTAGTGCCTTTACCATGGCCTTCAGGTTTTATGCTGTTTCCTAAATTTGTACCAAGACTTGTTGTGTTTTTCTAGTCAGTGATAGCGCGATAGACTGTACACTACATATGCCACCTTCTTAGATTTACAGTTGTAGTTTATTTCTGCGAGCAGAAATGTATAAACAGGAAGTAACCACAAAATACTATTTTTCTAAGAGTAAGTCGTTTTTTAAGTAATGAGCTACTAAAAATCAGGTAACTGCATCCCCATGTCAGGAACCAGGCATGCTTCATTAAAAGCAAAAATACATGACCAAACCAGAAAGTTTAAATCTGGCTGCTAAGGGGCTTCTTTGGACGTGCAACTACTTCACTTGATTGATGCATGTATTTGAAACAATTTAAATAGCCCACTTTATAAATAACCTAAACAAAGTTGCCAGGTACAATAATATCCCAAACAGATAAATAAATGAAAATCTTCTACTCCAAACTGCTGTAACTTTAAAAAAAAATCAACCAACCCAAAAAAAAGCACTGTAGTTTTAGCAGCTAAAGGCTTTAAAAGGGAGAGATTTCTATGTGTTTCTTTGAAAAACAAAGTAATCCCTAATTCCCTTTATGAATCCATATTATATGCACTAATAAAATTTATTCTAAAAGTGACTGGATATAGTTTTTGCTTAAAATATTCTTTGCTTTTTTTTGGCTTGTTTTTAATATGATTTTCTACAGGAAGGTTACTCTATCTTTCACTGAATTATTTCTACAGTTACAGCTCTGACAGACAAATGGGAAATTTAGACAGCCAGTGGGATTTCCAAGAACTCCAAAGCGTGTAGGCATTTCTCAAAATCCCACTTTGTGCTCACCTACATCTTTAGGAATCTACATGGGTTTAATCTACATCTCTTTATGGCAATTATTGTTAATATCTTGTTCTTATTAAAAACATCGCTCATACGTAATGCAAAGTAATCACCACAAATTAAAAGTGACATAAGACAAGCTTTTTTTTTTTTTTTAATAGTTCTGCTGAATGCGTCAAGCAAACCATTAAGAAACAGCAGGTCATTATTATAAAGGATTTTTTACACATTATCAATTTAAAAGATAGCAATTTTTTAGTAAGGATCCAATCAGACAAATAGTTATTAGCGAAATGCTTCTAGGGTCCTCAGCTCCCGCTGCTCTAAATCGCTAGAAAGGATAGCGGTCTTTGTTGAAGGACGACTCGGAGTTTGTAAGGCCTTAAAAACAGACTGGGAAAAACGAAATGCCTGTGTGTGCATGCGAGCGCACCCGTGCCCTCACCCACACTCCTCTCCCTGCTTGCCAGAATCCTGGCAGCGGACTTTATGAGATCACACTGTAAAATTTGTATCTGGTCTGTTGCCAGTTTCAAAAAAGAGGGTGAAAAGTTCTTTGCTGAAATACTTGGAAAACAACAGAGGGAGGAAGCAAAAGCTTTTCAATTGATACAAAGCTTTCATACCTTTGGGTTTTAACGTACTGTACTAATGCATTGTTACTGACTAGTACCTGACAATAGAAAAGATGACCCAACAATCCTACGTTCTTGGCACCATATAGAGAAATAACAGGTTAAAATGGATCGTTCTATTCCCCATTTCTTATATTTATCTCTTAAATGATTCATCAGTCCCTGGTTAAAATATTGTACTCCTACTGAAAGAAGGACTCAGGATGGGAAATCAAGTTTTGCTTGCAATTCTTCTCTTTAGCAAGTTTCTCAGGCAAAAATTAGCAAAGAAAGAAAATATTTACTCTAGGAAACCCTCTCATTAACTTACTGCTTCACCTAGTTTATGCTCTGAGTTGTGCTGTGGTCCTTATTTAGGATGATGTTTATGATTTCACCCTCATGTTCTTTCATATGATCCAGCAGATTTTCTTTGTTGGTAGACTCAAAACCACAAATGCAGCAGCAGAAGAGAAGAACACAGTATTCTGTGCCAGGATGGGGTAGAGCGGAGTTCTTATCTAAACTGCATGAGGTATTCATCACGTTAGGTTTTTCATTTTCATCAGAACCTGAAATTTCATTCGTAGTCTCGTTAATAGACTCTGTAAAAGACACCAAGTTGTCTGAACTTCCTAGTACTGTACTTTCATCTGTTTTTTCTAATAAGGTTTTGTCAGGAAGCTGTCCTTGAAACCTGAAATAATAATAAAAACCGAAAAAAATATCAAAAGGTACAGTTGTTGCTTTTGACAGGAACTTTATTTTGGATCAGAGTTGGGTCCTTTGAAATTTCTAGATGATAGGGCTTGAAAGTAAATCAGACATACCTGCTGCTTTGCGAAATTGCATCATTAATAGCCTTGTTCACTTGTTCATAGTTATAATTTTGGTCACTTGCATGTTTCCACATGTGGGACTTCAGGGATGGAGGATGGCTACATACATATCCACAGAGAGAACATCTAGGGAAAAAAAAGTGGAGAAGGAAAAAAGAGAAACATTTCGAAGTTAAATTTTACTAGTTTAGTAATTGATTAGTTTTTCCAAAAGGCTGAGTAAACAGAGATACACGTCAATTCTCTTCCTGGTTCCCCTTTTCAGTTTTGTTACTCGGTCAAGTTAGTTTGCAAAGTTTCAATCTGAATTGTATGACTATTTTCAGGGCCTGAGAATTTTTAAGTTTGCTTTTTTCTGACTTCTTAAATGAATTAAAATCTTATCTGTTTGGCCTGTAAAATTGTTTTAATACTGCAAAAATGCAATAGTTCTGATGGCTGCAGGAACATGGAGTCCATCAGCGTGGTATCTGGCAGGCAGGGAGTGAGCTCTCTTTGCCATTGCTCTGAACCAAGCAGGAGCTCTGTAATTAGCACTGATAATTTTAATTGAACGAAAAAAGCCTTTCCTGGTGTAGCATGTATTGGTTTATTTAAGGATCACAGAGTTGTTGAAGTTGGAAAGGACCTTGAAGAATAAATCCTATTTACACAGAGATATAGTGTATATTTACGGACACAACTCAAGACTGATCAAATCCCATAGGACTTTTTTCATACATGAACATACAACAAAGGAGTTTTTTGACAAGTGTTTTCTAAGACGATAAATTAGTCATCTCAGCATGAAGGAGATGAGTGACACTGCATGACATCACTCCAGAGCAGAACAGTACTCATGGTGACGGCGTCGTAGCTCCTTGTCTTTTGGACAAGGAAACTACTTTGCTTACCGAACTGCTACTTTGGAAGTCTTCAGTTTCTCAAATCACGTGGAAAAGACCAGGATCAAATTTTTCTAGAAATCTGAGGTGACCTGTTCTAATAAATTATAGCTAGGAATGCATCTCAGTCTATCTCATTCCTCAATGCGAGTAAGATGTTTTCTGCTCAAGCAATGTGATCCTGATATGTTACACTGAGTCTGTTAAAATGACTGTGATACTACTAAGTTCTTTTTAAATTTTTCAGAATTATAGCTGGAAACACAAGAAGGCCTACATAAAACAGTGTTACACACTACAGTTCAGTAAGGTTTTACCATTTCCCTTAATGGCAGTAGGACGTAGTCCTTAAATGCCTTGCAAATAATCATATACAGGAAACTATTTCTGCTCAGTAGAAGATGGTGGAGAATAGCAAAAATCTCACAAGTTAGGTGAAGGCATGGTACATTACCTTGCTTATGTAGCAAGCTAATTCTGTCCTGCTGAGGAACAACAGGCATGTCCTCCTAACTCACTTTTCTCTATTATTTGATTTGGAATGTACTGTCCTATTTTTTCCTTCTAATTTGAAGCCTAGTAAAGAAAGCGGATGCTTTCAAATATAGGCAAGTTCACTTTCAGGTTGAGAATCTTAATACTTCTAGTAAGGCTGTTACAAAACAATGCCATCATTAAAAATAAGGTAAAGCAGACCTTACAGTTAATTAACAGATAAAATTAGGCCAAAATTATTTTCTTTTACATAATACAAAGATCAATAAGTAATCTTAATTCCATTCTATTTGCACATGTATTCCACTAGTCTTACTATACACATGATTTTTCTGCACCACCAACACCACTTGGTCAGTGGGTTGGTAACACAGTGAATGAAGTAACAGGTCAGTGTTTGGTTTTTGTCCCCTTTTAATTGCAGTCTGGTTTTTTGAAGTACACTGGTTTACTCAGGTGATTTACTAATCAGATTTACTTTGCTGAGAATAATATAATGAGCCAAATGCTGGTGACTGCTTTAGACGCAAAAACTCAACAGCTTTTAGCCTGATGTGCTACACTTACAATCATACAGTTAATGTATAGTTACAGTATATGCAAGGCATTCCCAGAGAAACAAAATTATTTTACCATTGAGTTTAGTAGTAGAATCTTTTCAATTCTATAGCATGATTTGCCCTACTGGTTGACCTATGTTGAATGATTAAACTTTACTGTTCAAGTGCATTCTAAACTGATCTACTGAGGAAACAATTATCTTGCAGCTTTTGATGGGCTATTTCTTTGGGGACACAAGGACCAAAGTGTGGAGGTTTTCAGTAATCCTAAGAGCACTCAGCAATACTGTATGAAGTATGACAGAAGAGCAAATAGAACTTAGTGCTACTAGGAACGTTTGGGGGAAAAATGCAGTGGAAAGACTCTGAAGTTGTAGAAGCAGATTTTATTGAGAAGAAACCTATATGTGAATGCGCTTTATTTGGATTCTTCCTATTGCCTTTAAAATCTTCCACTAAGAAAAGTTCAGTATATTCCTGATTTTCTTTCCTTCCCCAGCTTCTATTTTTTGTTGCAAATTAGTAGCAAACAATTGCACATATTTGTGCCAACTTTCTCATATATATATACACACACACGTATATGTATAAAACCCACATATTTATGGACAGACTATAAAGGACACAACTCACTTAAACATAATGGCTATTCATACCAATTCTTAACTAGGGCAGTGTGATGCCAATCTGGATTCTCACTAACATGTATATACAAAAGGCTGTGCCTAGACTAGAATATTAAACAAAGCCAGAGAACGTTCCTGGGTACTGGAATTTAACAATCTACAATGTTAAATGTTAGAAGTCTCCCTGGCATGATTTTGGCACATGCATTCTCCCTAACAATTCCAGACAAGTTTTGGTAATTAACACGATCCAGAAACTACTTGCAATAGACAGTAGATATGCAACCACCCCGTTCTGGAAAGAAAAAGCTGAATACTGTACCAGCGGCAGGTCATGGCTATGTTTAACGTGCTAGCACAAGCATCACCTGGGGATGCCACATCAAATTTCTTTCTCTCTCTCAAAACAAAAAAAGTCACTGAAACAAAGAATTAATCTAGGAGGGAAAAGAATAGAATCTGAACTCTGCTTTCTATCTTAACATAACAAAATGGCTGTTACCACAGCTTTTTGCTAAATTAGAACTGTTACATACTTGTACTGTTCCATTAGCTGCACTGCCTGATGCTCCTGGGGGTGGCGCCTCATATGGCATTTCAAGCTATTCATATTTGTGGTGGCGAAGTCGCATACTCGACATCTAAAGAGACAACAAGAAGTAAACTAATCTGACAACTGCTAATACTATTCCAGAAATAAAAACCTAAGAGAAAGTAAAGGTAACTTTTGGAAAGACTGCAGTTGAAGACTGTCAATATTTACAGAAGTCCAAGTGATGAAATTTTTGGCCTTGAGAATCTTTTGCAGCCCAAAAAAGCCTTCATCTTTGAGCAAGAATCATGAGGCATATGGACTATGTTCCTTCCTGACATCTGTCCTGTGCACCTCTACTGAAGCTGGTGAGCATCACAAAACATAAGGGAGCTGTGGATGCGACTGAATGGGTGCAGCCCTGATGCAGATTTCTTGGCTGTTTTGCAAGGGCAGAATGTGACCATAAGAGCTATAGGGGACACGGTGTACTTAGAAGTGAGTCTTGTTCCTCAAGAAGATGTGTTCTACTTAATGCATTTTAAAAGCCAAACTCACTATTTAGTAATAAAATGTCGAAGTTTCAGACCATTATACCTGAAATAGAAGTCAGGGACAGGATCAAGACATTTAGATTCAAGTGTCCTAAGACAAGTGTGTCACACCATGCCGTCTAAAATTTTATTTTTTACTTCTGTCACAATACTTTTGTATACAAACAATACATAAAACAGTCTGGATCTAGATTTAGATCCCTGGACTTAGAGCTCAAAGTATTAGACAAAATACTATGCTACACATAAATACCTATATCACACAAGCTTCCTATATAAAACATTTTGAAACAAAAGCCATCAAGCTCTGCTAAAACTCTGTGTCTTTATTAGGACTTTAGTTGCTTCTTTTTTTTTTGAAATGGTAAAATGTCCAGTATTTACTAAGTCTGGTCTATAGTGTGAAACAGTTGGAGACTGCAGGATACTTGAGATTACTTCCTTTATTTTTGAAAGGACTTAACTGTGCAGTATTAGAATCCAGAAGGTATTGAATCTGCAAAAATGCATAACTGGAGGCTCTACAGTTTAATTTCCAGCATTTTTTGTCAAACAACAACAACAAAAATGTTTACAGTTTCAAAACGGGCAGCAATATAGCAGGTTGCTATCTCATACTATGAAAGGCTTGAGGAATACGTGTTTCAGAAGGAGAAATACTATAAATACTGGATCTTTATGGTTTTTGGCTGTGGTTTAAATATCGTACCAGGTCTGCAGATATGTCTACAGGGTTTATGAAAAAATAAGAAGAAAAGCAAGCCAGATCAGCAGGCTTAAATTTAGAATTCATCAGTCTGTATCACCAGTGGAGAATTTTCAAGGGTTCCCAAATCAAACAGGCTGGATAATACCAATTCAGAAAACCACCATATACAAGACACTCTATAGTATCTGCTGTTCCAACCCCACTAAATAACAAATAACAACATTAGGGAAGATTCTGAGGAGAAAAATATACTTGTATTCCACGTTTGCGCTCTGAGCAAATGTCTTGCAAATTTTTGCCAGTGTTATGGGATATCATTATAATGCATAAATCAAAATACAACATGTCGCCTTGGTTTGTTTATTGAAAAGGGAACTCAGCAATTTAAGGTGTTGAGTTTCGAGAATTCGTATTAAAAAGGTAGACATATATTAGCTAAAAAATTCCATTAACTCAGGTCTATTTTCTAGCCACTAGAGAGGGACAAAGATCCACACTGAATGAGCATAGATTGGTTGCTGTAAAAATTCCTGCAAATTCAATAGACAAATGCATGATTTATTTTTCTGCCAGGGACCTGAGCTATAGTATTACATGTGATTTTAGATATCAAAGTTTCTATATAAATCAATATAACATCTGTGTAGAAAAGTTATAAAATCTGATCCTAGGTGAGAGTGTTAATACCATTTGAAATGTCTGAAAAAGATGACGGGACTGGTGACAACACAAAGGGGAGAATTTTGCCACACTCTGTAGAAGCCAATGTGCAAGGAAACAATATGACAATGGAGAACACTTTGCAATAAAGCAAATCCAAAATGAACTTAGGTGTGCAAGGATTTAAAGAAATATATTATTGGTCAAAGTTCAATATTACAATGTAATTATTTCTCTTTCTACAACTGAATGCTTCAAACTGAAGACAAGCAGTAGACTGCTCTGGCTAAAGATGCATCCAGGAAAAGTTAGCAAATCTTAATTACATAGTTTGAGTCAACCAGCAAGGGTGGCTCCTTCAAATTTGCAGTAAAATTAGGTAATTGAAATTCTTTAACAATGTCTTCAAAATTCTATGAGCAATTAAGTAACCCTTTTAGTTAAAACAAGTAAACCAAACATGTGGCATTAGCCAGTAATAACTGAGACACTTACCTATATGGCTTATCCGAGTTATGAATTCGTCTGTGATTTCGTACACCAACGTAAGTTGTGCTGGTATAGTCACATACATCACATCTATACAGTTTCTGAACGGAAGTCTTATTTCCTATATGGAACAAAATCCATTATTTTAGAGAGTTGCATTCGGCATTGTAAGAAGTTCTCAGATGATAATTTCAGCACAATTGAATTATGAAACATGAATTAACATTTTATAGTAATACTTTTAAATATCTATAAATATTTAATACTTTTAAAGTATCTGGAGCAAACTGGCAATGGATATAGGGATACTACAAGTATAGTTTATTTACCATGCTGGTCTGTATTCACCCTACCATTTACTGGAATTATTAAAACTTTAGGAAAGCACATTATTTCTCTCTATGCGGACACTTCCCTTCTTCCTACAGTTGGGTTAAAATCCTGTGTCACAGCAAACGGTCATAAAATGTGGAAACTGCTGAACCCCTGAATCAAATCAAAGGAAAAGATGGGCATTGAGAAAGGACAAGTTTCCAACTGGCAAACATAGAAAAGCAAAAGGCCTCCCGAAGCATCTAAAGCCTCTTTATCATCCACATATGCTCACACCTTTGGAAAGACCTGAGATGATTAAAAAAATAGATACTGACCAGACACGTTAAGAAATAATTTGGAACTTCTCCAAATTACTAAAAAGCAATTGTAACAAAAATCATTTTTTTTCCTTTCCAGAATGAAAGAGAATCTTGAAAAATTAATGGTTGCAGAGACAAAGGCTAATGACTAATTTAACATCAGAAAATGTGTGCCCGCAAGTGCACAGTTTGAATATTTTTGAGATCTAAGTGTCTAGACTTGAACAGCCCTATTCCTGCTCCCTCATTGAATAATGAAACTGCTTTGGGTTAAAATGTTAACATTTGGGAAGAGGGATGGTATTTTTTATGTAGGTCATTTTCCCATTCCAGCCTACCATGCAGCCTTCATGCACTCCCCAAATGCGAGAATGGCAGAAACACGAAGGAACACCCAGGTTGCAGCTGTTTAAATCAGCGCTACTGCCAAAAGAAACATCAAACTAAAATCGAAGGGTTTTCTTTCTGCATCTAACCTCTTCACTAGCCTATGTAATTGTACTTTTTTTTTTCCCTAAGTACAAGTAAGGTGCTCAAATTCATTTTATCTTTACACCAAATTCTTATTAGCTGGCTGAACAGTCAAGCCATTACTCTCAGTTATGTAAATGGGCTTTGAAGAAACTCTGATAGAGATCCTCATAGAATTTCTGTGGTGGCTAAAGATCGCTACTAAAGTACATCTCCAAACCAAAATAAATATACAATTCAATAAATAAAGTGTGGGAGACAAAGTCAAGCTCAAATCTTGCAAGAACAGACTTCAGAAACTCATGCTCATATGAGGCACATCTCCAGCACAAATAATTCGTTTGTGTTTGAAGGGGTTTACTACTAGTAGGATCTACCAGAAGATCGTAGGTGGGACAGAAAAAGTTGAATTAGCTGCATGGTTTTTAGTAGATAGTGCCTTAGGAACTCTAATAATATCAGCAGGTGATCTGCTTCCCAGGCCTCCCAGCTCCTCCCAAAACCAAAAATAACTCCCCTCCCTAAAAAGTATAAGTTCTGATGTCCCAAATGGAAATTCTGAATCCTGAAGAATTCTGTGAAAGGCTTGTCAAGGGCACTGATGGTCCATGTCAAAGTGAGAGGAGGGTTTGCCACAGTTCACCTTGCACAGTTCGAAAAGACAGACGAGCCTGAAATTTGAAAAAAGTGACTGTCCAAAAAGATGGAAAGCAGACACATCTCTGCTTAGGTCCAAATACCGTGAACCTCTTTCCAGTTTGGAGTAAGAAAAACTGAGTGAACCCCCCTCCTTTATCACTTCCTGAATTTTTAGCTAAAGAAGGGAGGAATGAGACAAACAGTTTGAATACAGGAGGACCTGTAGAGTTTATCTTGAAAACAGATGTTCCATCTCCTGAGTCCAAAATACTGAACAGATTTTGTAAAGATAATTTTGTTCTGGAGTTTCCTCTTGATTATGCTGGATTCCAATAATCCGGACTGAATCTTTTCATTATCAAAGCAACGATTAACAATCTTTATGGTAAAACTCTTCTAAAGAGACATTGCAGAATAAACCAGTAGCATGAGTCATCCAAAATGGAAGTTCAACTTTTCACTTTGGATTTTTTTTCACCCCCACAGGTGGGCACTGAATTAAGTAAAAAAAAAAAAAAAAGTTTTAGATCTACTCTTCTGAGGGATACAGTCACACAGCTAACTTAAACAGTAAGAGACGATGACCACTAATTAAACTTTCACTCCAAAATCCAGCACTTCTGGTTCAAGATGCAAAGTAATTAGGTAGGGCTGATAATCCTAGAGGGTTATTCTGAAGAATACACAATATGTCATATAAAATAGCAATCTGAATACAAAGACAGTCAAATAGAATTTGAATAAATCTGTGTGTACCAAGATAGCAGGAAAAATATTTCATATTTTTTACTTTAAAACATGACAGAGTGCTCGCTTTTGTAGCATTCTTATAAAAATAATATGGAAGTAATATATACCACGCACTCTTTGCGAGTCAACTTTAAAGCAGAATATATCAGAGTTTTTCCTTTAGTGTTTTTTTTTCTTTAACGTAAATTATCAAAATCTTAATTATATGCTTGGAGACTTTGGAATTTATATTTCTACAATGATTCTTTTAAGTATGTACATTTATGCAGAAGACCTCAAATGAATACGAAGACACTGGGCTGCAGATCTATAGGAGAAGAAGGGTTGTGTGAAGGTTGAGCTATTGCATCCTCTACCCGAATGGGTTTTCCATCTTAAATTCTGCAGCTTTAGACTAAACTGCTTCCAAATATATTTTCTGTTACGATTTTGGTATTTTATTGGGCAGGCAGCTTAAAACAAACAGTATCTAATGAGATTTTTAAAGCATTATGCAAACGTATTATCTATTGCATAGTTATAAGTGTCTAACCACTCAGTAGCACACACGTAGGAGCAACTACTTATACCAGTCACTACTTTATATTTATTCCTTCAACAAAATGCACATAAATTATAATAAATCACATACTCTCTGGCTGTAGTGAAATAGCAGTTGTGTCCCCCGCCCCCTCCGACAGCTTCTATCTTCTGGGTTTGGGGGCTTTTTTGCTTTCTGGATGAAGGAGACCAGTTCTCTTTAAAGTGAACATGGAAATGACAGATCTTTGTTCTAGCGCAGTAACAGGTGCTCCTGTAATGCTGCTGATTACCCTATTCCTTCATTATTAGACATTTACAATCTGATCACATCCAGTGTCATAATGCACCCTTTTAATTTATTGTACAACCATGATGAATAAAGAGACTTTTAGGACTAACTATTTCATAAACAAGAAATGAAACTGTTCCAGCTCAGGCATCTTTCACATAAACAGATGCTATGCCATAAACTTCTTTGTTTTGTGTCGCTTTATAGGGATGACATCTGTTTGACAAGAGATTGCTGTACTGCAGTGGTATTGCAATTTGATTATAAATTGATTCTGAAATAATTTAAGCATTCCACAGTATGAGTTAATAAAAGTTTAAAAGGAGAACTGTTTGCATTCAAGCCACATTGCTAAATTTCATGTGGGGTAAACAATCAATTAAAGTGCATGGCTGTAGCACTTTTATAAGATAATAATGAGCAAAAAATACTTTAAAAATATCTAAAGTAATTAAATTGAAAGCAGTCAGTTTGCTTGAACAGAGGCTCCTCTTTCACGGAAGTCACATTACAAGATGAGGATATAAACTCTAAAACCACCTTACTAAAATATACTGGTTTCAAAAGCAGATAGGCATCTTGATTTTCAGTCACTTAAACAGGGTGTTAGCTCAAAAGGTACAGTATTCCCCAAAACCTGACATGTTTCAAACGTTGCAAGTTAGTTATTCCTGTATCATGACATTTTTAAAAATCTTGGTTTAAAAACAAACCATTCTAAGAGCTATGGTCACAGATGTTTGTAACCAGCTAAACTAACAATATTTTATTTCCTATCACTTCCATTAAAACATTCATGCTATTACTTTTGAAAGAAAACGAAGCCAAACCTACTTAACAGGGACCATTCCCACTACCATCAGGCTCTCCCCAGCCTGTCTTCTGTCCCCTCAACCTCAGACGGGTATCTCAGGCTTCGGTCTCAGGCATTTCATAGCACTACAGATCAGTGTCCTGAACTGAAATGCCTTCGGCGATGACGGGAGCAAAAAGGAGTTAGGAAGGGTCATTTTACCTGAAAGTGATGAAGTAATTAACTTTCACATTTCTAACTTGTATACTGAAAGCCAGAAAAAGAGACAGCATGAGCTGACAGGAGTGAAGAGTTAAGGATCTCACTTCATTCTGACATATACCATGTTGATTTGGACAAATCATTAATGCTTCAAGGTGTCCAGCCTGGCTCATGCTGGTTAGAACCCTTTTTCACAAGTAGTTGCATCAATTTCAATGATTACATTCACTGTGATCAGCTGTAGAGGTGAGAACAGAAGCCAGAAATTCCAACTGCAATCTAAGTATTATTATAGTGCACATTTTGCTATCTAAACCAACAAGAGACCACAGCCAGGGCAGAAAAGAGCAATGCGCACAAAATGGAAATACTTCAGCCAACAGCTGCTGTGATTCTGTGAACAGTTTTCCAGAGGTGATAAAATTAACAGCATTTTTCCCCAGTGCTCTAAAATTGTAAAATACTAATAACTGCAGTGTTGCCTTCAAAAGATAAATGCTGTAAATATTTTCAGGAACTTTAACTCACCAGAGAAGAGGATCCATTCAAGTTGCAATAATAAATATCGGGCCTCCAGGATACTCAAAGGATTTTAAGACCACATTTTCTCCTAAACTTCAAAATTTGGCTATTTTTCCCCTATTTCGCTAACTGAACACTTCAAGGGTTTAGGTTTTGTTGTTGTTTTTAAAACAAACACTATTAAATTATAAGCAGATACACAGTTAAACAAACATTTAGAAAATGAATACCTACTGTTACCCTGGCAACCGTCACAAATACAGGTTGCATTTTTAAAATACTTTGTTTGCCTCTCTAGAGCTAAACCAAGTGACTCATTTTGGACATTACCATAATTATACAGGAATTTCTACACATAGAATGGATGGTATTGTATGTATATGCTGACAGCAACCTACATGACCACAATGAGTTTAAAAGACGCTTTCTTTTGTTTACTGTAGGCAATTTGGAAAATACTGTAGCTGCTGAAAGAAGGAGAAAAAGTTTTTTTTTCTTAAAAATCCAGAGTAATACTCCGTACCAGTTGTTTTTCTTAAGAAGAAGTACAAGGTCAAATTACAGGGGCTAAAAATGTCCTACCTACCAATAAATGTCAGTAAGGTGTCTCAAAACCCACCATGGTAAGTTTTGCACACTGAAAAAGAACATGATGAACAGGCATGAAAACATTACAGCACGAGATCTTAAAACCAGTTTTACACAAGTATAGCAAACAGAAGTAATGTTATGAGTGATTTTTTCTTATTTCAAGTACTAAACATAAACAGTACCTTCTCTTTCATCTGCTTCATTGGAAACTATTAGTTTGTTAGGTGTAGCTGTCGAAAAGATATCTGAAAGGCTGTGTTGTTCTCTTTCATGCTTTCGCAGTTGGCTCTGAAAAAACAATTTCCCATGTTTAAATATACACCACAAACATACACTACATATTGCAATCATTTGTGACATTGTTACTCAAGTTTTAATGACAACTATTATAAAACATATTTTAACATATATACAGATTATATACAGGCAATTTTACTAGAAACAAAACAAAGTAAATAACACTAATTAATAACATAAAGGATTGATGAGAGTAACTGAGAGGATTATATGATTTGTGTTTATTTAGAAAATAAATTTCCTTCTTCGCCCATTCCCATAGACAAGTGGCAAACAGTTCTTTCTCCAGAATTATTATACTTTGAAAGCAATATTAAATTAGAAGTTAGAGGATGGCTTGTGTGAAAATTGACTCAAATTTCATATTGCCTAGCGACTTAAGAATATGTTATTCCTGTTTCTACTTGTGTGGAGAGGAGAGAGGAGAGAGCCTTTTGCTACCCACCCTGTACATTTTTTCAAACTAGGACTGAACAACAGTAAATATGGGAAAATTTGCACTACTGTTGCCTTCAAGAGTTTCAGTTGTACAGCTAGATACTGATGTTATCTATTCTATATTCCTGAGTACTGGGCTGAATACATAGGAACAACCTCACCAGAACAAATGCTTAAAACAGTGGTTATAAAAATGGCAGAAGTACATTATTCTGCTCTGGTGTGTAACCTTTCAGATCTAAGTTCTACAGAACATCCAGACCAACAGAACAACACAAGAAAAAATAAAATAATTTCTGCTTCAAAGAGTCTCATGTTACCCCCAAATGCCACGATTTCTTTTGCATACACTCACAATTAACAGGGATATTTGAGCATTCTTCTAAAGTTTTGACTATTAAGTTCTCTGATGCTTCCATTTCTTCCAGTAGCTGCTACACGTGGGCAGAAAACCAACATGATATTAATACGTCCATAGGACAGTTCTCAGGAAAATAACTGATGTGAGAAAGCAAGTTTATTTTGGTGGATAAAGCAGAATAATTATAGCTGAATTGTATATTCAGAAAGTGCTGCTGGCAATAATCCCCAATTGTAAGGACAATGAAGCCAGGGTGTTAGACTGCATTGAGTTAGAAAGAGGGATCACCAGTAGCAAAATATATATATTTTTAATATATTTAGCTGGTTTTGACAGGCACAGGAAAGAACTTTACCTTATAATGAAAGAATTCTTCACATTGTTTGCACTGATACATTCTTGTTTTGCAGTGGTTGATCATGTGGCTCTCTAGATCCTTGCTGTTGTCAGCAATGTGTTCACAGATAGGACACTGGTACGGCTGCCGCTGACGATGGACTCTCAGGTGCTGTTTTATGTACCCCTTATTACCGCTGCTGTAATGGCAGAGGCGGCAGCGGTAGGGTCGATCTACATTAGGTATATATTCTACTAGGTTACTTCCAGGAATATTTGCATCATTTGCATTTTGGCATTGTGCGTTGTCTTGTAATTCTTTCAAGATGTCATCATCAGAAGCATTCTGATCTGTCCTCTCCTTCAGTTTTTCAATGACAGTGAGCAGTGACATACTGATACCCATTTTAATTGGTGCTTCTGATAACTCTGGCCTTTCTTTCTGTATCTCGACTATCGCACATTCACTTTGGTTTAAGCCACTGAACTCCTCTGAAGGATTCTTAAGTGAGGATATGGCTTTAGAATGAGCCACGCACGGGCCATCAGCTTCTCCCGGCCCTGCACCTGCACCCACAGCGTCTTCCCCAGGCAGAGTCCTGAAGCCAGACCCTGTTAGTTCTGCAGCTCTGATGGGCATTGTAACAAGAGCTTCTGCAGCTAATGAGTGTAGCCGTAGAGACTCTGAATTTGTCCTTCTTCGAACAGGAGGTGCATTTTCATCAGTTGCTACGTTTTTATTAGGGCTTAACTCATTATCTTTCTTCTCGGCATTATTCCATCCTATTATTACTTCCTGCATTTCATCTGAACGATAAACTTCATCAGGTTCTTCACAGGTAACACGGGACTCCTCCAAGATTAACTTTTTTTCTGTTTCAATGTCAGTGTTCATCAAGAAAGGCTTTTGTAAGACACTTTCTTCAGCACCTGGCAAACGCTCTACTATTACATTAACGTGACCCTTTTTATTTGGGCTACAATTAATGATTTTCTGTGCTGATGAAAGCAGGCTATCAGCTATCATACTATCCTGTTCTGTATCAGATACAGTCTCCTCTAAAACCTCTGTAGCAGGAGAATGCACTACAGACTGATTTAACATCTCTTCCTCTTTGACATTTGTTCCTGCTGGCAATTTGCATGGCAGTTGCTCAGAATTGCAAATCTGAAGCTGAAGAGAAGGCTCACTATGGATATCAAGTTCATTGTTTTCCAAAGAAAGAACAACTGTATCCACGCTATGAGGTGTTTGAGTTACAACCGTCTCTGACAAGTTGGTAGTTTCATTTTCTTCCTCAAAGATAGGATAGGAGCAATCAACCTCACCCGCGTGCTTCCAGGCATGTGTTTTCAACATCCTTTGCTGACCACAGGTGTACCGACAAATTAAACACCGGTACATGCCATACTGCTCGTAAGTATACCATTTTCTCCTACCCATCTCAGGCATATGACTAGACTGAGTTATATCTTTACATTCCTGATTTCCTGTTTGATCGGTTCCTGATTTGACACTTCCTTCCACTGGCCGTTGCAAAAATGAACTTGTGACATTTACGCATTGCTGCACTTCTGTCTGGATGCTATTTTTGCCATCATTCTCGTGGTAATTTTGGAAGTGGGATTCAAGTTCTTCTTGGTTTTTAGAAGCAAAATGACATTCTGAGCACATTAATATAACTTCATTTTTCTGCCCATGTTGTTTTATATGTTCTTGTAGTGTTAAAAGAGAAGGCGACAGAAATTTACACAGACTACACTGGTAGCATGTCACCTTTTTTTTGCTTGGTGGAAGACATTCAGTCACAAAATAATCTGCTTGTAACTCTTCAGTCTTTTTAGTAGCAATAACAGATAGCTCAATTGCTTTAGCTGGGATTTCACAAAGATCGTCTGTGTCAAAGGACTGTGCAGAACCATTACTATGGGAACGTTTTTTCCCTATTAAAAGGCATCTTTGTGACTTCTCATTTTCAACTATTTTGCTGAGTTTCTGGATAACGTGGATTAGTGGATCAGTTTTACATTTTCTCTGATCTTCAGTGTTCTGCAGTGTTGGGCCAATGACTGTTTCAGAAATCAGCACGGCTTCCTGCTCCCCAATATTTGGCATCAATACTGCAATGCTGCTTCCTTCTTCCATAATACCTAGGAGAAAAGTTTGTATAAAATATTAAAATATATAGATGCACAATAATAAAAATACAACTCAGTACTATTTAGATTTCTCCCTCTACTAAACGTGGAAGCCTAATGCCACTAATTTTATAAAAACTGTTGGTATGGCTACATAAGTAGCCAAAGATTTTGAGGACATTTAGTGTAGATGCTACTCAATACAGCTGGATAGAATAATTACAAGAGAGCCTACGACTGCCTGCCTCCAAGCTGGGCAAGATAAATATTTTTCAAGTATAGGCTGATTAGCACTGTTACAGCTATTGTCTTTTTCTCCACAAGGGCTACACATTTGAATGGTAGACACTTAACTATACCAGTCAATAGTAACTGGCATAGTTATGCTTAAAAGCCATGATATGATGTGAAAATGTATTCCTAACATACTTATTCTGATATACTGATGTTTCCTAAAGCACATGACAATTTGCAACACCATGATTTACAAAACTAAGTAGTTTTGTTTGGTTTTCCTTGAAATGTTAGGAAAACAAAGTAATTCTGGTATTTACTTGCGTTAGTCTTATTGCTATGACTATATTAAAGACTATTCAAATGTCAAATCATACTTCTTATTATAAATGTCATTTTCAAGAAACGCTACTAATTGTAGCTTTTTCTACAATTCCTTAATTGTAGGGAAAATAAATTGGTACTAAAATTATAAAGAGTAATTTATTCTGTTTTGAGGGAAAGCTAAAGGCAATAACTATTTCCACTTCCACATCCTTTAACCACATCTAACCATAAACCACAGGCAGTTATGTGGTACTGTTGGAGGTTAAATTAGAAACCGATTTGTATAAATTTACATTAAAACATACTTTGTGATGTGGTCAAATGTGAAGGGTGGAGGAGCTGGACAAAAAAGTCTTACAGTGAAAGTCACTTCTGAAAAAATGTCTAAAAATAACCTCTTCAAGTTCCGCTATATATACACACATGTATGTTATACACAATATGTGTTTTTATATAACATATATAACATTTAGAACATAAAGAGATGCCAGATATTTCTTTTTTCAGTCATCCTTGAAAATGTGTTCTGAATTCTTTCATGTGGACATTTGAAAGATACACAGGCCAGACCAGAAGTTCCAGAACTGGTCCTTAAGACCCATGAAATCCACTCTTTTCTACTTATGGATTTAGTATACAGCAATATAATGAACAAATATATGAGAGTGGGTTCCGTGGTGCCCCTTTCCCACTACAGAAAAGTTACGGGCAGAACTACTCAAGTTACCTTTATTTGCTATTCCACTTACAATTCAGGTTATCATCAGAACGATCAATATAAGCAATGTGAGTTGCATTCACACTTCATATGCTCATGTAAAATATTTCAAGTTGAAAAGGCAGCAATATTTGTCAATTCCGCATCATTAAGAAAGACAAGATGTCTCTCTTCAATGTTGTTATTTTTCAGTGTTAGTTTGAAGAATATTTACTTGGTAATGGCTAAAATCTACATTAAAATTGAGAAATTAATAAAATATAAATAGTGTCATAGGGCAGTTGGATACATGATAACTAGAAAACTAAGCTATTTAAGACCTTATGCCTTTAGTTGGATCTATGTAAGCAGATTAAAAATGATGAATACTGCACTGCAATAGTTGATCAACTGTAGGAAACAGAAATTAAAAATTAAATATATTTAAAACAAAGAAGTGTCATTTTACGTAAGAGTATACCAAATAGCCTGCTTATTCAATTCAACTTCAGTATTGTCTTATTAACAGGAATCAATGTATGTTTCCAGAGTTACTATTAAACTGAAACATGCAAGTATTTACCTTTTTAAATATAAAACAGTACATGTCTCGATGTGCATTTTCTGCTTCAATTTCTATTATCTGGCACAGTATATTGAATGACTACGTGGCTAGGAAAAATTATGCCCCTTTCATGCCATATCTCCAATTATATATTGTCTTAGAAGAAGCTTAAGGTTATTATTTGAAAACCATCCTATTTAGGTATACAAACTTTGCTGTTTGTTCCATACCAGCTGTAATATGTTTTACAACCATTATGAAAAGTAAACAAATGTGCTTCTCCCCCTGAAAGCAGATTTAACATTATATTAAGTGCTCAAAAGCATGTCTACTTGAAATATTTTCAAATTGAGAATGAGTTAAGGAAAATGATAAGCACATGGTGCTACTCAGTGCTTTTAAAACTTTTAAGTAAATACTAAATAGGCAAATATTTCCCCTACTTCTTTTTCATCTGAAAGCGCCATAGAAACTAAGAGGAAAGATCCTAGATGGACCATAAAAGAAATGCACTGCCACATACTACTGCTGTGTCACATCCTCCAGATGTACTGATTTCAGATGCTTGTAGCTGATGTAAGTTATCGGATGTGTCACTATGGTGTATATGTGTTATGTCATTCTCTGATTAGAGTAAGTTTGATGCTTACTGCTGCAGACTTTGGTTTTTAGAGGGATGATAAGAGCCGTACACAAATATCTGGATTTTAATAACTATATCGCTTATCACTAAGAGCAAAGATGATTCAATCTCCCACGACACAAAAACTTCACGCTGCCAAACGCTTCTGCCAGCACGTACCCTTTACACAGCCCAGCCGGTAACTGAAATGCGGGGTCTGGGATGACAAAGGGGCCCGGAGGGGAAGATCCGAGCCCAGGAAAACGCCTCCGCGCTGGAGCTGCCCGCGCCGCCGGTGTCAACCGCCCACCCGCCAGCCCGGCAGAGCCGGGGCGAGCTGCCCCGGGCCAGGAAAAGCCAAGCACCGCTTTGCACAACAGCCGAACGCGAAGCGGCCGCTCCGGTCACGTCGCGGCTCCCGAGGGCAGGAAACTGCACCAGCGGCCGCGCTGCGCTGCCAACTGCGGCCGCCGGGCACCGCGGCTCGGGGACGTGTGCCGCGGGTCCGCGACCCCCTCCTGCGGGACCCCCGGGCCTCCCCCGCCCTCCGCGCTCCCCGCCGGCCGCACCTGCCGCCGCTCCCCGCCCGGCCTCCGCTTTATAACGCGCAGGTGCCGCGGGCGCGGGCCTCGAGCAGCGGGCCCGGCGCCGCGGGCTGGGCGAGAAGCACCGACCGGCGCTCGGGCGGCCGAGCCGCGGGAAGCCGGCCCGCCGGGGAGGCGGTGAGGTGAGTAAGGTGGAAGGCAGGGCAGGAAGGCGGCCGCGGTGCGGGCCGGCCCGGGGAAGGCTCCGCACATGGGCTGCGGCGCGCCGCCCCGGGGCCCGCCCGCCCGCCCGCCGCCGCGCCTGGCGCCCTACCTGCCGCTGGCCGCCGGGCCGCCCGCTCGCCCCGCGGCGCCCAGGGCCCGCCCGGCCTTTTACCGGGGTTTTAATGAAGAAAAAAATTTTTTTCCTCACCTCCGGCCACCGCTTCAAGATGGCGACGATGGAGACCGTATCACGTGACCGGCGGGCTCAGGTCAGGTGACCGGCGGGTGGACGCCGCCGCCGCGCCGCCGCCTTCTCGCCGTTGCCACGGAGACGAGCGCGGGCCCCGCCGTGGCCGCCCCGTCCGCGCTCGGTGCCGCAGCGCTCCGCACACCGGGCGCTGGGGCTGTCCCTGCGCACACCGGCCCCGCCGCCGCCCTCCCCGCGCCCCCGCGCCGGCTCGCCCCAGAAGGCGGGAAGGAGCCGAGTGGCGGTGCGGTCGTGCCCGCTCCACACGCCGCTGCCTCTTCCTGAGGCGATGCTGGTGTCGCTGTCTCCATCGATCCGTGCATGAACTTAAATGTCAGCTCAGCAGGGACCGAACAACAGCGCACAACCGCTCGTGCCGGCCCAGCGCGGCCGAGCGGGTGATTTTATTCAAAATAACGGTGGTACCTCGCAGGTGCTGCGGTTCGTAACCCCCCGGCCCCTGCTCTTGTCAGTCAGAACTTCGTCAGTGCTCCGGTATCCAGCACAACGCACTTCAAGAAATAGTGTAGTATCCCCAAAGTTACTCTTTTTCAGCACAGTTTTCAAACACCTGTGGTTAAAAGAAAAAGCCCAACGCAACAACTCCCACGTTTTATGTCTAAAATGGCAAATCAATGCAAGTGTTTCCATGGGCGAATTGCAGAGAACTGACAAAAAGTTTTAGCGATTTAATCTGGAGTTGAAAGTGTGCGCTGCATGTCAGTGTCAACCTTAGAAGCTGCGTACCAGAAACGTGCTGTGAATTTATAAGATGTTCCGCAGAAACTGAAAAGTCAGGGGAATAATGGGTTTCAGAAGTGGCTTATGGCTCAGTGATGGCAACTAAAATCTGATGTTCATTTCCAGAAAGGGGCTTGAAGTGCATTGAGGTGGATGGGTCTGCAGCTGGATTTGGGGCAGCCCAGTAAAATTTTAGCAACTTTTTGCAAGTTCACGTCTTCCCTCAGCTGGGAGTTTTGCTGATGATTGTATATTGTTTTGTAGGGATAGAAGACGCATTTGAAATAGTGGCAAATCAGGTATTCAGGAGATGAATTTAGCCCTCCTTTCAACAGGCATTAATTCATCTCCAATTTTACTTTGTGACTTTGGTTTCTTGCCTTACAAAGCTCAGTGTAATTGTATGAAGTTGTAAGTCACTTCAAACCTTATGCTATAGTCTGGCTTGGCAAGATAACTTTGGTAAGATTTTGGTAAGACCTTTCTTTTAAAAGAAATTGCAGTGGGGGAAATGCAAGGATACAACCTGTTTTCTTAACATCTACTAAAATACATTTCATTTAAAATAATGAAGCTGCATAGAATTCACTATGTCAGTTGTCGTAGTAGTAGTAGTAGTAGTAATAATAGAAGTTTGTTTCAGCTTCTTCTGCCATATTAAATGGAGCCTTTTCATGGAAATGTGATTATTTTTCATGGACCCTGAACCTTTAAAAGCTTAGTTTCCCCTTCTGTATTTATCACAGTTTAATTAACCAGTTATCTGAATTGAATCACTCTTGTAGATACAGAACTCTCACCCTCCTTTTTCCAATCAAAATATGCTAGGATATGATATGTCTGGATTAAAAATACTGGTTTGATAATGAGTAATGGTCTCCATACAATCTGTTATTCTTCTCTGTTGTAATTAATGCTGGACTAAGTTAAAGATTTCATTAGCTGTCTAAGTATGATTGTACAACAAAAACATATTTAGATTTTACATTAATTTGAAAGGCTTCTTAATTCACAAAGTTCTTTTCATGTTTTTCATTTTCATTGCTTTAAAGTTGAAGGAGACATGAAACCAAATGGAATTTGGATAAGGCAACTATCCCTGAGTGGCAGAGATGACACACTTGTATTGAGCATTAGACATTCAGAATGTTGATGTTTTTGTAAAAGTTTATATGAAATTGCTTTTTAATCACTGTAAATGTGTACCAGATGTCAGTGGCATGAGTTTTACAGTAAACATTATAAACTGAATTTAAAAGAGTAATATATAGTCTAGAAAAACCAAGTGAATTTGGAGCTACATCAGCAAAGATGCTATCTTGAACTAAATATATGCAAAGTATACACACTTTTTTGTGTGTATGCTTTTTAAGCAAGAGAAATCTACATATAGTAACTTGCCTATAAGGCGTTTGTTTATTCTTTGTGGCCTGGGTCTTAAACTCTTTTCAGTCATCAAGGTTAATGACTAGGCTTATTTTCATTAATGACTTGTAGAGCAATGAGTCATATAGTTGTCAATAAAAAATTCAATTTAGCCCATGAGTTTTCTACACTTTTGTGCCTGCCTGTTCAAAACCACTACAAAAGCTTTCTAATTTTCACATTATTATAATGCATTATAGTGTATTATATAAATGGAGTCCCTGAATCTTCTGCTTCGTAGCTCTATGTACAACAGAAGTGAATCTTGCGTGGAGCACTGTTTGGAATGGAAGCCTTGGCTTTTACACTTCTAGGTGAACAGTGAGCAAGAGTACTGTGTGAGCACCTTGACACTTGAAGGAGTAAGCTTTTTTCTTTTATATTTCACCTAAGTTTTAGGTCTTGGCAGCCTGGAGGTGGTGTTTATCTATCATGAGGTAGAGCCACCATAAAAAAAGTGAAATTTGCAGTAGCATTGCAACACTGTTGGCAACTAAGAATTTTTCTGTCATTTATAAAGACTAACTGCAGCACATGAGCCTGGACTGGTTTTTCTCATTCTTTTTGGATGGCAGAATCTGTTTCATATTGTATCTGCAGTTCTGTTTCTGGGAAAAAAAAAAGTACAGAGTGCAAAAATACAGTTGATTATCACATGAAAAATCAAGTTTTGGGAGTTTCTCAGAAAGTGGTGGAAGAATTTGCATATATTTATATAGGTGCATATGTATTGGCTACTTTGATTTATCAGGCTGGCATCTTGGGAGTCCCTGCTATGAAATGGAGCTTCACACAGGGGACACTTTGATTCTCAGAACGCTGAAGTTTGCAAAGCTCTCTTACAGAGAGTAAGAGAAGAGTGGTAAGAACACTGTATAGGGAAAAATGATACCGTGTTATTCATGTATGAAAAAAGACTATATTATATTGTGAGAGGAAATAGCACAGACAGATTAAGAATGATTAAGAGTACTGAAAAATTATACAGGGAAGAATGAACACTGCATTGCTTCATTTAGACAACACAATAGAAGATGATAGACATATGAGGATAATAAATAGTATAAAGAAAATAAATTACACTTTAAATATGCTTCTCCTACCATTAGACTAACTAGATATTCAGTAAAGTTGAATGGTTGCATTTTCAAAACAGGTAAGGCAACTTTTAGAATTTTTAAGTATGTGTAATTAACCTCAGAGACTTGTTGCTACCAGATATTGTAGAAAACAAAAACTTTGTAAGAGTTAAACAAATAATTAAATTTCTGTATCTATAGACAACATGTACAGCTCTTCCAGATAGAATTAGAAATATATTAACAATATGAAATGTCAATGTTTTTTGTATTGAGGGAAACACTGATAGGAGTTAAAAAGAATCTTTCCCTGTGAAAGGGGTTTATGATATTTTAAGCTCTGATGTTTACATTGCAATGTCCTTTGAGGTGATTGTGCTCACCTTCTGTCAGAACCCAAACTATACAAACCTTTTGTATAGTTAGAGTGAGTTATCCTTTTTTTGTTATAGCCTCAGACGTCTTTGTGCTTTGGCACTGAGGCAGTAAAACTGTGCAGAATTTATATTACTTAGATGGTTTATTTTGCATTACACAGCCTTTTCTACTACAGAATTAGGGAAGTTCTGTATTAAGTCATATTTCAGCTGCAACAATGACATCTAGGGGTTGATTTATATTAATTTAATTTAGATACGTATCTCCTATTTTTGAGAAGATGGTTACTAATATGTTTACTAAATCTAAATTATTAGTGTTTGCTGAAAAGCTGTAAATCTGATATATGTCGTATATTCAGAAAAGAGCCATAGCATTTTTAACTTCCTGTTTTTTGTGTTTCGTTCCTTGATCTGTCTTTTAATTATTTTAGTACTGCTAACACTGCAAAGCAGTGAATCTCTCTCATTCCTTTAGACCTTGTATTTTTTCATGACGTTATCAAATGATGAGGTTTTTTTCACTCTATATGTATACTTTTCTGTGAATTAAAGGGAAATCTCTTTGACTCTGCTTGCTTATGTGACTTATTCTGTCTCCTAAAATCACATCTACTTTATTTTGTAGAGGAAATGAGACCAAAAATCCCTGTATTCAATCCCCTGCTTCCCCCAGCTTTATGGGTGTGTGGATATAGGCTTGACTTCAGATTTAAACCCTATGATTCAGGACCACCTCTAAGCTACACGTAAATCCAATTTTATGTGTGCACGTAAGTGTATATGTAAAATACGTAATTGCAATTTAGAGGTGATTTAACAGCATCTGTCCTATTATTTGCAAACTTACTTTCTTTCCCTTGAATCTTAGTTATTTGACCATAAGTCACTTATTTGGAATTGCTTTTTACAGGAAAAAAATTCTATATTTCTTTCTCATCAGCTTCTTCACTTGTATTTACGACCTTTTCTCAGGAATTAGAGAATATAATTTTTTGCAAAATTCCCCTCATGCCATTCTGTGGAATATATTGTGCTATCTTTAACATACTGACTTTTTGTTGATATTGAGATGAGACCTGAATAAGAGCCCTTGAGTGCAAGAAATAAGGAAAGGCTCATCTTTTTCTTTAGATACTTCCTTAAAATTTTGAAGTAATGTTTGTGCTTTTGGGAGAGTGTTACTGACTTAGGCAAAATTAAACCCTAAATGTTAGGTCCTCTAAAATGTAAAACTTATAGCTATACTTTTGTAGAACCTGCCAGTCAGTTCTAATGAGGCACTCAATTTAAGAGAATGTGAAAAATCATTTGACATGAGATTGCTGGTGATACACTAAGAGTAAAAGGGAGGGTAAACTAACTTCCTGCATAGCGTTTCTGGCATATAAGAGAAAGAAACTACAACCAGGTGAGCTGAAAATAGTGACACATTATGGAGAGTTTCACCTTGGCTCAAATCAAGGTGCTGAAATGTCCCCTACAATAAATAAAGGTGTTTTTCTGGTACAACCTAACACCAACAGGAACTTTTTCATATAGAAGTTATACTGACACAGCAATTCTTTTCACAACTGCTGTACCTGCTGGTTTCATCTGTGGGGTGAAAGCTTATTTCTGTCAGTGATATTGGCAAAACATAATTATAACTGCATTCCTTATTAAATCTTACATAAAAATGTCACCAGAAATCACGTCCCAAGCTATTATTAGTATGTTAGTAGATGATTTTTACAGACTTGGTCAAAGTATCACAATTGACATGTTTCTCTCTCATTGGAAGGTCTGCAGTGAATGTAAACCAGAAGAGGATAAATCTGAGCTGTAGTTGACTCTGAATAGGACTGGAAGAAGGAAGAAACAGGACAGGAAGATTTATAAAATTCTTTAAAAATAAGTAACAATACTTTTAATGTATATTTTTGCCTATATGAGTCATTTAATGATTCTGTATTGAAAAGAAGTGGATTTGCAATGGTGACTGAAGGTAGTAGGATGCATTATGACTTGAAGAAATGCTTGAAACTCCAATGTTCTGCCTTGGAAAAAGTACATTTAAAAATAGCCAAACCATGTCATATTCCACTTAATTCATATTTTGAGGCAAAATATGGAACCAAGAACATTGGATCCTCTGAAATCAGGGCACTGCAGAAGAAATTGTTAGGGGATGGGCTACAATTTGCTGATTCTTTGAATTTGATTCTACAGTGAGAGAGGGCAGTGAAAGCCTCTGAGTCAGAATCTCGCTTTCCAGTTAGCCTTTCCCTTTACCAGTTTGAAGTTCTCTACAGCTGTGGGAATGATATTGTCCACTGGTAGGTGATGACTGGACCTACCCACTGGTAGGTGACGACTCACCATTGCATTCAAAAGACCCAGGGTTCCTCCTAGCCCTTAAAATACGCCATTTTCTTATGTCCGTATTAATATAAAGGCAGTGTGGTCTGTGTACGTGTACTGAGGATAGATCTATTTTAAGTTAGTGAAAATCATAAGGAGAGTTTGGATTGGTTTTTACTGCTGAATTGGCCATGGGGAAACTCCACCTAGAACAGGGACAAAAAAATTATTTAGCTATACAGAAAATATCAAGGCAGTTCATGGAGACTTGCCACATGGTAGTACTATATTTTAATGTCAATTATTATTTCCCCTTTTTATTATTTTGTGTAGATACTGGTTTGTTGTTGTTGTTTTTGTTTTGCTTTGGTTTTTTTGCCAGCTTTTACTCCGAACAGTGCTTTCTTAGTTATGTAATCCAATTAAGGGAGCGTAGAATGTGATTTATTACTGGCAGTGGTAGCAAGGGGAGTCATATGCACAAAAAACCTTCTACAATGACAGAAAACACCACTCTCTTTTTTTTTTTTTTTTTCTTGTTACAATCAGAGAAAATACAGAAGCTTCCCTTGCATTCTTAAGAGAAATTAGCTGTATGTGAACTGTTGCATTATAGCAGGTACAGACTGATCCCAGTTGTTACATTTTTCATTCATATATGCCCCAGTGACTGTCTTTGGTGTGTGTTTTACACATTCAAGAGAATTCATTTATGAATGATAAACTGCAGTAAGCCTGGAATTAGATCCTACATTACATAAATTAATATTTCACATGTAAAGGGAGATCCCCTAAAAAGAATTGGACTCCCTGGAGTTCTAATATAGCTAATATTCCTGTAATTTATTTAATTGCCCGCCAACCCCCTTTTTTTAAAGTAGTAGTTAAAAGGCATTCTTGTTAAATCAGTCATCGTAAATACACTAATTTCTGGTGCGAGAAAGAGCTCCTAGAGTATGTCCTACATACTAGCTCCCAAAGGATAAAATAGCACCAAAAATTTGTAAATCCAGTCAGGTGTGAAACTGGTATATCCATGACTTAATTTCAATATCTATTAACAATAGACGCCAGAATAAAGATATTAAGGTTTCCTGCTCAGTGTGGAAACTGGATAACATAAATCAAAAAATAACAAGTGCTTTTGAGTACTTCTCAGGGAACTGTGGACCAGGCATCTGTCCTTCAGTGAATGGTCTGCCTGGTCCTGGAAACTTTCCTTATGTTCCATCGATTGATCTGCTCCTGCAGACTTTTTTACTTGAAGTGCAATCTGTTTTTTGCCAAATGGGATTAGGTAGGGGTTTTTAATCTAGACACATAGGTGCTTGAGATGGGTTTTAACCAGTAGATTGTAATTTTAGAGTGTGACATTTTTCAGATAAGTTCAGTGTAGCAGTCACGTTAACCTAACCTTGATAAATTTTGCAAAATTTATATAGCTGACCACAGATTTGTCATGTGTACGATGGTATGAGGCTTCTGTTATGCTCCTGGAGAACTTTTATGAGTACAAACGTATCTAATTTCTGAGCATCCATACAAACACACAACACTGCTACTGTTTCATGGTACCCAATAAACACCTTGTTCCAGTTTTCTTCGTTAAGGTTCTGGAGGACAAATAAATATTTTAAATAAGAAAATTTACACAACTTTACTATCTGTGTTATAGAATTTATTGTGCACTTGTTCCCTTAAAATATTTATTAAAATACTAACATAAATGTGACAAACCAGAGTTCGCCATCCTACTGTGTTTTTCATCTTAAAAGTTTAAAAAAGCAGGAATACAACAAACCTTAAAAGGTACTAGGCCAGGTTTTTTATTCCCTTTTCAATTTTACTAAATCAAATTCTTGTTCATGAGTTTGTGTAAAATTAGAACCTCATGGTTTGTCTCACCTTATGAACATTGCTTGACATCCAAAGCTTGTTGGTTTTTTTTTCTTTTTTCCTCTGACCCTTAGCACTGTGTGTGAATGTGGGTTTGCAGGTGCATGTGTGTGCACTTCCATGTACACAGAGACACAAAATTATTTTTTCATTGCAACTATGTGTGTGGAATCTGCACACAATGAGCATTGAACATCTGCATGAAAACAAATGAGTTTGTTCCTTCTTAATTATTCAATCTTGCTACAGTTTATTAGATATGAGTAAACTGAAATGAACCATCACACTTTTCTGTACTGACCTTGAGGTGGCAGCAGCATTACATTCAATTCTGCCATACACCAAGTCCATTAAAGGTGAAAGTAAAATTTGCAATAAATCAAAATAATACTGATTGTTATAATTTTATTACCAGAGCATTAAGTCAATAAAACTTATCTGAAATGTCATTTGCATTGTATACAATTTTTACTAGTTATCAAGTATGTTTTAAAAGCATATTTAAAGCAACCAAATGAAGAAATCGGTGATAAATTGTTGAAAAGCTGAGATTTGTCTAATGGTGTAGTAAAACTAAAGTCTGTTTTGATCTCTTGTATTGTAAAAGACTATTTTTGAGAGCATTTGTTGGTACAATAATGTCTTGTGTCTTGACTAACTATATTTAATGTCCTAATGTCTGATTAAATATTTTCCTGCAAGTTGTCAGGTCCTTTTTCATTTGTGATTTTATGTAGGAAGGTCATCTAATTATATGAAACCCTTTCAGTGCAGTAGAATGTGTTTATTTCTTTTAATAATGAGGAATAATGAAACTTATTTATGTTGGAAATCAGAGAAATTTATTGGAGAATTACAACATGAGAAACATGAAAATTAAAAAAAAAAAAACACAACAAACTTTTAATAGCATATTCATTACCAAGAAGCTTGCAGGTAATGAAATAGTTGTATGAAAACCAGTATACTGGGTGATACAATACTGCTTGTGTCAGTTTTCAGGACATGGTTATTATGCATTTTTGTGTTGTCAATTACTGCTAGGTTACTAAATCATTTTTTCCTAATTAGTCAAAATAGGATGCACTAGAAGGAAAGGTTAACAGCAGTTGCCTTTACGAACTTCTAAACCAACTTCTGGCAGGGAAGCCAGATCTTGCCATCTGGGTTGTGTTGCTGTTCTGCAAGACTAACACGAGTCTGGACTGGAAGCCAAAAGAGATATCTATTGTACAAGTTAATCATGTTGAAGAAACAATGTTCAAAAGTAGTTACCCTAACAAACAGACAAAAATAATGGTAGGGATGTATTTATACATCAGTTAAAAACTGATTTGAAAGAAACCCTTTATGTAAGCACTGCTAAAGGAGTCCCAATAACTGATTAAAGATAGCTTGTATAATAGTTAAAATAGTTCAGTGGTAATTTAATGAAAAATAAGGTCATATTGATTAAGTTTTGGATTTATTTCATCTTTAAGGGTTTGTATTTATACTAAGATATGATATTTGGATATGTTTACCCTTATATTCTTTATTGAGGTTTCACTTGTTCTGTTTGACCAATTGTACCTTGACAAATTTTAAGCTCTTCATGAAATAGTATTAATTATAAACAAGTACAGAAGTATATAAACAAAAATAAATTGAATTATAGCTTCAGAATGACATGTTTTTAGATTTAAAAAGCAGACAGATTCACAAACCACAAGCCAAACAGAGATTACAACACCTGGATGCTGTTTGGGCTCTGCCAATGTTTACCAGAGCCAATACAAATACTATTGCTTCACTAAGACATAGATCTGGTTTTTCTATTTCTGTGATCTGTACTGTAGTTTTATCTTTGTCACACTTTGCTGTTTCTTAAGCTGATTTCTATGATTTTACAAAATTTCCAAAGGTATGAATGCAGTGAGTGACAAAGCAGCAGAATAACTGAGGTAACAACAGTATTCCTATGAGGAATGGAATTCACTGTGACCCTCTTTCTTCTTTCTTTCTGATTTTAACCTTACGGCTGTTTATTGTCAAAATATATTTACCTCAGAAATAAAACTAAGGCAACAATTTATGTGAGCTTAATGTAGTTAACATGGAAACGAATGTGAGGAATTTCTTAGAAATATATATAAATGAGGTTGAGAGGCTACCCCTAATCTCCGTAAATCATGAACATAGATTATCAGTGTCTCAAAAGCAGAGATGTGCTTTTTATTTGTCTTTAGAGCACCATAAACACACATTTTGTTGGAGAAATTTAAAAATTACAGTTGTTACATTGAGGGCTCTTTGTAAGTGTACAAAATTCAAATAAACAAGTTGTCCTCGACTTCACTGGGAGAAGAATCTGTTATAGAGATTGCAGAATATTCCAGAGGTTTTGACCTGGACCAGTGTTTTAGGATTTATTCAATGTTAGTTTAACATTTGCCCAATGTTTGTGAACTAATGTTAAATGAGAGCTCGTTGTAAGACCTTGTTGTCCTGAAATCACAACATTGCTGTCTTAAAAGTACCACTGCTGTACTGAAATGGAAGGTACCTGATGTGATCTCTTTTGGTTGAGCTGTGTATTGTCTGATAAAATGGGTATTTTATTATTTTGTGGAATAATTTGTATAGCAAACAATATATTGCAAACTGTTCAGTTAGCAAGACTACTGTTTGGTAAAATCACATTACCTAGAACATTAAAACAATCATTCTAAAAGATGATTTATAATGATTTGAACATGTTTGTAAAAAATAGATGACCACTGTACATTTACAGTTGACGCAGAGGTCCCTAATGTCAGGAAAGCACTCTTGACCTTGATGGGTAGTTGTAATTCAATTTAAATCAATTGCCAATACAAGTCAAATGAAGTTCTTATGGCTGTCTAGTGTGCACTTCCCCATTCTTCTGACATTATTGTTCTACTCCAAGTCATTCTTCAATCTTTTAACAGCTGAAAGGGACCTGCATTCTGCAGCTTTATGGGAAAACAGCACTAAGTTGGACTTCTCTGTGTTTTGAAAGCTTCTACTCTTTTTCACTGACTTTATTTCCAAGCTAACTAAGCAAACCTTTTTCTACATAAAATACATTACTTGCCCTGTTGCTGGCAAAGCCAGATATTTCACTGTTACAGTGAATCCAGAATGCATTTTCTGTGGCTACAATTTTACAGGTAATTAATTTAATTTGATAGAAAATAAGCTTTTAACTCTGAAAACTGGGTATCTCATTGTTAGTATGGCCTTATTAAAAGCTTTCACTGTATGGTATATTCTAAGCATTGTTTTTGGAGTGTTTTGCGGGGTGGAAGAGAAAGGGACACAACATCTCAGAAAAATAACTTGAAAATGTATCCCCTGTGCATGTCTGGATACTTATCTCTTCAAAGGATTTTGCTAAAATTAGAGATGAATATTTGAACAGTGGTACGAATGTGTTAAACATTTTACTCAAAAGATACGATCCTTAGAAATACAGATCTTTCTAAAAAATCTGGATTTTGTGTTATTAACTTGTAATGTTCTCACTCTTCTACATGTATTTAAGTGTCTACCTTTTGACAAGTGGGACTATTACAAGGTCACATCATGGCACAGTTTTTACAAGACTGAAAAAAACATGTACAGATACTTTCTCAAAGACACATAATACAAACTATAGCTAATCCTCCTGATCACCCCAAACCCTCTTTCATAGGTAGCCCAAGCCTTCAAAGGGTCCTGTATTAATGAGAATAATAGGTAAACTCAATTTGGCTGATATGTTAGCATTAAATACATACAGCTAATAAGAATTGATAATGAAAAAAAGTGATTCTGTTTGCCAGTGGAACCTGGTTGGGATATTATTAACAGGTTGCTGCAATTAATGTAAAACTAATCACCAATCCTCCATGGAGAGATGAAGATTGCAAGTTGTTAGAAGGCATGTTCTGTTCAATAGGATTTGTACTGCAGCTGATCCACTTAGCAGCATCCCACGTTTCTCTGTTGAGATTTTTTTAGGAAGTGATGAAGTGTTACTCCTTCCTAGAGATTCTAAGGATTTCTTTAGTTTTTATATTTTGACTCTTCTGTTTTTACTAAATATGTATGTTTGCCTGCTCTTTCTCATTCCCATGGGCTGAGATCAAAGTAAGTGGGTCTATCTTGTTCATTCTCCTAAACCGCTGGAAACTGTATTATATGAAGCTATAGCTATAGAACTGACCGCTTGACATGCAGGAAATGCATTGCATATACAGTCCTCTTCAGTGCAATTGAAATTAAAATATGCTGCTGTTCTACCCATCTGCTGGTGGGCAAGAATTGCTGCATAAAACCTGCATTTAGGTACTTGTCAGTTTTGGTAAACATAACATGAAACAAACCTTTGTGGTTTGTGTTTTGTTTAATTAATTAATTTAAAAGTAGTTATAGACAATATTGTTTTATTAAATGGTCTTTTACTGCTCCTTACAGTGTATATACTTACCAGCAGTCAGTAGAAGGAAATGTATCAGCTATGGGTTGGTCTGTTCCTAAACAAAGAAACTTGTCCCTAAGCATGAGTAATCAAATACCGTGACTTAATTTCCGAAGGGAGTAGCTGTGCTGAACAGAGGTAGAACGTGTCCTTATGGCATTGGTGGTGTCATAGGAAGACACATTTGAATCAAGACATTGAATCACATTTACCTCCAATCGAAACAAATGACAAAATCGTAACATTTGTCTTTAATTCACTGGAGAAGCAAGTTCAGGCTTAGTGCAGAAAAGAAGAACGTTGGAACACTAATGCTTGATCTTACAAACCCAGTTTTCATGGCAGTGTAAATATCATTGCTTTTAATTAGTTATGAAGGGATAATTCATTTCCAGAGCAAGTGTAGCATGTCTTATAAGTAAATTCTGTAAATAAAATGGCAATGTTATTAAAATTGAATGTCTGGCAAATATTTTGTCCAAAATTACACACAAGTTGGTCGGTATATGTTTGTTTGTTTCTTTGTTTTTACTAAGTGTTATGTTTTGTTGCCACTTTGAAACTAAAGAGCCAAAACATAAAAGGTTATGAAATCTCTTTATCTTCTGTATACCATTGAATGTTTGACCTTTTGTTGTATAATGTAGTCTTTTCATACATTAAAGATTTTGATCCAGATATGCAACCATACAAGAACAACTTCCAGAGAAAGAAATAATTTTGGTTTGTGCAGCCTTTGACATGAAAGCCATTTCTAAAAAAAAAAAAGCCATCTGCTACTTTATTGTTTGATATCAATGGCAGAATAATGTCCGATTTTAATATCGTACTGCTTGGCTATGTACTACACTAATTTGTTCTGTGACATCAATGAATCAAAGCAGAGTTCCTGATAGAAGAACATCAAAAGGAAATTAATCTCCCTGTGATAGTATTAATAATTTCGGAATGGACGTGTTTTGCTCAATTAATGTAGCTATTGAAAGCTCTGTTTTTGTGGTCGGTTAGATCAATATCACAATTGCTACACAAATCGAGTGTGTAAGAACAAGACTGGTACTCTCCAGCCAGTCAGCAGTGCCATTACCGATGGACAAGAAGTTTACTGAACATCCTTGGTTGAATTTTGTGGTGACTTAAGGAAAGGAGACATGGAGGTATGAACTTGGTGGGGTTGGGGGAGCTGTCTGGAAAAAATCCTGTCACTTTTCCATATGCTGGGGAAGATGGTGGGCCTGGCATCACGGGTAACATCAGTAGAGCTTGCAAGCAGAAATTAACTGTGTGATACTGGAAGAAATTTAGTGCAAATGGAGACTAATTGGTAAGAAAATTCAGGGATAATAAATGCGTCTCAGGAAAAGACATGTAAAAGTACAGCATACTCGAGGTGTGTATTCAACATCTATTTCCTGTAAAGATTGTGTTTTTAAAAAAGGGTTGTTCCTCACACTTTTCCTCTCACTTTTCCTTACACTCTCCCCTCTTTCCCAGACAGCATTTTGCCCTTTCCCGTACACGTTGTCGCCGAGGTGCCACCAGGCTCGCTGAGGGCCTCGGGCACCGGGGCGGCTGCAGAGCCGGCTGGAACCGGCTGTTTTGGCGCCCAGCAGCCCCGAGCTCTCCCCACAGAGGCCAGCCCTGCAACCACCTGCAAGAGCCTGAACGCGGACACACAACACAGCGTACTAGTTAGCTTCGTACTAATAATCTCTTAGTTTCTTTATTCATGTAAGACTGCCAGTGATATTAATGAGATTATTTTTTGTCTAGGAAGATGCAGTGACTTTTTTTAATGATTCCATACAATTCCTAACAAGACTGACACACTTTCTTCTAGCTCAGCACTGTGAGAATGATGGCTTTTTTCTGCATTGATTGAGATAAAATCAGATGCTTTTACAAGCTCTCTCCCTCTGATATACTGTAATAATATATTGAATTAAGGACAGTAGATGGGTGAGCAGCCAGTATGGTGGAAAGGCTTCCAGTGCATGTCAGCAGAAAACCTGGAAGGGTCAATAGAAATCTCACCATCAGCATCTCTGTCCTGGTCTGTTCTTCACCACCTCCTTTGCTTTCCCTTCTGTCCAAGCTAGCGTTTTCGAAGGGAAGCCAACTTCAAGGTGTTTGGTAGCATGACATGTGAAGGAACTGCTTCATAAGAGTGATAAATTCACAGTACACCATTTTGATGGCTGCAAATGTGCTGTTTGGATTGTCCCCGCCTGTTTAAAGGATATTTAAGAAAGTGCTGACAGGAAAACCGAAGTAATCCTGTATGCATTGAACAAGAGCTTGTTCCCAGTTGCTGTCATGGAACTTAAAGGAGACCATTCTATACAGGGGGTTAGTAACGTTTGTCTCTTTGTGGCTTTGCACGCAAATCCCAAGGATCTACTGTGTCTGCAGAATTCAGGTTGTTTTGGTTTTGTGTTTGGGTTTTTTTGTTTGGTTTTGTTTGTTTGTTTTTCCTACACGTGCATGTTCTGAATAGCATAGACCTTTGGTGAGCTATAAGAGTGAGAGATGATGCGTCCACCGCAGCCTTGGGAAGCCATTCAGGAAGATGTACTTCCCATCCCGTGTTCTTTTGTCCCTCTCCCCCAGGCCGCAGACTGATATTGTGCTTTCAGAGAACACACTCACCCACTTCCTCTGAAAGCCGAGTTCAGAAAACCTCCTGTTCTCCAACTTTTGAATATCTTCAAATCTGGAAAGCAATAAACTCTAAATATGTCTTTATCTGAAGGAATATTTAGACAGTATTTGCAAGCATGGAAACAGTATCTGTAACTAGGGCTAATAGCTTATCTTCTTTATAAGAGAAGGGAAAGACTGTGCTGAATATAAGCATGTAGAGTTAATGTCCATTTACGTTTACTAAAAATCTGCACTGTTTACTGAAAAATTTAGGTTATTATCAACATAATGCATTGTAACTATATGTGCAATGGCTATCTGTTTAGGAGCTCTCTGCCTTTCTAAATTCCTTCTACATAATATTTTTTATAAAGACACAACATGCCATGTTTAGATGGAGTCTTGCAGGGAGAAATGCAATTAAAAATGTTATGCAATAATACGTTCTTTTTCTTACACATAATATATTTGTGAGCATCATCCATGCAGGCAAAAGTGCTGAGCTGAGTAATTCAGGTCTTTACATCTCTGTACCATATTGGCTGCTTTAGCAGTTTTAGTACAAAGGCAGTAGTTCTAAAAAGAGTATTAATGACAAGAAATAGAAAACAGTTCATTAATTTTTTTTGTACAATAAGAATGAGCATGTTGCTAGATAAAGGTTTGCCAGATCTTAGTTACATTTTTCCATTTTAATAGAGATGGATTATATCTGAAAAGTTCTCTAAAAGAGTGGTGAGGAAGCAGCAATAGTCTTGATTTTTGACATTCAAATGCAATGTTGTTGTCAGTTAATACTTTTTCATAAATTACAAAAAGTAGTGATGAGAAAAATCTATTTACCAGTTGTTTTCCTTTGGTTAAAGCTGGCCTTTGTATTTCCTTTCTTTTGTCCAGGTTTTCTTTACGTTTTCCAGATGCTGGACATCCTGAATAAACTTTTTGGTGGATTTTCTGCAGTTGCATAAGTAAGATGAAGAAAATATTCTTAAAATATTTACCCTAAATTTTTGTTTTTCTAATGATAACTTCTACTCTCCTCACTAACATTCACAAGAATTCCATTTTACTTTCTACAAAACCAGGTCACCTAATTAAAATAAAAATGTAAAAGGCTTGTGTTATAACACAGAATGCAGTAGTTCAGTAGGAAAAAAAATCCCGTGAATGAGGTTTTAATACTCTGATAAATCATAGCAGTAGCTTTTATTGCCTAATTAATTTACTACTACATACTGTAAATAATAATAATTAATAGCAATGCTGTTTTCCTAACTTGGCTAGAATAACTATTGTGACCCTTAGTAATGTTGCAAAAAAAAGATTCAACATTTTGAACTGTAGAGGTGGGTGAATGTCTTTTATGGGAAATAGAAAAAGTTTCAGAAACTAAATATTAATCTTTTGTGAATTAAATTTGAACCTGTTAGGTAGCTGTGAAAGCTTTAGAAACAAATATCTGATAATTGAGCAAATACAATTTGTTATGTTTGTAAGATTGTATTGTATTCTACTCTTAAGAAAAAATGGTGAGAACAGGATGTATTCAGTTATAGAAATTTGCGTCTTATTAGTTGTGAATGTTCTGGAGACATGTCTAAGTCAAAATGTGAGGAAATGAAAAGCAATAGTTTTGCCCTTACATTTACTTTTTGGAACTTAAAAGTGTTCCATCTAATTTTACAGAGGAATTACAAAACATTTTTCCCATATTGACAGATCGCGCAACTGTGGTGCTGCATTCCTGAGTGCTCACTGCCACATTGGTTTGAATTCTGGGTGGGTTTGCTTTCTATGCTTTAAAGTAAAAAAAAAAAAAAAAAAAAAGGATTCCACCTTTCCACCTTTGCAGCTAATCCAGAAGGCCAGGGTAACCCTGAATTTTTAGGTTTCTCTATTTTGTAGATGCCAGACGGGGCACAAATTCAACAGTAGATGCCAGGGAATACTGTTATGTCAGCTACAGGTGTTGTCAGATAGTGTATGACTGCTGCAATCCTTGCTTGCAATTATGACTTAAAATTGTGATTAATTTTAGAATACCTGTAATCTGTTTACAGTGTTACGGAAGTCAAACTTAGTGGTAGGGTTGATAAATTGGTTTCATGTTAAGCCTTTTAAAACTGAAGTTTTCAGTCACTGTGGTGAGTATGTGCAGAACTCCAGTAGTGTCAGTTACTTGTAATCTTTATTAAAGGAAAATGCTCTTAAATATGAGAAATGTCAATATTGGTGTCATGCTGATATAGTCAAACTCTATTTTTTTTTTAAAATTATCTTTTATCATAGAGTGTTAATGATTAAGTGTTACATATTTCTTTGTCAAAGAATCATATGAATGCCTTGATTTTAATAAACTTAGTTTCCTATAGTTTATATATTTGTTTGTAATACCTAAAGGAAGTGAAGTGCAATGTAGGTTTTGAAGGAAGTAATTCATTTAAAATATATGTTTTATTCATGGGGCCCAAAAAATTAGTTTTTAATAAGCAGGTATGTCATGCCTGCTTTTTGTACACATATATTAAATATATTCACTTATTTAAATATTTTGACATTATTTTTTCTAAGGAATGAACTGCATGACTTTAAGGCTATTTAACATAAAAGTCTCAGTGGAACTTTTCAGTTGGAAAATTACAAGACTTTTTCTATTTCTACTCAGAAAATACTTTGTTACCCGTAAAGTACACGTTTAGGAAAAATGTGTACATAGAAAAATAGAAAATATCAATGACGAGTTGACTGAGAGATTCTAACATTTAAAATGTTCATTTTTTAATAGACTTTTTAATATACTGGTGATTCATTTATTCCCTGAGTGACTCAATAAATTTAAAAGAGCTATAAAAATCCCTCTGGTGTATGTATAGTAAAATGCTCGTCATTTTGTCTTTCTGTGATATTTGTAGTTCATGAACCAGCTTTTTACTACTGATCAATCATTTCAGGAAGTACTAGTAATACGAGTAGTATGTTGTTAACTGGTGGCTTATTTCTAATCTGAGCTGTTGATATAAACTCGTATTGATCTTCTAGTCTTAATTTCAAGCTATGTAGTAGAAATACATTCATTTCCTTGGGACACCTGCGTGTGAAGAACCCGTAACCATGAATTCTCTATGGCTAGTTATCTGCTCTTTTTAACACTTCTTCTTGTGTAAAGTACTCTTTGATATTAATTTTCAATAGATATAACATTATTAAGCAAGCTCCTATTCCAAATTTGCCAGTTCTCTAATGAACTATGCTTCAATCACTTCTTCACAAGGAGAGTGATCAGTATACTTTATGAGAAAACTGCCCCTATTCCTGTGGAAATTTCACTGAGCCAGAGTGAAGATTGTGTCTGGAAAGATACTAAGTAGAATAATAGAAGTAATTAATGAATCTTCCCCTGCCCAATATATTCTAGAAAGATTTGCCATAAACTGGTAAAATAGACTTTCAACTGAGTCAACAGTATTTTACGGTGCAGGATCAATGTCTCAAAATTCTGAATAATTTATAACTTCGAATGTGGTTATTAACATTTACCTGGATGGAAGCTGACATAGCTGTAGGAACTAGACAGCATAGTAGTGTGGGTGCTGAAGCTCTAAGGAAGCAGTGACTCCACCTTCTGGATGAAAAGAGAAACTTAAGAATTTTTGATTGAGACTTTTGAGGGCAAAGCTAGAAAATACTAAAAGGTGTTCTCAGAATTAGCATTCAGAAAATAAAATGCAAATACCAGTAGCAAATAAATATTTCATTAGTTGCTTCCATATTAATTTTACTTTTTTTTTTTGACTGCAACAAGTTTCATATGCTAGGATAAAGCATATTGTAAGTCTTCATTACATTCATGTTATGTAGGAAAAGTTGGTTCAAATCATTTTTGAGAACAATGATGTTACCTTGAAAACAATTTAGAAATTTTCTTGATACTATGGATTTTTGATTGACAACAGATGGCAGTAGAGCAGATGGATTTACCTGTAATGAGCATCAGTATATGAGACACATGGTTAAAATTTGTAAAAAGGCATTTAGGAGCCTAGTTCACTTCTCTTAGATTATTTAGGCACTCCAGAAAATATTGTCCTTCTGTTAGGAATTGACTGATATCGGGAAGATTTGTGATAACAAAACATGGGCTCAATTCTGCAAGTTAAGTCCTTCCTCACCCAAATGAGTAGCTGCAGAGACTGAAGAAGCCTTCAGCCTCTCTGAGGTAAGCAAAGTTGTTCTTTCCATTCCCTCCTCACGTCTGAGTCCAGCTTTAGTGCAGAAAGGAAATGTCTCAGTTGATTTTGTGTTGTTCTAATTTCAGTTTAGTATCTTAGCCGGAAATGCCTATTTCACCACCTGGAGCCACAAGATAAAGTTGAGAGTTTTCTCTGTATTGTTTTTACTCTGGATTTCTACTCAAGTAAATCTTAAGGAGACACCTCTTTCAAGATGTGCTTGCCCCCCAAGTGCTTGAGAATGTCAACACCGGTGACCTCAAAATCACATTAGATTTGAAAAAATTATGAGAATACGAAATGATCAAAGAAAGTCCACATTTAGACTTTCTTTTATAGATATGATTTCGCAAATATTTCGTTATTTTAGTTCTCATCAGTTTTTAAGAGAATTGGGATGTCTGTAGCAAGTAAAATTACCAAATTATATTGTAGCTGTATACCAGTTTCAATGGATCTAGAATGTGACAGTAGAGATTATTTGTATGCATTGAACTTTATGTACATGTCTAAACAACAACCCTATTTATGGTAGCTTGTAACCTATGTGTACAGTTGGCTAAACAGTTTAACTATTCATGTGCATTATTTTTATATGATGGAGCGCGGTACAGTAAGTACACCCAAAAGGATAATACTGCTCACTCCTCTTGTGCTGGAGAGACCAGCAGGGACTGGCCATTTAGGGCTATCAGTAAACCAACACTGTGCTAGGGTGAAAGGAAGCATATGAATCATAAATGTAGCATGCTTCACCTGTTTTGTTGCTAGCTTTATGATTTCATGCTGCTTAAGCATTATGATTTTGTGATTGAACTGTCTGTTTTCCTCCCTTGCAGTGTAACAAGATGACATTGAAGAAAACCCTCCTCTTTAGGTTATAGCATGTTTAAATATATCAACATGCAATCTGAATCCCTGAAATGGCCCTGATTTGCCCTCTATTCTTTTCAGTTTGTGAGTCTGCACTCTCTTCTAAATTACTGCATGGATACATGATAAGAGTCAAGAAGTTTTCTTCAATATGAGAGTGTTTGATTCCCATTTTACTGTTTGCTTTTTCTTCTATGTCATCTTCTGTATATACTACATGCTTGTTATACAGTTAATAGAAACAAGGATAAAATGGCTGTAACATCTTTCCTGCCAGTTTAAATCCACATGTCAGTATGAAATTTTGTATTAAATATCCATATTTAGGAATACTTCCTTTTAAAAGAATACCCACATTTCCAATGAAGAGCTTTGCACTAGAAGGCTCATTAGAAATGACAATGGTAGGGTGAGCTCTTTTTTATTAAATAGAATCAGTGTTTATGGCACTTTGAAATAGTTGATGCTGCAATCCCCTTTTGGCAAATTCTGCAATAGGTTGGCATCAGTTTTGTTTTAGCATAAATTAAGGGATCTCCAAGGATGATCCACCTGTGTCAGACTTATTGTGTCCTTTGTGGACATTATTCAGAAGGAGATTGGCTGGACTGCTGCTGCCAAAATTCCTCATTTCTGCCATACTCCTGACATATGACTTATGCTCCCTCTATGCTACTGATGGAATTAGCTGTCAGGTTAAACCATCTTTAGGAACTCAAGCTGTGCAGATGTTCAGGTTTGCTCCATGCTGTCTACTAGGCAACCAAAATGTGGATGAGCTGGAATTAGTATTTAGAGGTGTTCTTCCTCCAGTTCTTTTGAGCATTCTGTAGCTTTATTGATGTTTAAAAGCACTGAAACAAAGAAGAAACCCCAGCTCTGGGAAAAAAGAACCACATGCTTCAGGGCTTCGTATTCCACCTTAGCGTGAACCTGAGTACTCTCAGCCTGTGGTGTGAATGGGCAGAGCACAGGCCTGGTCATGTCCAGAGCTTCCCTGCTCTCTTTGTCGTATACTAAGTACTCAATACATTTATCTACAGAATTGTGATCATTAACTGATCATTAATATTACTGTTTCATTTAATTTTACTAAAAAATTGGTAGAGATTGTTCACCATAATTCACATTTTAATTAAGTTGGTGGGTACTAAATCACAGCTGGAACCAGACTGGTAACAATGTGTTTGTGTATAGAGGTGTGGATAGGCATCTTCTATAAGTACGGACATGCCTAATTCCCACTAATCTTCAAAGAGCTCTCAGAGCTCATTCCTTTTTACATTACAAATTGCATGCTAACCTGCCTCTTTTTCATAATTTTAGCGAGCCTTCAAAGTGGCTGCTGATCTGTCATTACTTTGCTATATCTGTAGATAGAATGGGTATAGATATTATTGCTAGTATGTGTGGCATATTATATTTGGTAACTTTATAACCAATTTCTCATTGCTATGGGCTGTGCACTGATGAATCATGTCTCCATGTCTATGAAAATCTTTGCTAAGGAGCCTGCGTTTGGCTCTCTGAGTGCAAGTGGTAATTTTGCCAGAGAACTCAGTGGAAGGAAGCAGATGTGGTCAGATCCTTGTCCCCTCTTCTTATTTCTGCAGTGGTGACAGAAGCCTTGAAAGTTCCCAGACCTCCAGGTCCCTTCAAGCCATTTTGATTTCTGACAACTCAGAATGATCTGTAGCTTAATTAGATGATTAGCCCAAATGTAATACTCAACTCTTATTGCAAAGCCAAGCAGACCCCAGCCAGTACACTGTAGTTTCAAAGTTAATTAATGATTCAAACTATAACAATTAGAATTTTTTCTATTATTTTATTTCTGCTTATTGCTTCAGCCAAGGAATAGATAAATCTGAAGTTTTTTGAACAGAAGATACTATCTCACTCCAGAAGATCTTTCTGTTCTTTTTCAAAGAAAAAGATGGAAGTTTTGTTTTGAATTCAGAGGAAGCAAGATCGAACTCTCAGTCAGTTTAGACATAAGAAATGAACAAAAGGATTTGACACAATAACATGTCATTTAGATTGTTCAGGTTACACATTTATCTGAGAGTTTTCTCCTCTTCTTCTGAATAATTTATTTATTTTTTTATCAATGTAATGTTTTATGCCTTGGATTTTTATAGTACATTTGCATTTCTGATGCTGCTATTAGACAGGAGCAATAGAGCTTGATAGCAGCAGTGAGGTCGACACAAATGTGTTAGAAGTTAGAGAGATGAAAGTTCTCTACTATCAATGTAGCTTCAGAGCCATTACTTACAGGAACATTTAAGACCAATGGCCACTGCATTTCAGATAAAAAAGTGACATTTGCTTCAAGTTCTTTTTGCTTCCTTTAGTGTTCTGAAACTTTTGGGTTTGAGCTTGTAGTGTTTTCTAATCGTTACTGAATTTTGGAAACAATTTAAAAAAAGAAACTGAGGGGGTTTTATCTACCTATCTATCTATCTATCTATCTATCTATCTATCTATCTATCTATCTATCTATCTATCTATCTATCTAAGAATACAACTGCAGGAGTGCTTACATGAGAAGGAATACCAAGTAACAGGAGACTTGTGAAAAATCATGAGTGCTGCTCAAAGCAGAAACAAGTGAGAGAGATATAGATCAAAATCAGCATCCATTGTGTTCTGTTTAGACATTTTCCCATTCACCTTCCTGGAAAATGATACTATTATGTTTCCATTATGGTGAATTCTTCCATATGCATTGCTAACTGAGCTGAAATCAGAATACTAGACCAAATACAGAAGTCATTTGTTACAAAACAGCAGTGCTTAAGCTCTCAAAACTGTGCTGACTTAATCAGTGGTGGGTTTCTCTTCTGTTTTTCTATTGAGATGACCCTACATATTAATTCTTTAGTAACCTGTTCATTGGCTTCTTGATAGTGAGTTACTTCTTCTGACTGAATATTCACATTACTAACTGGTAAGTCTACTAAACCGGTAAAGAAGCATAATCAGCAGTATTAGAAAGGCCTACGGAAAAAGGATGCCTTAGGCTCAATTAATCCCAAACTTTGACGTCCTCTGCCATTTGAGACATCTTAGTGGTCTCTAAGGCATTCTCGATGGTTTGGTATCCTCTCAATCCCTTCACCCCTTTCAGCAGCTGGCAGCCTCAGGTATCTGAGAGAGACATCTGTGTTTTGGAACAAATAGTGAGCCCTCTTAGTAAGATGGTAAAAGTCGGTAAAGTAAGTTGTCAGTGGGGGAATAAAAAGACGTGAAAAATAAACTTAGAACATTGAAATATACATCCCCCCACCACTCCCCCGATGGTTAGAGGAAGACAAATGAATTCTAGAAAGGCAGTAAAACAAGAGGAAATTGTATTTCTTTTTCAAATTGTATTTTAAATAATGTGAAAGCTCCTGTTAATTCCTCTCAACACCGAGCTATATCATATGATGAATTGTATCTGCAAATTCTGTCTCCTGAAGGCTGGAGACAACATTGTTCTGGACCTCTGCAGAGGAATACCACACACATGTCCATGGTTCATGATATTCTGTTTTCTATTGATCAATAACTGTCATCTGTCCCCTGAAGAAGCTATTCCCTGTGTTTAGAAAAAGACTTGTCTCTGGGGGGAACTGAGGAAGCACAGCTTTTAGTGATATGTTCAAGATTATATGAGAAGTTTGTAGCAAGGCTAGGAGTAAACCCCAGAGCTCTTGATCTCTGTTCTTTAACTATGAAACTGTGTTTTCTCATTGGCAAAGCCCTCTTTCGGTTCTGCTCATACCTCGTTTTATCCATCTGGACATGTTAGTGCTTTCTGTAACATAGTGAAGTTTTTGAAGGTGGAAGTAGTTTAGGAAAAATAGCTTGCATAGTGAGGTCCTCTGTGCCAGATACATTTCAAAGTAGATGTTTAACTCAAGTGAACACCTTGGAATCTTGAATCAAGATAGGACTACCTATAACAGTTTATATGCTGTAATTATTGCAAAGCAAGGAATAGAAAATAAAAAGGTATTATAAAACTAGCAGTTTCAGGTAGAACTGCCAGACTTGAAGGTGAAATAATTATAATCCTGATTATTTTTTTTTTTTTTGGTGGTAGAACATAGGAGTGTCTTAGTTCTCTGTGTATGTTCACTGCTAATCCAATTGCCCATACCTACCTACATAGGTCCTGTAATACGAGAAAAGGAAACTGAATGCCTGACTGTTGCAATAGCTCTAGTTGCTGAAAGGTTCAATTCACAAAGAAGCTGTTTATGCTAAAAAAGCCAGTAAATCCAAAAGGAAGAATCCCCACACAATTAGATCATTTGGTATATATGCTATTAGATAATTTCGAGCCTTCCTTTAATCCTTCAGGTGCTACTAAAGTGGGTTTATAATGCAGTGAGACTCAAACGATGCCTTCTGTATGTATTGTGCTTTCTTGAGATAAAAATAATGATATGTTAATTAGATATTTCAATAAAAGTAACCATATCTGTGTAACTGCTGCATAGGTGCATGACTGAAATAGAAATGGCAGGGGAAAAAAAAATACTAGAAAAGAAAGGAGAAACAAAAAAAAGGCAAAGCAGCTGCTTACCACTACCTGAAAGAAAGATTATCTCTCATCCTAGTTCCCTCTTGCTGAATAAAACCCAATGTGATCAGGTCACCGCATGTAAAATGCTGTAAGAATGTGATCTGTACTTCATCATTATAAAATTCAAACATTCTTGAACCTTTTATTCCACCCTGTTCATATTTATCTTTTTGGTCCTGTCTTCATCGGGTACCACATTTGTATTGATAAATTGTAGGTACTTGGAGATGTATTGATGGGCTGAAGACAGTTCAAAATGTAGAGTGCTGTGGCTTTGCATATCATTACACCTAGCTCGCTCTTTGCCTCTTGAAAGCTGTCGATTTGTGCATTATTGCTATTCAGGCTGATAAATGACAGTAATTGTTCTTAAGTTGAAGAGCTGGCTTAATGTGCTGACTTGCTTCGGAATTCTGAGCACCAGGGTTAAACTAGTGCTCCACTGGTTCTAACAAAATGGTCTTTTCCAGCTCAGAATAGATACTTAATTGAATTACTTTAGTTTTCATGCATTTTGCAGCTTTGCATTTGAAGAAAAAATATTCATAACAAGATCAGGGAATTCAGAGCTGTTCATAGCGAGGTCAGGCTCGGTATGTGCCCCCACTTCAAGGCACCTGCTCCCAGCGATGCTACCACAATTAAAAAAAAAGTTGAGAGGGAGAATATGTTAGTCCTATAATGGCACTGAAAAAGACATAAAAAATTAGATGTAAATGTATCCCTATTCTTTTTTCCACTGTCCCAGTGGTGGAACCTAGTTAGACACGCTTATAAAGATGAAATACACCCCATTCTGTGGGATTTTTTAAACAGTGTTTTTCCATGTGTAGTGGCACTGATTTTTCAGTATATTTAGTCTACGAGTGCTGTCTTAAAGCCTCTGTTAATTCCTCAAAAAGACAGATTTTTCCAGGTGTAACTCAAGAAGAATTCCTCCTGAAATTCGGATTTTTTTTCTTCATTAATGCCCACAGAATTTAAACCAAGAGTTCAAAATTTTCAGAAGTTGAGTGTGACTTCTATTGAATTGTTCACATTTGAGACTGTTCATGTGTGCTGCAGTACAAATAAAGGCTCACAATCAAAATGATTGAGTGTCTTGGGTTTTCTTGCTTCAGCCACTTGTCTTTGTTTTAAACAGTCTCCATACAGTTCTTTTGGGTGACAGCTTTGCATTTCCACATTGAGGCAAAAAAGTTTCAAATCAGATTGAAAAAAATGAGCTGTTAAAGAAGAAAATAACAGGATTCAGGGTGAAATTTATTTACTTCATCTTGATTCTCTATGATGACTTACTTGTTTCATGTATAAATATTGAGTGGGATGAATCCCTTTCACATGAGGTACAGAAAGTGTTTCCTTTTATCTACAAAGATAATTTATTTATTAATGGTGTTCTGTAGTTTCAGGCATGATATTTGGGATTTCATAGGTTGGCATCATATAAATATTGATTGTTCATTCAGGGGGAATTTTAGTCACTACCTTGCTGCAAGATTCTTGTCTTCTTATTTATAACTGCTGTAGCTTCAGTATATAATGTATATTTTCAGGCAAATGTTATGAAAACACTGGAAAAACAACAAATTCCATATTTCTTTAGTCTTCTTAGTAAACAGTAGTCCTTCTCCTTCGTCTTAAAAAGGAAGATTATTTACAGTCATATAAATGTGATAGGTGATCAGTGGATAACGTTATTTCTTTTACTAAGACTTGTGATTATTACCCTATGTAATCCAAGGTTAATTCTCATTCAGATAGTCACCTCAGCTGAGTTTTTAAATCAGTCACCCAACATCTACCAAGTAATCCCCTGCCAACTTCTGTGAATTCAAGTGTAGATTCGATGTCTGGGAGCACTGAAGAGTCTCCATGGATATGCAGACCTACCCAGCATGTATCTCAGGTGATCCGAGAGTCTTAGTGAGGGTTATACTACTCATTGTCTATGTATGAGATTTACTGGTTTGGATTACTTTTGTTAAAGTAGGTAAAGTTTTTACCACTGGTGACACTTGCCAGCTCCTAGGGGGACATTTATGCTGTTTACCTTAGATATTGGGGTTCATCTACTGAATGTAAAATAAATACTTGGTTACATAGGCTGTAAAAAATTTCCATTCTTCTTCCTTCCTATTCCCTTGTTGCAATACAAATTTCTTACCTCTACAGATATTTGTGCATTTACTGAGCTAGAATTCATTGAAGATCCTAGTTAATTCGTATTTCCTCCATTCCATGCCTCAAATAGATTTTCCAGCAAGAAAAGACTCATTACATTACTATAATAGTCTGAACAATGTAGGTTTTCCTCAAGCTGCCTTTTTACTAATTTTTCCTCACTTATCTGCTTTAAAACTAAACAAATAGTAATTCCTTACTTTTGTAATGGGAAAACAGCATTAACTGAGTTCATAGGAAGGTGGACTTCTTGGGCCTTACGTGGATACGGTATTTCTTCTCAATTTTATTCAACCACTTTTCTTGACAGAGCTCATTTTTTGTTATTCATGAAACCTAAAGCCATTGCAGCATAAACCTTAATGGATGCTATCTTTCACACGCTGATCTTCACATGCCCAGTTTTCTTGCAGGGTCTCTGATAGAAGGTTAAAGAATATTGTGACTCAAGCATATATTTTATTTTTCTTTATCTACTCTTCTCCAGTTTTTAAATCTCTTCTATTCAAGTCAGGATAAAGAAGAAAGTATGAAAGTTCAGCTCATAGAAGAGCTTTGGAAATACATAATTCAGAAATTTTACGCTATTTGGCACATTTAATATCTGTCCAAAAGTTTTATATAATTGGTAGTGCTTTTTTTTTCAGAAATTAATTTTTATTTCAAAGAAATATGCCTAATCTTTTTAGTTCCAGGAGGACTTTGCAAACATAGACATCTTGTTATAGATTTGTTTCTGGCAACGTTAACAGCATATTGTATGCACTTTTCAAACACAGAATGTGCCTCTGCTGAAGACAAACAGATGTCATCTTTCTGAATGTATGGACTGAAATAACATTTGTGAACTGTTTTATTCAGCCAGTTGGTATTATGACTATTTTTAATTTAGTAATCTACGAGTGACTGCTTTTAAGGTCTCTGATTTAGAGGCAAAATCAGATACTATGGAATCCAAACTACATCTCTCATTCCAAAATAACATTGAGAAAATACCTTTTTTCTTTTAAGGTTCTAAGCACCTGCAGGTTCCACTGAAGCGAGTTGAAATCCTGAAGAGATGGGCAGCTCTGAAAATCCAAAGTTTAGTTAAGAAATGTTGGTCAGAGCACTGGTTCCTTTGTTGGATGTGAATTCTTCACTTTTTTTTTTTTTTTTTAGTTGTAGTGTTGGAGTAATGTGCCATGGCAAAGACAATACTAAGGAGAAAAGGAAGATGAGTATTTTGACAGGAAATGCGAATTTGTATTTTTCTCTCCATGCATTTCATTCTTCCTTTTAAAGAATCACTAAAAGTGTTACAAGCATGTGGTCTTGTGGTTCTGCGTCATGCTGAATCAATAACTATCATTTCCAGCTGGTTGACTGTCAGTGGACCTAATGGAAATTCCCTGTAGTGACTGATGTTACTTTATACCCTTTGTCTGACTTCATTCAGCTCTACAGGTGATTGTGGCTGTAACTTTGGTGTAATCAGGGTCGAGTCTGGCTTTGTCCTACAGCCAGGCTGATGACGGCTGGTCTTGGGTCTTCATTCCTTCTGGGCATAACTTTTGTTTGCACATGTATGCACTGCTAATGTGATCCAGCAGGAGATAACTATGCAGACGTTTCATGGGGGCTAAGGAGGGGTTTGCTGCCTGCTTTTTTACTTTCCTATGTTAATCTGTATGCTGTATATAGATGTGCCAGTATTCATTTCTGTTATGTATTCAGTATTCCTTCTAGATCAGAGCTCCACCGCTTTAATTGGCTGTGCGAAGCCATTTCATGTGAGAGTGCCTACACCAGGAATCTTATCAAAAGTGACCAGTTCCTTCCTCCAGGAAGGAAAAGGAAGGCAAATTAATTGTTGCATGGAATAAAAAACATTATTCAGAGAAATGTCTACCAGAAGCTGGAGTGGAATGGATCTTTAGGCAAAATTCCTATTTAAAGCTTATTTAAATGTTATGCCCTATGTAGAACAATATTTTCTTCCTAAAGGGTGAACTCTTCTGCTGTAAGCATGCAAATATTGTTATAACAGCCTATGCATCCCCCTTAATTTAAGTTTTCCGAACCCTTTCAATGAAAAAAACAAAGGTTTTTCAGTGTCTTGAAACTTTGTGAAATGTCACCCATTTTTATGGGCTAAAACTTTCAAGTTCCTGAAATGTTTGTTTTTCAACTAAAATGTTTTAGGTGTTTCTGAGAACTAGAAATATGTTATTGGCTGACATTCAAATAGTCTTACACTTTTTTTTTTAAGTTTTAATGTTCACTTTCTTTGCAATAGATCTATAGCAGGAGGGCACATTTGTTTCAGTTTTGCATTTTGTTGTCCATATTAAAAAAAAATAAAGTCATCACTTGGACATGAGTACATGTGTTCATTAGAAAGTTTTAAACTGGCAGGTAAGTTTGGTGCAGTCAGGTTCAAGAATTCTGCTTTAGAAAGACTACATTAGAATGCAATTACATCTTGGAAGTGCTCTCCTGCAATTTTAATGTTTGCTTATTAAACATCATGGTTGATACACTGATAGGAATAATTTCAGTATTGTGAAAGCATTAAAGATTAGCTAGTTATTTGGAGAAACATCAAAACTTCTGTGATTGGCAATATAAACCCCCAATATTTTCTGAACAGATTTAGTCATCTTCTGTTATGCTTAAATTGTGGCATGTCATGATGGACACATTTTAGTAATCAAGATTCTTCACACCAAATTTAATATCAGCAGTATTCAGAATGTATATTTCTAAGGCAATGAGCTAACAAGCATCTCAAATTTTTAGCTAGCAATGCCTGTTTGAACATGGTGCATTTTCACATGATGCAACCCAAGAAAATGCAGAGGAATTTGCAGCATTTAAAATGGACTTCATATTTTTGCAGTAGTATTCAGGTAGATGTAAAAGTGTGCAAATACTTCCCTCAGTTACTATTTTTGAGAAGTACAGCATTGTGTGTAACACAAAGGGAGGTCTGTAAAATTTTCCGTATTGCATACTTAGTCCATCAGGCTATTTAATGCCCTGCAGAAATAAGCTAACAACTTCAAAGGTTATACAAGCACGGTAGATTTCTCCACCATCTTTTTAGAAATATGGAAAGCAGGAAAATCCCAAAATCTGGAAAAGCTGTTGGAAGAATCATTTGCCTGAGTTAGGTTTAAAATTTAGAGATTCTTAGCTCGTTTCATAATTCATGTCTTTCATTTTCCACAAGTTTTTTAGATTCACTTCTGTAGGACTTCTGCTAATGCAAATAAAACAACTGAAGCTCTAAAGGTAAAATACCTCTTAGTAAGTTTAATCCATTTTTAGTTTAAAAGATTTCATTCGCTGTGAACTTTTTTTATAGTCTTCTCAAACGTAGGTGAGGAGAGTCACAGAAAAACAGAAATGCTGGTCTCCAATAACTGCATGTTTCTTATTTTTCTTCTAAAGGAATGTTTGGAAGCTAGTTTTGAGGAGTGAAAATTATTTCCGTTGGGTTTGGTTGGTTGGTTTTTTACCCTCTCACTTAATTCTCACTGATTATAGTTTCAATCCTTTGTGTTCTTTGTAAAAAGAAATCCAAGGAATAGTTACCAACATTAACAAAGATAATAGAGTTCTTAATACAGTGGATCTTCTTTTGTATATCTTGCCTTTATAAATATACTTTCGAATTTCTCAGTGGGCAGGGAACTAGATACATGTGTGTTTTTTCCCTTTTGTGTCCCTGCAGAACTCATTCACTGAATCTGAACTCTTGTGTTGTCTGTGAATGATATAGAAAGGTGATATATTGCTTTGCACAGCAATGTACCTTGATTTTGAATGCATAAAGGATACTGTGTAAGTAACCAAACCTTGGGAGAGTTTTATGTGTGTGTTCCTATATTTTTCTTTCTTTTTAAAATTGTAACTGAAATTGGAGAGCAAAAAAAGAAAAAAATTAAAACCAAAACCAAACTCCCAGTCACACCCTGCATCCTCAAACACCCAGTGTCTTGTCAACTGCAGAATGACGTGTCTCTGTAAGTTAACCTTGAAGAGAGATTTTTTATTCCTGACTGCGGGCAAATCAAAGAACTGGCAAAATAAGGTTCTCATTTTCTAGAGCTCTGTGTGTGGGATTGTTACAAGTAAGGGAGTCCTAACTTCTTAGGGAATGACTGGATTTGCATTTGAATTCCAAATTTGTTTGACAACATACAGTGTTTTTCCTCTTTCATCCTATGGAAAAATCTCTTTTATGTCAATTTCCCGTAAAAGCAATAATGAACTACGTTAGCTTCATTTGCTGAATGGTTTCATTCTGACAGAAGGGGAAGATATTAAGTATGCAACGAACAGAGTCACATATGAATCTAACAAGCAGACCATGATGTTTACTCCTGCAGGCTTTACTGTATATGAAGCTAGTGGATTAAAGTAATTAACTGATAAGTGTATAAGCATTTGCAGAGTGAGGACTTTTCAATTAATCTTATTTTCTGTAAGATTTCTGCCTACACCAGCTTGTACTCCAGGATCCCATCTCATTTCCTGTACTTAGGTCTTTGAGTTGTTTCTGCATTCGACTTTGTTTCCAGGAAAACACAACAAATCAGAGATCATTGCAGCATGCCATAGTAATTAATAACCTTTGATTTCTGTTTGTAGAGCAGACCTGGTAGTTTTAAAGGATATTTTAATCTAAAAATCAAATGGTAAAGAGATAAGGGAAAGCATTAGTTTGTTTTGTTGTAACAGATGCATTTGTTGCCAAAACTGACCATCAAGTGGCTGAGATAGCTTCGTTATTTTAGATGGATAGCTAATTACTGTCCTTTTTTTATTATTCCTATTTCTGTCCTTCATGTGGTGGTTGTGAATTAGCTTTGTGCCATTTTCTAAAGTATCGGGCATTTTTATACATTTGGTATATTGAATGGCAAATACTTGATGTAAAGTCTGCAGTTTTACTCCATAACCAGATTGTAAAATATGAACGGAATTAATCATAACTGCAAAGAGTAATGGCACATTTTCTCTTATTTTATCTTTACTGCCTTTCAGATCATGGTTTAAAACGTTCTACATCTGGTGCACAGAATGAGGCAGCAGCTTTGGTAGTGGATAGCAAGAGGCAAAGGTCAAACCAGAGGCTGCACAAATATTGTGCGCTGGATTTATTGTTTTAATTAAGAGTGTGGCAGTTCATCATAAACTGTTTATGGTGTTTTTGCACAGTGCAGCATTTTGAAATCAGCTGTTTTAATGAAAACATAATGTCATATCTGTCAAAGTTCTAAATATTTTGAAAGTGAAATATGAAAACAAGAACTTTAATTCTGGGCTTACTGGGATTAGCTCTTGGAATGGTTTTAAAATCCCTTATGTGTCATATGACAGGTAGCATAGTTTTGTGGTAGAAAGGAAATGGAAAGTACTACATGGAGCTTGTTATTTAATGGTGAAAATACATGCTGAGGGTTTTAATACATTGAAAGACAAAGCTGTTATGATTTGCCTTGGAATGCCAGAATTAAGACATAAACAAAGATAAGGTACTTCCTTCCTTCTTCATAAACAAGATGTAAATGCTGTATCCTGATTGTGCTTAAAATCGAAAAAAACAAGACCCAACAAATAAACCCCCAAAATGAATGGATCCTTAAACCTGGAAAGAAAGAAATATGCTGTGGGTCATATGATGCCACGATGTATTAGCATCAAGGTCTTTGTAACTAATTATTTACAAGACTTAATGTCTTTCTGTGGACTTTTAATGCTAAGCATTTTGTAGTCTAGCCATTTTCTGCTATCGTTATGTATTCATGTAGATATGTAAGACAATTTTGCTTACTTTTTTATATAGTCTGATAAAATATTTGTATAATCTGAAGATTATATTTTTGTTGTACTCTCCTTGGAAAATAGAAATTAAGTCTGTCATTAGATGCTAGGCCACAGTAGTTGACTGAGCAGGGTAATGTATGTTACATTTTGTGCTATACTTGGTCAAGTTTCATATATATCGTATTCCACGTTATTTTATTAAATTTAATATCTGCACTTCCTATTACCAGACATGCCTCTCATTCAAAGCACAGAGGCACAGTTCTCTAATCAGAAGTGACAAGCTATATACTTTCTTTCAGCCATTATTCGGTAGCCTAGAGCAAGGAGCTCTGTTTCCTTGAAAATGTTTTGAATTGGGTTATTTTTATTGAAGTATTAAAGTAATTCTTCAGATTTTAGGCTATTATTTAAGTACTTTTGGGAGAATGCAATAACCTCTGGATTCTGTAGCCTTTGTTATGTTAACAATTGTAGCTGCTAAATGTATCTTTTTAATGCTTGTTATGTAAGTGTCTGGAAAAATCATCTGACTGATAGAAACTAACATTATTTAGGAAATAAACAAGATTAGTTGGCTAAATTAGTTTACTATTGAAGTATAATATAAAAATGATTCACTGTTTAAATATACCAATAGATTCTGGTCACCACACCTTCACCAACAAATGTACATGATTAACCATTTGCTAATTTTTTGCAACATAAAAATATATCTGCCAAATATGAACTTTAAGGATTCTGAAAATGATACTTTCTTATTTTAAGGCAATGTATTGCTTGTGATGATGTTGGTTAAAGCCCTCTACAAAAATGTGTAATATTTGGGTTTGTTGAGTATCTTTGTTTGAAAGGACTTCCGGAATCTTTGCAAATTTTGTACCTCCTTATCTATCTTTTCTTTAAGATGGAAAGCAGTGTGAAAATGTCAAATAGATAGGGTAGATTTGGTGTCAGAGGAGAAAGGAAACAGTTGTCCCAAACCCCAGAGATACCCCTTTGTACCTCTTCTGAGAAACGCACCAAAGAGAATCACAAGGTGAAGCAGTGTTATTGGGGGCACAGTCCTTTTGGGGTACAGATGTTTTCTGAAAGTTTATCTTAATGCATCAAACATTGCCAGTTTTCCTCCCGTGTCTTGTGTGTGTATTCATGGGGGGAGATGTGTGAAGTATAATAGAAGAACTACCAATATTAGAATTAGGTGAACAATGTGAAGAGAGAGGGAGTGTTGTTAGGAGGTCTTCCTGTGATCAAAAGAAATACTGGCCTTTGTTAAGTGAGACAGTGAGACTTGTGAAATTTTACAGTGATGTTGATGTACGCATGAGAGAATGATAATGCTAAGAAACTAACTCCAATCTTGAATAAAGATCGCATTCTAGGGAAACATCATGGGCACAATTCAAAGTATTTTGCCAGAAACAATTTCATAACAAATTTCTGCCAGTTGCAGGCATTTTTCATATCTTGTTGCCTCTGTAGTTTTTCGGGGTTTTTTTGGTATAGTATGAGTTGGGCAAGAGCTTTCTTTTGTTAGTATGCTTGATTGATACTGATTAACAAGACCATGGTGTTAAACATCAACTCTGTGTTTTGTACAATTTTGGTATATTTAAAAATGCAGTGGGAGCTAATTACAGCATTTGATTGACCAAGACTATCCTAATCTAAACATAGCTTTGGGTGTATATTATCAAATGTTATTTTCTAATTCAAATGAATGAAAACGTAGCAGATCCACAGGCTATGTAGACCTTGCTAAGCAAGGAAAGAGAAACAGAAAGTACTCATGGGCGTGTTAATGGGAGAGTAGGAAGACTTGCAGACAATGTGAGAAATACGTATGGAGAAAGTATTGCCAGGCACAGTGCTTTTGTATGTAGTTTGGATTAATTAGGTACATATTATACTACTTGATTTGCAAATGCAAACTGTATCATATGCACAAAAATGACTGTTCTATGGAAAATATGGCCTTGAATTGAATTCCAGAATGATAGTTCTTACAGTTTGCTGGAATTAGATTTACAATACAATAATATAACACATTTTTTGGAAATGAATTTATCACTAATTGAAAAACAAAAATGGCTAATATTAAAGGGCTTAATATTAAAATAAATGAAATGAGTAAGAACTGATGTGAACTATTAGAGTAAATACCCATCAGAAATGACCGAAATGTGTTGGAAATTAAAACATTGACTCTAATAATAACCAACACTACATGGAGAGAATGAAAACATCAACAGAGTAATGATGTTAGATGTTTAAAATCTTTTATAAGATGCTGAGCAATACTTTGAAAAGATACAGAGTGGCAGTAGAGGGCTTCAGGTAGAATGTAGATGAAAAATACAGGAAATGCTGACTTGAAAGTAGCTGAAGGCAGGGAGAATATTAGGGGGAAGGATCTCATCCTGGCCCTGTTTTCTTTATACCTTGTGCTTACACCCGCTGTTGGAGACAAGGTACAAAGTGAAACTACCCGTTGATCTGGCCTGGTGACTTGAGCTTTAGAGTCTGAGTGTGTAACCCGAATGGTGGGTAAGTGATGGAGAATCCTCACTGCTGCAGGGCTGGCGGTTAGACTGGCAGTAGGGGTGAGTGGAACTGCACTAGGGAGAGTAAGTGCACAGACAGACAGCAGGGATGTGCTGTGACATCCCAAATATCCTGGCCCCTGTCTGGCCTATGTTTTAGGGGTGGAACTGGGATATGGCTGTTGTATACAACTACGCAAACAGCTTCAAAATGTTTCTGGTAGGTATAGTCAGGTAAATCTTGCTTGGTATTTACTGAGCAAAGTGCTGTATCTACTATTTAACGTTACAACAGAGCTGGTCTGCAAGTTAGGAGTAAGTATGTATAGCAGGTACTACATGCTAAACTTAAGAGTAAATGCTGACCCAGGATATGCTTTGCACTCAACAGTGTGCTTCATAGGATGTCATCTCATCTCTCCCAGATAAATGACTATGAGAAATTTGTTAGCAATGGAAACATGAGGAAGAAGGTTGCTCTTCCCATTCTGCAGTGATATGGGCTAGTTTTAAAATGTTTTTATTCACTGCTTGTAGTGATTCAGCCTGTTGGATTTGATCTGGGTACTGCTCGGTAAGGTGTTGTGGCAAAAGACAGACTGGCTTGAACACACAATTCCTTTCAGCCTTGAAAATCTGTGGATCTTTTCCAGATGTGCAGATCTGGAACAGCACTAATGAATATTAAAATTCGTTCGGTGCTTTGCTAAAATTACATGATACAGCTTTCATTGACGAAAGATGTAAAATTTTCATTAATATATACAACGTGACTATGTTTATTTTTCAGAACTTTTCTTTTGTAAAATTTGGAAAGATATCAGTTACTTGACTGGGCAACATGCAAATTGTTCAGCATTTCAGTGCTACTGTATATACATAGGAACATTTAATATTTAACTTGTGAGTCCTGAATTTGAAAAAAGCATCCATATATTTGCAGAGAAAATGCATACTGTCCCTAACAGGCATTAAGCACCGCCCCCCCCAAAATCCAAAGAAAGAATGGAAAAAAATTATAGTCCCTTTAAAACTACTATTCATCCTTTCTGAGATGCACATGTTTTTACAACCTGCTAATCATTGATACAATTTCATTTGTAGGAAAGAAAATTGTTATTAATAATAATGTGGACATAAAGTTAGAAATGACAAGAGGATATGTAAATGGAATCAGATATCTAGAGTTTTCACAAAAGACACATAAATGTTTATCCCCAAATGGGACAGATAAGTAGTATTTAGTGATCTTCTGTTTAAATATCAGTAAAAACAAATGTGAATGGTAGAAATTATGAAATAACACACATGGGAAACAGAAATTCAAAACTTTTTTTCTCTTAATTTTTCTCAAATGAGTATCTGTTTATCATTGAATGATATTGAATATTGACTATTAAAATTTATTCTGCTACATAGTGCTGGCATATTATGTGATAATTTAAATGATGCATTTTTAACAAATGCATAATTAACGTTCTTAAAGAAAATCCATAGCTTGATAAACCAATTTCTATAGTCTTAAAGCAAAAAAACCCCCACATATTTATTGTAATAATCTACAGCATGATAAAATGAATAGAAGTATCTGAAAATACATTAAGATATATGTATGTACATTGGACATTAGTGCTATATATAAAATATATTGTGAATGTGTTTCAAAATATTTCAAACATTGTTGACCTTTTTTATATAATACCGAGCTGAAGGAAATATATTTGCATAGATTTAGTAATATATTGTAAATAACTACATAGGACAGTGCACATTTTTCCTTAAGATGCAGCATTATAAGCAAGACATTAAATTATGCCTATCAGACAAAGCAGCAGAATCTCAACATTTTTTTTATAGCACATTCTATTGGGAAGACATCTCTGCTTCTAAAAAGCACATGCATTAACTGCCTGATTCATGTGGTGACATGTGGCATATCCAAATGTGTTATGGATCTCCCAGGAATAAAAACAACATAGCAAAATCATCACCTTGGGATGTTCATTGAGTGAATATTTTACAGACATACTCCTTTTATATTTATATAATAATTTAGTGTTATGACAATTTTTTTAGCAGTGTTGGCAGTTTTTCTTTTTTATAATGGTATTATATTTGTGAGCCTATTAAGTGCACATGGGCTAAACTACAGAAAAAAGTATTTTTCATAATTCCTTAGGGTGCTTGTAGCAAAAGAACCATATTGGTATAGAAAAATGTTAATAAAAGGTCAAGCAGAACTTTCCAATGTTTATCATGATAGCGATAGCAATTTGGGGCTTTTTTGAATTGTATATTGAAGAAGCAGATTTATGGAGTGCATAGAGAGGAAAGTGTACATGCTATAGTTTGTACTTGAACTGTTTATTAAGAGACACATCTAAGTTTTAGTAATAAGAAAAGTAATTAATTTCTACCACTTTTCCATCCAAATATCTGGAAATTGGTGTGAAATCGTAGGAAGCGAGCTGAAGAAGTTTGCTTGGTTTGCTGTGTTTCTGTGTTACAACTGTTGCTGTGTTCTCTAGAGTCCAGAATGATGCTTACATCAGTGTAGTCATTTTTGCAGCTCCAGAGAGCTGGCACTCAAAATGGGAGCAATGCTTTTAGTGTATTCATGTGCAGCAGATAAAGAAATGCTGGCTTATAATTTAGGAATTAGTCTGTTCATTCTGGTGCATCATCATATCCTACTCAAGTTTATATTTGCACTGAAACAAGGACTATAGCTGGGCTATTGTTGATCAACTCTTAAGTCTCCTGGACTCATGTAAGAAAGAGCTCAAGTTTTGATTCGATGATTCTATTAGAGTGTTTCTTCTTGCAGAGGTGCTATGCTTTGTTTAGTTATAGAGTAGATGTGCCTATCTAGAGTGCACAGTTTATAAAATGCTTTTCCATCTTTATCAAATGAATTTGAAGTAGTAAAAGCTGGGTAATGCATGTTTTGACTATCTCTGAACAGAAAGAAAGCTGGTTGATGATTCAGATTTCATTGGTACCTCACTGGATGTTCTTTCACACTGACCAGGGGTCTGGTCTTGCACCCTTCAAGTCTGCAAGTCTGTGTGATTTTTTTTTTTTTTTTTAAAAGGATGTATAAATACAAGCTATGATGAGATTAAGTATGGAATGAATGTATACATGTGTCTTTACACTCTTTTGCTGTGAGATTACAGCATCAGTACCTGCTAACTCCTCAGTGAAAAAATAGTAATTAAATTTGTGTACTGCTTCTTCAGCATTCATTTGCTTGAGTGTCTGTATCCTAAAACAAATATACAATTTTTTTCATTGTCCTCTTGGTGACAAGAGTGGGCCATAAAGTTCAATATTATGCTAATGAATGAGTATTGTCACACCTGCTTCAGAGAGTCTCTCATTCCTGATCAGTTCAGAAGACATGGGTATCTACAAATGACAATGCTAGCATGTTCAGACCCAATACTGTGACGATACTAACTTTCAGTTAATTTTCTGTTTCTTCTTCAACAGATGAAACTGTACCAGGTACATGTGATAGTGTATGTACAGTGCATAAATGATATTAAGAATTCTGAACTAGGTACTTCTCTACCTTATTTAGAAAATAACTTTCTTCATCTGCTTTGTAAATCTTTCTCTGATAGTATGCTATGCTTTAATTATATATAAGTTAAAACACTGTAATGCTGCAGATTAAAATACTGACCACAGACAAATACTGCATCTCCTCAAAATCGAAATGTGTTTTCTGTGCAAAAGTGTAGATAAAGGCTATTTTCTTGAAATTGATCCAAGTTGGCTCCACAGGAACAGAAGCATGAGCATCCAAAGTAGCTGTAGCAGCAGGAAATTCACTTTTCATTGCCATTTTGCTGCATCCCTTGTGAGAAGGGTTGAAAATAGTGCAGGGAAACTACAGGAAATCTATATCAAATTTTCTTAGAGATCCATCTTATTGTTTAGCAATTTTCTGTTGTATCATATTAGCACTGTATTTAGAATTTATTTTTGGCAGAGACGGTAGTGGTGATTTTTATGTGATCAAAATGATATTAAGAATTAATAAAGAAGTGTTAATGAAGAGCAAATGATGTTGGTAAAATAAGGTATGTAAAAAATATAAACAATATCAGAGTTGCCAGTACAAATTGATATTTAATATGCTGCTTAATATCTGGTGTAAAGTTATTTATGGTTTCCACTTCTATCATATGATCTAGAAAAAACATCTTCTTCAAAGACAGAAGTACAGGCATTGGTAGTCAAATTTTGCCTGCTTACAGAATAAATATCTTGGAAGTTATCAATTCAGTTTTTATTTCTGAAATGTTTGAGTTTCATATTAGAGTTTTGAATGTGACTGTATGTTTTGGTTTGCAGCTACCAGGGATACAGGGAATGGCATCAAGCCTAAATTAATAAGCTCTTCCAGGCTTATTAGGCTAGGCCCTGTACTGACACTGCCAAATTCGGCAGCTGGGGGAGGAGGGAGGTAGCAGCAGGGCTTGGAAGAACAAAGGATAGAAGACAAGGAGACAGCATCAGGCAATGGCAAGAAGCGGTGTGGTGGAGAGGAGAGAGGAAAGGGAAGGTGGTGGCTGGAAGGAGACAGGTCATAAGGAGGAGAAGAAAGGGGAGGTGTTGAAGTTCATTCCAAAAAGAAAACGGGGGACCAAGGACCTGTTTCATTCAATATGTAACATGTAACACAAGACCTGAGTTAATTCTGAGCTAAAATAGTTATTTTTCTAAAATCGAACTCTTGGGACTTTTACATGTAGAACTGGTCTCTGGTGTAAGCATTGTTATGGGTAAGTCCTATTCATTTTTTGATGTTACCTAGTATGTAAACAATAAAAACAACAATCTCTGAAGAAATCCCATCTAGTCTGTGCCCTGTAGTTTAGCACCTGAAGAGGCTCTCTGTGGGGGCACAGAGGTGGGTTCCTCTTCTATCTAAACATTGTGAAAACTCCTCATCCTGGCTGGTGGGAGTGGCTGGGCAGAGGGGAAAAGGGAAGCCTTACAGCAAGGGCAAGGCTGCTGGAAATGGACCTTGTCTGCTTTGAGCTGTGAGGATGGTCAGAAAAGTCCCATTTCTATACAGTCCTTCAAGGATTGTAATTGTCTTCTCAAGCTCATCTTCAGTCTCCATGGAACTAAACTAAAGTCAGCACATCTGGAAGCGAGATGGCAGAAATGCCAAAGTTCAGTCTTGACCTCCAATGGATCATCTGTATTAAAGAACAGACCTCTTGGAACTATTGCAGTGTGATTCTCTCTCTGCTTTCTCCTTTCTTGATGAAGTGATCGAGGAAGAGTTCTGACAGCTTTTCTGCAGATATTTTCTTTGTTTAAAATCATCAAACCCAGGAGGAGTAGTAATTCGGCCACAGGCACTCACTCACCCTGCTGTAATAGGAAGTGAGGTTTTGTGGTACATCTTCTTTAAAGCATTGTCACTCATTTTTCATGGAATATCAACCTTAATTGAAGAGCTCTTTTTCACTTTTCAAGAATCTGTGTATTCCTTCCTCTTCCAGTTGTTCCTATTTTAATTTTGAGTGCCAAAGACTGCTTGCATTTTTTGTTGGCTACCTTGCCCAAAATATCCAATATATTCTGTGAGTTTTAAGTTTAAAAAAGAGTGGCACTGAAGCAAATTCGAGAACTTTGAAATACATATGATGTGGTTTTTTTCTGTCTCTGCCAAGTTTTGATAGGTGCCTAGATATGATGCAATGAGCTACCCAAACAGATGAAAATGTACAATACCACAGTAATGGTAGTATCTAGCCATGTCCTGAGTACTGTTTATGTTCCTGGAAATGCCTAGTGTTATCTTCATGTGTTATTTTGGAGACATGGGGAAGTTGCTTTTGTTAAGCTAGGAACAAATACTCAAACTTCAGAAGTCTGTGTGATTTACATGTACTGAGAATGTAGGCAATGATCTGTCATTCACAAGAAACTGCAGACGGGCTGTTATTGAGAACGTAAATGAGAATTAGACGTGTGTCCTGTTAAATTACTTGAATACCTCACTGTCATTTGTGCCTTTGGCTGCTTCTAAGGTGTGCATTTTATTTGGACATCGTTACACTCCTGCTAGATCTGAACTCTTTTTTTGCTGGGCTTTCTGTGGCAGAGTTTCCTTCACTCACGAGTGATCTGCTCCACGTGCTGGTCCTCTGGAGCTGGAGCTTTGCAGCTGTGCCAGCCCCGTGCGATCCAGCTGTGCCAGCCCATGCAATACAGCTGTGCCAGCCCCTTGCAATGCAGCTGTGCTGCAGCGTTGCCTCTGCTCCCTCTTATTCTCTTCCATTGCTGCCCTGGGGTTTATATTGAGTACAACTGAATTAATGTCTTCAGTGTTGCTCCTTCTTCCCGGAAATAGGGAATGTGTAGATAACTGTATTTCCTTTCATTGGTTGCTCTGTTCTTTTTCCTGTGCTATTTGCTAGAAAATAAAGACTATATAAACTCCTGCCCAAGTAACAGAGATCCTCGTTTAAGGCAGATGTAGAGACTCGTAAATAAAGAGGGGCAGCCATGTTACATATTGCATGCTAAGTGATTGAAAAATACTAAAGCACATTTATGATTTAAATGTATCCTATTCTCAGCTACTTGTCTACTTCTAAAAGTTTTATCTGACTGTAAGTTTTTGACACCTTAGCCGCTCCTGGAATATCTCCAATCTCCACCCCTCTCCTTCTAAAAAGTTCTACCTGTATAACGAATGAGAATTTTATAATGGAGCGATGCATAATGTTAAAAACATCTAGCAATTCTAAGACATGTTCTGATTTCTGAAATTCACGCTTATATTTTGTTTACCACCAAATGCAGTTTTCAATTTGTTGCAGCGTTTCCCATTTTATTTTAAAATTGTAACAGTAGTGGATAACTGTTTTTAAAAGACCCTGTTCATGAGATTTCACAGTAGTAAATATGTTACTGTAAAATGAGTAATATAAGATTCAAAACATGAAATTAATTGTCCAAAAGATGACATTGATGCAATTCTGCCTATTACAAGTTGTTGTTGTTTTTTGGGTTTTTTTTTAATGTCCCTTCCTTTTGCTACTATAGTTAACAAAACTATTGAGTGATTAGAAATTATAGGAATAAAAAATTCAGAATATGTCTAAAATTTGGCTAACGTAACTCACCAAGGATTTTCTATTTATATGGTAATATTGGACAAGGATGATATAGAATTAGTCAGTATATGTATTAGTTTTAAGAATTTTCCGTTTGAGTCCTGCTTTATGCTCAGTATTTAGCTGCAGACTGGTAGCTGGCAGCTATTGCTGGGGCACTGAGAACTTCAGGAAAATATGTGGCAGGTGAAGGAAAGAGAACTTTTAGGATAATTACACAGATACTAATCTATTTTTGTTTTTACTTTGTCATTAATATTTTGAATTTTCATTACGTATTTTTAGAGTATTCTGAACTCTTGCCTAGGTTCTACGAGCAACCCTCTGAAATGCTCTTGCCGCCTTTCGGGGGCTATTTTTTAGCTGATGACGATCCTTGGAAGCCACCCTTTCCTCCAGCGCCGTCTCTTCTGTCGGCCTCTAGCGATGCTCTGGTTCGGCTGTTCGCCCACTGACCGCACCGCGTGTTTTTCCGCGCCCCGCGGCCCGCCCCGCCCCGCTCGCGCCGGCGGCAGCAGCCGGGGCGCGATCCCGGGTCCGGCCGGTGGGTGGGAGTGTGGGCACGCGCACGGCACGGCGCGGCCGCGGGCTGCGGCGGGACCGCGCTGACCTTTGTCAGGCTCGATAGCCTCCCATTTATCACCGATCACAAGAGTGGAATGAACATATTTACTTGTGTTTTACTTTCCACTTATAATATCTAGTGGCATGGGAGGAAAATGAAAACAATTGTTCATATGGGAAATTTATGTGCTTCATCTGGCTGTATGATTTCCACAGTTGTACCAGTGCCACTTAGGGACTGGTATTGCGTTTTACATCTTTAGGCTACAACAAAGTAGCTTTTCCATCTGCTGTGAAGCCTCTAATAATGCTTGTCTCGCTGTGTTTTTGTAGTACAGTGTTTCATTTGAATAGCAGACTTCTTTAGCTCTTCGTTTAACAAATGCCTTTCATCTGATGTAAAACCCCTCACTTTTGTTTTAAGGATATTTTCTTTTTATCCTTAGTGAATGGAAGATTCAGATTTCTGATTTCTCCTCTTATGTGCTGGGTACAAATTCATTTAAATACCTGAACTAGCTTTATTCCTGTTCCTGAGTTCTAGATGGAAATCGTTCCTGGATGTCATGCAAAGGGTTTCCAAATTCATTCCCGTCATGGGTTTGTCACTGTGTTCATCCTGTTCTCTTCCATGCTTTACTTATTCAAATAGTCCCGTTAAAATTGATGGGATTATTCATGTAAGCAAGGCATGTGGGATTTTAATTTGAGCGTATTTTCTTTTTTTTCTTTTTTTTTTTTTTCTGACTTAGTTGTTTTCCTCACGTTTCAACTTCTGCAATGATTAAGCCTGTAATATTTTCTGATTTCGAGCACCATTTTTCAGAGTTGTATTAGTTTACAATGTGTATGTATCAGTACACTTGTGTAAATCTACCTACATATAAATTCTCTTTTCACCAGTCTGTTACAGTATGTTAACAATGGTAGTTTTATTAAACTGTGTTACAATGTCGAATGCCCTATCATTTAATTCAGTTAAAATGTCTAGAAAAGTCAATGATTTCTTTGCACTTTGCAGATTAAAATATGTATGTATATATACACACCAGATTCTGATCACTAACTGAAAAGTTTCTTTCATTATTTCCCATATGTTAGCAAATTCTGGTGGTTTATGTATTGTGAGCTTCCTTGTCCATAACCTGATAATAGTGATAATTTTTAGATGAGGTTTAAACAAAATTTAAGTTATTTGTTTATGGAGTAGTACAAAGTGAATAGGTGGGACAATAAGTATTATAATATATTGTTTGGAATTTACATATAATTGTAAAATTAATAAATGTGTTAGAATATTCTTAAGAGTGTAATTGCTTTTAAAATACTGCTACATATATAACAATGTTTATCAGTAGAGAATTTTCAGAGATACGACGGGTATGTGTATAACAACTTTGGTAATAAATTATGAAATACTGTGATCTACTGATGGGTTTTATATTTCTACTGTACTGCTGGCATTTGTAATGTAGTTTCTCTTTATTTAATGTGCATGGTTTACGGATTGGAAGCAGAGCCAGATTACAGGGAAATCAAATGGGATAATAGAGTAAAACTGCATAGAAAGCAGAGTTGAATGAAATTCCAAAATTATTTTAAGATTGCATTCTGAAAATTCTGATTTCATAATAAGTTTTTCACTATAAAAAGAAGACATTGCTGTGTGTGTGTGACAGGAATTCCTCCTGTTTGAATGCTGCATTCAGAGCACAGAAAGTACAAACACATTCTGCTTTGGTGTGACGGTGATTAAAGGTTGTTGCAGTCCTGAGTTTGCCAGTGGACAGCAGAGTTCACAAAATGCTTTACCTTGCTTTTTAATGTACTTATTATAGGCAGATCACACTTATGTATGTATCAGTATTTGGATATATGAGTACAAAAAAAAATAATCATGAAACATGCACAAAATGGTACTGTTGCATAAAAATGCATACTATGTGCTGAGCAGTTGGATGTTACATAGATGGATGTTATCTGAGGCTAATCCTCTTTTTAGTGCTCAACCCAAGCACCTTGGGGCTTCAGGACCTATTTTTAATTTATTATTTGTAGCTGTCCTTTTGTTTCTGTAGAAGTGATACATTTGAAATGCTTTTATTGTATCTATTTGCTTAATTTAAGAGAGAACATTTACTTGCTTAAAAGCAAACTTTTAAAGTTACCGAAGGCAAGCAGCAGTCTCCTTCTGAGGTGAATGGAATCCTATCTCAGCTAATTAGAATTTACCCCATTTTCCCAGCAGTCTTACAATTGAATTCTTCAAAATTGCGTTTCTTTATTGCATGTTGCCAAATTCCAAGGTGAGAAAATACTAAGATAATGAACAAATACTTACGACAAATTAGTACCCTTTATGTATAAGAAAAAACAATTTCTATTAAGATCAGTAAATACGATAAAACACACATTATACTAGAACTGGACAGAAAATGGTTTGATACTGAAATAAATATGACACGTTTTTGAACAGGCAAATATTGATAGTGGGAGATGGATATACATGTATATGTGGGTTATATTCATGTGCAAAGAATTATAAGACGCTGAGATGCTTCCTTGTTTTTTGTTGCTGTTTTCAATGAACACAGGATGATAAAAAAACTAAAGAATGTGAAATATTTTATTAATTTTATTTGCATTTAAGTTTTTAAAATCTCTTACTGCTTGAAACTGAAGTTAACTTTTTAAATTATTTATGGTAGCAATAATGCATGTTTTTGTTATTGAACGATATCTCTATAGTTCATCTAGTGAACAAAATCCTCCCTCAGCTAATTATAACTTACAGTATTTTCCCAGCAGTCTTACAATCAAATTATTCAAAATTGCATTTCTTTATTGCATATTGCTAAAACCCAAGACAAGCAAACATCAAGATAATAAACAATTATTTATTGCAAATTATTACCTAATATATAAGATTAACAGCTTGTAACTATTAAGATTAATACATGTGGTAAACTGTATTTATTATACTTATTTTGTAGCAAATATCTTTGTATAAAACATATGTTTATGTATTGCAATTAATGAGAAAAAGTGTAAGATTAACAATTTAAGCTGTGTTTTGTTTTTAGATTTATGCACACTGTAAAACTTATTTATTGCACTTATTAAAAGTATTTAATGATGGACTTTTAGATGCTATATTTTTAATGTGCAAATATAAACTAAAGGAGTGTTAAATTACAAAATGGAAAATTATAACTGAAGTCAAAGGATCTAACTATTTTCTGCTATAAATTTACTTTAAAATGATCATCGTTGGAATTACAGAATCCTTAAATTGTGGCCTTTATAGTACATAATGAGTTGTGATGAGTTTCTTTTTTAAAGGCTTTTTTCATCATTAGAACTAAACTCAACATCTTGCTCTTAAAGATAAATGTAGCTCGTAGTATAAACATTGAAATCATATCTTTTTATGCTGAGAAGTTAACATTTCTGAGAGGAGAGAACAAAATCAGACAACTTGTGATGCACTGCAAGTAAGAAACTGAATTTAAAAATGAGGCTTCTGCTTTGTCTGTGGAGAAGAGCGGCCACTGCAGCCACATAGAGTGCACAGGTTGGCTGAGAAGATGTTTCAACACTCTTATTCTAGAGAGACTTCCTTGGTCAAAGTATTTCTGAACAGATCTTTACTTTTGCAGAATTATGATATTTTTCAGCATCTTTTACACTTTCTTCATTTTGCTAGCAATTTTTTACTGCTTCGATCTGTCAGTGATTAGACTGGTATAATAAGTTGTCTCAGCATTTTGTTTTAGAAAATATCAATGCATTACAAGTGCATTCAGAACCTATTTATACACTGGAGTTTTTGTAAAGAGATTGTTTTTGAGGGAAGGAATCTTTCAGCTGAAACATATTTCTACTTCTGCTTCTTCTTATGTGACCATGCTTAGTACCAGGCATTTAGAGTGTACTTAATGATGTAATTATAAGACACAAGTGATTTTCATTGGTATTTCATACTTAAGCAAACAACAATGTCCCTAAGCAGGCTGGGTGGGTGGAGGGAGGGGGGAATTAAAAAAAAAAAAAAAAAAAAAAAAAAAAAAAAAAAAATCCACATTACATCTATAAATTGGTGTGGTGGTGTGTGGTGTTTTTTTGTTTGTTTTTTTGTGTGGTTTGTTGGGGTTTTTTTTGTTTTTTTTTTTAAATTTTGTTTGAATGGGTTTGATTCTTATGAAATGCTATACGGACAGTATTTCTAAAAATATTAAATGTAATTCTTATTTCACTGATTGGATACTTCTAATAGATTTTTTTTTAAGAGCATTCAGAAAGTATCACAATATGAAAGAAGGAATTAATAAGAATGGTAAGCTGTGTAATTTTAATTTCTTTAATGGTGTTCTAGGCAATTATTGTCACAATTATTATTTTTAAACATTCTGTGCTGAGTTTAATGTTATTATGTCAAACTTAAAATATTGAGCTACAAGTATATTTTAAGTGAGGTGAAAATATAGCTAAGTTTCTTTATGATAACTACAGTGATTTGATGTAATGAGAATCAAGTAAAAACATTATTTTGTTAAAAGCAGTGAAGACTTTGAACTGAAAATTAGGTGTATTTTTTGAGAGTGTGTGTGTTTTTTATTTTTCCTTTTTTTTTTTCGGTTAAGCTTTCTGGAGCATAAGAAAAATGTCTCTTACTTTTTGCTTACAAAATGTATTTTTGGTTTTGTGTTTTAAATGCATTAAAACACTGATGTACTGAGTAGTTCTGCTTACTGCTGTAGGTGTTACTCCAGTTCAGAAAAACCAGATCAGTTTTTCTCTAGATGTAATTTATTGTTATACAGTCATTTGATGAGATTTTTCATCAGGTAGCTAATATGAGGAACTTATCCTGTTTCCATTGAAATCAAAAGGCTCTCTGAGTCTCTTTTTTTTATTCCTGTCTTGTTATAGACACAGAGATTAGTCTAAAAATGCTAATCAAAATATTGAGGTTATTTTGAAGGCTTATGTTTTTAGTGTGATGCTTCCATTTTAAAACACTGACCTTAGTTTGCTAATTTTGCACAGATGTAAACATCTGTGAAACTCTAGAAATATTTGATGTAAGTTCTCTAGCGTGATTTTGCTGCTCAGGGAGTTTAAATGCTCTGGTTTGGGATGCGTGTGGCGAGCTGAAATTTCCTGAAGTAGGAATCAGTCTCTGGTGCTCCCTCCTGTCTTCAAATTTACGATCGCAGGAACGAGCGTTCTGCAGCAGCCCCAAAGCCTTCTAGGACACCGTCCTTTCTGTGACATTGGCCAATGAAGGATTTAGAGGGAAAGAGTGGAAGTAGCAGAGCAAAAATAGCGTTGTATTTTCCCAAATTTGCGCTATTTCTGGAAGCCAGCAATTTATGACCTATACTTTTATACTTCTGATTATCCTTGTTTCTTGTCTCCAGTGCCCTTTGTAGTTCTATTATCCTTTTTTTGAGAAATGGTTAGCAGAATGCACTTGGGTTTAATGATACAGGCATTCAGAATCTCTGCTGCAGAAGGGCAAAATGGCTTGAGAGCAGGACAGAGCTCAGTCCTTTGTTGGTGTAAACTCCCAGAGCTGCCATCTGTGACTGGTGTTTTGTAGGCAAACACCCTCACAGGGCGAGTTGGGACTTTTGGAGTCTGATATCAGAATTATTGAGCTGTAATTAGGCCCATGATGCTCCTCTTCCTTGCGTCATCCTTCTCAGGGCAGAACGGACTCTGGAAAGACGCTGACCTTGTGATCAGTTAACAAAAATGTTGCTGCCACCCATGAGTTTGTGTGTGTCTGGACTTGGCCCTGGTCCTAAGAGGTCCTGACTGGTGGACATTGCAGCTGTGCAACACCTCACAGGATGAGGTTTAGTAGTTGCAGAACTGAATACGGCATTTTACAAAAGTCACAGTTTAGACAAGTCCCCTGATTCTGTGTTCGTCGTATCTGTTTTCTTTGAGATTAATTTTGGTGTTTCTGGAATTTTACTTCACTGAAGTGAGAACAAAATGACCAACTTCTGCAGCTGATCTGTGAAAACCCACTATCATTAGGCCATCTAGAAAAAAAAAAATTAGTTCTTGAGCAGTGGCTAAGAGCTTGTTTTTGAAGAACGGATTTCTTGTGATTGCCACATGATAGTGATAGTGCATTACAAAAAACCAAAGTGCTGAAACAAGTAGGGTTTTATAGCACCATTTATATTCTAGGTTTATTTCTGCAATAATTTAAACTTTTTCCTACTTTGCAATTTCTTTATGCTAGTAAAGGTTTATATAGCTTTGTAGACAGTGCTATCTGGAATGTTAAATCTGACTGGATTACCACAAAAAACACAACAGCATCGTGGCAGTTGTAGTCCCCCTCCCCATGCCCTGGGAACTGGTGTGGCAGTCGCACATCCCCTTCTGAGAACTGGAGCCTTCAATGGGGCAGTTAATGGCTCTTTGTGAGACCTGGAGCTGGTTGACAGGGTCGTTAGCCGAGGAGGGGCCCAGAGAAGCTGAGAAGCTTCTGGAATGCCCACAGCCAGATCTGATCAGACCATAAACGGGGCTCCTGCCGAAGACTCCTTTTGTGTGGTCTTCTTGGAGCAGCAGGTCTGCCGAGCCGGAGCCCTCCCCTTAGATGGAGATGCCATTTGAGGAAACTTCCCGGAATTGGGAGCGCCTCACCACCTCATTTGGGTGAGTGATAATTTACTGGATATATCCTTGAATCAAGTCCTTGCCGAAACAGGCGCGTGTGAAGTCCTTGCCGAAATAGGCGAGTATTTGTTTCTTGTGGGCAAAATAGGGCAGAGGGCTCTGGTTTTGTTTCTTGTGAGTGCGTGTATGCATGCTGTGGATCCTCATTTTGCTGCACTGTAGTAATCTCCTCAGCTTGATATCCGAACCTGTGTCTTATGTTATCGGAGTGCAAACTAATTGTATAAACCCTGTTTCTAGTCGGTTTACTTTTCTGGCCAGAATAAAGTTTGTTTTGGACCTTGTTGTCCGCCTAAACTTATTTTGGGGTGCCTCCGTGACAAGCATAAAGAAATTGGCTACTTAAAAATACTGTGAAGCTGGATAAATGACATATGCAGTTTATATGAAATTTGAATTTTTTGTGACATCAAAACAGAGTAGACAAAATAGAATGAGGGTGTTTACCTGGAAGCTGATGTTACTGTATTTCAGATATTTAAAGTTTTCTAAAATAGTTCCTAAGACTGATTTCAGAAATAAAAATAGGAGGTAGGGGCTTTTTGGGGAGGGAGAAGGGGGAGTGTATTTTTTTCTTTATTTCTCATAATTTCTTTTCCCTACTGCCTGTGAAGTACTGTGTACTTTGAGAGATGTGATTCCATGCCACAGGGTATGAATTGGAAAAACTCCTACAAGTTCTTGTCGGAGAATGTTTATTGATAAGGTTTTTCATTGTTCTGTTTAGAAAATCCAGGCAAAAAAGTGACTGAGAAGTTTGGTGGGTTTTTTGTGTTTTGGATTTTTTTTTGTTGGTTTTTTTGGTTGTTGTTGTGGTGGGTGTGTTTTTTTGTTTTGTGTGTGTGTTTTTTTTTTTTTAAAATCAGAAATTGATTTTTAAAAACACACAAAACCCCCCAAACAGCTCATACTTTATTTAAAACTGTTTGGGAGAGAGTCCTCTTTGGTGTTTCCATAAACTGTACAGTCAGTCAGATGCGTTGTTCATGTGGTAACTGAAAAATTGTACATTAATGGAAAAAATTTTAGAAAAGACAAAACATCTGAACAATGTGACAGATGTATTTATCTTCTCCTGTTAAATAGGATGGGGGTTCAAAGCTGATTTCATTTACAGAGGACAATGATTAACTAAGGATGATTTGAAGTGCAGGTCATACAAGTAGCTCTGCAAACATCACAGAATAACCAATAATGGACTGTGCTGTGAAACTGTTTGTCCACGCCAAGAATTAACTGCGAGACTTACTCGTGGTGCGGGCAGTAGGAGTGCACAGGAAACAGGAGTGAAAAGGTTCTGCTCATCCTGCTGAGTTCTTTGCGCATCAAGCCTGACATCAAACTAGGGACACTGTGTCACTGGCCAGAGCTTTCTGCATTGAGTGGATGGATAAGTAGTGCCCAACTGGAGGAGGGTGTAGAGGGTGCGTGTTGTGATTGTTTGTGGTGTTTTTTTGTTTTGTTTTTAAATGTATTTCATACATGTTTTCTTGTACAGATGGCTCTTTGTACTTTGGATATGGCCCTTGCAGGAATAAGTTGATGCAGAATATTTCTGTTCAGCTGAATCTATATCTGAATCCAGAATTTTTACCATCAGTTTTTGCTTGTCTGCAGACAGATTGTAGTCTAATGGTGATGTTTTCCTCCCCCCACCTTTTTTTTTAGTTTCTAAATCACATTAATATTTTTGATACACAAGACATACTTTTTAATATTGCTTTTCCATATGCTGCTCTAAATGTATCTGTTCCACATATTGCATCTAGGGATTTTTTTTCTTTTTTTGTGCGGGGAAAGTCTTATTTTGTGATATTTATCTGTACTTCAGGAAATCTCAGGCAGGGCAGATGGAATTATGAAGCCCTGGAAAGATATACCCTTGCTCCTAAATGGTGATGGGTGTGGGTCAGGGTTATGAAATTGAGGTAGCTTAGTTTATGAAAGTGCAGATGAGAAGGAATCTGATCCATAAGGTAATATTTTAATTTACATGGAGTCCAGAATATGAAACTATCTAAGGATCCATGATGACAGTGTTTTCATGTGTGGTATCATTTGGTCATAACACTCATTTAATAGCCACTGTTCTTTTGCAATTTTATTGTATGGGAGTCAATATTTGAATAATAGGTGATGGCCAGATACAAACCATTTTTTTTTTTTTTGTCTTGTAAGTAATGTGTGCGTTGCGACTCCAGTTAAATCTTATCAAAAGGTCTTGTATGAGTGCACTTTTTTTTTTTGTGAGACACCTGTAGGTTCTTTTTGAATGTATGAGTCATTCCTGTTTATAGTTTGTGATTTTTATAAGCTCTAAACCATACAGGTTTCAGTGCTAGAAGCAGAGGTATCCCGTTATTTCTTCATTGAACACTACTAGGGCTCAGGGATAGCATTTGCATTGGAATTCAGATTACTATTTCTATCAGTAATAGGCAGGATATAATTTGTAGATATCATTTAAATATTTTGTAGTCTGCCCAATGATTTTTCAAATTTGGATTTGGTGGATTTGGATATGACTTTTCTGCATTATCTATTTAGCGTTTTAGTCTTCATTGCAGCCTTGAAATACTCAGTGCACATGATCATGCACATTCTTTAATATCAACTTCGCAAATTGTCTTGAAATTTTACTTTCAGGAGTCACAAAACCTGCTTGTCTGCCACGTGCCCTGGAGATTGATTAAGAAACAAAGGATATTTGATAAGTTTATAAAAATAATTACTACTCTGGGCAATTAAATAGCATTTTGATTTGTGCATAGTGACTTTTGAAAAATTAGTTTAAATGTGAGGCATTTTAAGGCAAAGCATTGAAAATCGTTGCAGCATGGAACGCATCCAGTTAAGAATATACAGCAAGAAATAATTCTGGATTTATTAAAAAAATACCTGGGTTTTAGGGGGGAAAAAACATTCCCCAAAGTGAACTAAATCAGAGGCTCACATCCTGCTACTCAGTTTTGGTCCAATTTATAGGTTCATGTATTATTGTGAGGCTGTGAAAACATACAAAGAGAAGAAAATCAAACCTCAGTAGCTGACTTGACTGATGGGATGCTTTGGACATAGCGTTTGGGTAGAAAATGAGTTGGAGTGACTGTGGTGTACTGGTGATCTGTGGGAAGCAGAGGGTTTCAGACAGTATCTCTGCAAATGGTTTTTGTCAACAAGGTTGTCTTATTAATAATGTTGCTTCCTGATTATTGTAGATTCTACAGGCAGTAGGCTTTGTTCAAGAAGCCATCCTTACTCTTTTTTTTTTCTTTTTTTTTTTCTTGTGTTGCCTTTTTATGGGGTCAGAAAAAGATGGCTATCAACTTCTGTTTGGAATTTGGGAGAATTAGATGTTTACTCTCTCATTATTGAATAGGTTATCTTGGTAGGTTGCAAATACTTTTTTTTTTTCCTTCTTTCTATATAAGGTGTGATAAGCAATATTGTCCTGGTTTTGTTAAAAACAAGTTTCTCTTTTAGTGAATTTCCCTGTCAGCTAAAGTCGTCTTACTAGCTGCAGTTTCCTGAAAAGCTAGATACATGTTTTGGTAGACACAGCAGTGGAATGCGAGGTCATTGATAAGGATGGATGCACATCCCGTGAGAGCAGTGAACTGAAACGGGTGGCCAAAAACTGACCAACTAAATATTCCATCCCATTCACGTGATACTTCATATAAAAGTGGGGGATCACGAGGATCTCGTCCTTTTTCCTTATGGCCGACATTGGGAGAGGACCTTGCGAGTTGTCCCTGCAAACTGAGGCCCAGTGACAGACTGAATCCAGCTCCGGTTGGCTGCAGAGTCCAGTCCAGGACTTTGGGTGCCGGCCCTACATCTGCCAGAGCAGTTGCCGGGACTTTCAAGATTGATTTTGTATATTTTGTATTATTTTCTCTATTTTTATTGGTAGCATTAGTAAAACATTTTTAATTTTTCTAACTCTCATCTCTCTGTCCTTCTTTCCCTCCCAATTGCCTGTCCTTAGTGGGAGGGGGGGAGAGGGGGTTAACAATACATCTGCCACAGTTTTATTGTCACCCTGCAATCAAACCTTGACAAGTATTTAAGGGTTCGTGTTTGCATGGAGATGAGTTATACTTAGCCTGGGAAAACAGACTTGGATAAGAAGAAATTTCGTGTCTTCATGACACTTATGATTTGCTACAGTTATACATACTATTCTTTTTCTATCTAACTTAATAAATAACATTAGCATTTTAGTGTACAAGCAGCTATCCTTCCTGACTGCAACTCACAAGGTTTTTTGGAAAAAAAAAAAAAGCAGTTATTGTGTTCTGAGACTGGGTTCAGGCTGTGTGGTAGCGGTAGCATCGTATAGTAAAGCAGAATAGAACAGTATTAAAAACGCCCTCCTCTTTCCTGTGTAGCCAACGAAGGAAGTTGTAATTATCAGCTATCGATTTGCTTCTTGTTTTTTCAAAGCTTATACTACCTGATAGCTTTGATTATAGAGTATTTTGGGCTTTACATACATTGCCTCATTAGGGAGACAATAAACCAATTTTAATATGTCTCAGTCTGCTATTTTCAGATGAAACTGTCATCATGGGCCTTTTTTGTTACACTTCACAGCCTGGAATATTTTTTCCTTTACTTGAGCATGTTTTCTTCTCCATATATATTGTAGTCTAGATATCAGCATTTGTGGCATTAGGTGAAAAAGCACAGCATACAATGCAAACTAAGTGGATATTCCACCTGAACTATATAAAAAGAAGGTAATTGACACTTGAGTGGTATCTGTAATGGCTATGAGCTGTCCCATTCTGCAGGCATAGTAGTGTAAACACGGAGTAATGACAATTTATCACACTTGAGTTGAGTTCAGAACCTCTTTGGATGAGCATTAATAAAATAGGATAAACCAAAAGTCAAATATTTTAACATTAAAGTGTACCTAGGTTTATAACTCAAAATCAGAGTAGAATATAGATGCTTAGATTATTGCCTTTTGTACTGGGTCTTTACCTACAGATAACAATTACAAAAGAAATAAGAAGACAGGAGCCATGCCCTAGGAATGGCTAACTCAGATGCCTAAATCAGGTGATACTTTTCCTGGCACCCATTGTTCTCTATTGACTAGTCTGTAATTCTGGTTAACTGGGACTTGGGTATCTCATGCCAAAATAACTAAAACTTAAATTAGATTAATTCTGTCCTTATCTGAATTATTATTATGTGGTCTATAGATGAGAGAAGTTGGAGCTCTATGGCAAACCACAGTGGTTACTGCTAGTGATTAATGCCATCCATATAGGATTAAAAAGTACCTGGTTGTTTGCCACACCTGCTGCTCTTGCAGCTTCAGCTAATTGCTCTGTTAATAGAGCACTGACTGAATTCAAAAGGATGATATTTTTGTGGCCAGTAGTGGGGGAGGAGGGAGGAAATTTCATTGTGTTTGCTAAAGGAGGGAGGGGAATTTTAGCATTATGTTACATGTCTTTTTAACGATGACTGAAAACTCCTTTTTTTGCTACTACCAACCTGTCACTACAGTCAGTGACGTTTAAATTCTGTCTTTTGAACAGCCATAGGTAGTCACATTCCTGCTAAATTTTAGCTGTTAATATAAAACTCTTCAGAGAAGTTGTGGTTTTATTATTGCTTGAGTGCTTTGTACTTTTTTCATTTGACAACTTGTGAAGAGGTGAGCATTCGTGGGGTTAGAAAAAAATTCTATTTTCCAGGCACAAATGCATGTGGCAACGGTGTGGTAACATGGAATTCAGAAGCTGGTAACCTATGAATGGGAGCACTGTGAGACCAAGCGGCCTTACACCAGCCCATTCACATGGAATTGCTGTGTTGTGCTGTCTTGAGCTTGCTTGGCATAATAGGTATAAAAACCTAGCAGACAAACAGCAAGGCCCCCATCTTGACACTTCAATAAACTAAATACAAGATTAAAGCTTAAGTTCCTCTGAGGTTGTGATGTACAGGTGGAACAGATCCTAAATAATTGAGGATTTTACAGTTCCTTTTTGGTGCCTAATTATAGATTTAGAGACTGTAGTAATTCTAGTAAAATTTCCCCAACTTTCTCCAACTACCTTTGCAAATAAACATATAGACCATGATTCAGTAAGCTACTTAAATATACTTCTGGGAAAAGTTGCATACTTAAAGTTAATGAATAATGTGGGAATTTTTGTGTACTTAATAATCTTCTTGAACACTTTGAATCAGAGCTCTAGGTCTTAAATTTTTACATTCTTTTTCTTATGGTGACACTTATGAAGCAGGTATGAATCTTGCAGCTGATGCTAAATAGAACTCCTTTTTAATGCATTTTACATACAAGAACTGAATTTTATTATTAACAGACAATGGCATATACTGATTTAGATCAGAGATCGGTATCAGTTCATTCTTATTTGACACAGGTTACACTGTTACAAAATTCAGCAGAACTAGAACTGTTGGAAAAAAATGAATGGAAATATCAGAGAGCAAAATCTATCTTTAAAATATATTACAACCTTTATCTAGTTGAAAAGAATACGTTATTAAAGTAATTGGAATTATTGTGGAAGAAATATGTCTGTCTCACATGTTGATTAAAAGATGATGGTTAGGTGCTAGAGATCTATATGCAAAACTTTGTTGGTAAATTTTGAATTTTCTGATGCTTTTGGGTCAAAAAGTGTAATTTTCTATTTTGGACCAATGTAAGTAGCCTGAGTGAATACAGGGAATCTATATTAGAAAGTATATCTGAAATAGTCATAGAAAGAGCAAGTTTTGTAAAGCAGATACCTATACAGAAGTATACAAGTGTACCTTTTTCTAGTATAACTTCTAGTTGCCAAAGAGAAATCACTTATACTGGTAAAGATTCCTTTTACACCAGTAAATTGCTACAGTACTAAATTATTGGCTGGTAAGGAGATAACGGAAAAAAAATATAAAAAAAAGAAAAACCAAACAAACTAAACATTTTAAAAAATCTTTCTGCATAAATAAAAATATTTCATTTAATAAATTCTGTAACTTGTGAATACACATTTGATTAAATTGTTTTGCATAGGTCTTGGAACATGTATTTCTGAACTACTTTTGGTGGGAATTTTTGTAGGAAAACTAAACCAAATATGCCTAAACTTTGCCACATTTACCGTTACGTACAATTTTGGAATGCTCTACCATGCGCATTCTTCTGTATATACAACATATACATGGAAAGAAAAACATGAGTGGAATATAAATGATGGTTATTTAAGCAAGAGAATAAATATCTATAATATTTGCACCCAAAATGGTTTCAGGTTTAAAAGCCTACATTAACAGATTGTGTAAATGAGTGTATGCTGGCCTGAAATAGCTAACTTCTTCTGTGGAATAAGTTAATCAAGGGGGAGTGAGTGAGCAGCTGTGTGGTGCTTTGTTGCCAGTTGGGGTTAAACCATGACAATAATGTAATCACATGGAGACATTCATTTCCCTTTTTTCCTTTTAGGAAGGGTCTTAAAGAAATCCAGACATTTTGACATGCCAGAAACATGAGGTGTAAGGTTTTTGTCATTATACTACAGGTGTAGTAACATTCTTTTGTAATGTCTTTTCTTAAGGTTACCAGAGCAGCGTTAATACTAAACAGAGGTAGAGTTTTATGTAGTCACATGTATAAGCAAAAAAGATGCATATTGCAAATTATAAAATGGCTTTTTGAGAAGCTAGGAAGGAGGTGAATACTTCTGTCAGAAATGAATCAATCCAGGAGGATTTATAAGCATGACATTTGAAAAAGATTTTGTTCATTGGTTTAAGTAACATGGGAAATGATTATATCAAAAAGTTTATTTCCCTTGCAAGTGGGCGTTCATACGAACTTACTGTCGTAATAATGTGTAGGTTTTAAAGTGGCATGTATATTCATAGCTTCTAAGGTTCTTCCAGAACCTTCTTCCAGTCTGAGTGAAGTAAGAACTTGTTTTAATTGTAATAATTACTTTTTTTTTGTTGCTGAAGTAAAATGTTTCATGTCTTTCACTGCTGGTCTGCAGATTACTTGGAAACCTCTTGCTTTTGGGAATAACAGTTGTATTTAAAAGCTATTGACTGGAGTCTAAACTTTTTTTTCCCCGAGAACGTCAAGGTAATTCTATTGTATATTTGTATCATCTGTGTTATTTAAGGATCTGTTCACATAATTATTTTTACTGTGCCATTGCCTGAGGACTCTGCTTGTAGACCAGGATGCCATTGTATTAGGCAGATATCAACATTCAAAAAAATCCATGCTTAAGGAGCTTGAAAAAATTAAATTCTTTTTATTATTCTAATTGTCAGACTGAAAAGGTGTGTCCCAACTGAATTTGGACTCTCGTATCTCTTTCTCTTCTTTTCATTATACCTGCTATTTTATTTTCAGTCTTTTGCTTGTCTTTCCTGCAGTTCTTCTGAAGGGCATGTGAGGTGGCCAGTAGCTTCTCTGAGCTGTGTTCCCACTCTGCCCTCGCCCTCCTCGCCCCGGCCCCCATGTGTTTTGCCCAACCTTTTATGGCCATCGGAGGCCAACATCTGCTGCACTGTTTAGTGTTTTTGATCATATTTTATGATAGGCAAAGACTGAAAATTAAGATCTTAACAAAATGGTTCCTTTCATGAAAAAAAGTAAGAGTTTATTCTGACTCGTTTGGTTTGGTTTTCCTCTCAGAACACTTCCAGTATTTATACCTAGTCTCCATTTAAGAAAATAATCTTTATTCATGGGAAGAATTTCTGTGAGAAAAATCACCAGTATCAGTGTTATCTGGCAGGTCTCTACTCTGCAATTCTCAAGTAAGTCCTGTTTTGAATTGGCAGTATCAGAATAGATGACATTATCTTTATATGGTTTTGAAAAAAGAAAACAAAAAATGCCATCAATGTGAAGGTGAACTTCAGTTGCAATGCCTGTAGGAGGAGTTTTCATGCCATTTTATTTCTTTTCAGCAACTCGGATCGTGCAAGAACTGTCTGAAGACAGATTTGTCTGGCATGAGAGTAACAAATGGATATCTCATAATTCTATTTCTCATTTGGTTGAGGGTTGTTTTTTTTTCCAACCAGTGTGGCTTGCTTCTGTACTGGAATATGATTCTGCCCCCTCTCTCCTCAATGAGATGCATAAACTTTTACTGTTTTATTCAGGAAAAGCCTTGGTAGCTGTAGGAATGAACCTCACCTTTGTGGTTTTTTTCGAAATCACGAAGTGTGGGGTTTCTTGCATTTGACCACATGACATTCTAGGTCTGCTCACCAGAGGAACTAACTGCTATTAGTATGTGGCATGTAAAATTTATTCTTTGTTAAAAATGGCATCCCTTAAAATACATTTTGTGAAGTTTTTACATATGACATTCTTCTGCAAAGAGTGGTCTCTATTTCACAGTTATGTGAATGGCTTAAAAAATTTACTCAGTTTATACATTTAACTTCCTTTGGTGGGACTCTTTGTATGGTTTGGTCCTATGAGCTTCTTTTCCTAGTTCAGGAAACATTGAGGTGCTTTTACAGCAGGCTGTGGTCTATCTTTTACTTTCAGTGTACGTTTTTAAAGTGAATAACATGGACTATTGAGCAACTCCCAGTTAAATGTCAACAGGACAGACTGAAAATGAAGGGGCACATAGCGCTGCTGGAAACGCAGCTTGGCGTTCTGTGAAGTCAATTTGCATACTTCCTGAAGGAGTTCTTGTTCTATTGTAGTCTCTCGCTCTCTGACACCCCTTCTACTCTTCCTCCTTAATTTTGTGAAGGTTTGCATAACTATGTCTGCATGCATGCATCTCTTGCTCTGCAGCATCTTTGATTCCTTGGCTAGTACTTTCCAAAGATGAACTGAAAGGGAAGGGTGGGGCTGCAGGCACAGGAGAACGTTATTCTGATTCTAATGTCCCTGTATAACTTCGCTTGTGATGGCATTGTTACCTTTCTAGTGAAAAGGTCTTGTGTCCCCAAAAGTTTGTGAGTGCTTTTTGATTAGGAACATGAAATATTGCCATAAATCACCTTGAGATTAAAAAAGGGACCCACGTTAATTTAGTTCTGATGATAAATATGTCTTGGGAAAATTGATGAAGTCACTTCTTCAACTGGATTTTGGTTTTGATTGGATGGACTAGGCAGAGTGATATAGAAAAAATACACTTTATAGCCTAAATGCTTATATATATCAGATCTTCTTTTATATCTGTGTAGTTGTATTTGTCTTTCATCTTTTATTCATGTCTTTTATACATGTGGATATAAACGTTTTTTGATTGCCATATCAAAAGACAGAAGTAACATCACAACAGTCTGGATGAAATGCACAGTAAGACTTTATGATACTCAAAAATTTGCAAGAATTATGCTCTTGATATTTCACTGTTTGAGCCTAGATATGGTATATGAGATCACTAGCGACTTACGAAACACAAAAGGGTTTGGTTTAGGAACATGTTAGTTGAAGCCTTTCGTGCTTTCCGCTCTTAACAGTGATTACTGTGAAGATAATGAAGTGGCTGACAATAGAGTTTTGAAGAATGAAATATGATAAGAAAGGAATTGCACAATAGATACAAAAATGGTAGCTCAACTCAGTAGTATGTGGATAACCAAAAGAATAATTTAGAGAGACAGATGATTTCTCAGGATTCCGAAGTCCCAAGATACCTTTTTTTGATAGTTCTTTGACAGAGCTCTGTTCTATATATTTGAACTGAAAGCAAAACTATTGGTTTGAAGCTCACTAGGTCAGCTCTTTTTACACCTTAGGACCAGAGAGGAACTATCACAATGAAGGTTGCTGGGTAAGGCACTGCAAAATTCAGAGCTATGATCACTGAACTTCCTGACTTCGGTGATCTGGAAGTTGTCAAGGATTTTGTTCAGTTTGATACTCTTCAGAGGCTTTAATTTTGGCTTAGAATTCCAGGGGAACCTAAGTCATGTTTGGCATATATGAAAATCAAGCAGCTTGTATTTAGCCATTAAATCTTTGTATCCAAAGTTCTTGGTTTCTAACTTAAGGTAGAACTAAAAATCAAGGTAAAGGCATGGTTTCTCTTCCTCTCCTCCCCCTTCATACGTACATATATATATTATTTTTCTCCCAATATAGTTAATTAACAAATAATTCTCACTAAAGGAATTGTGGAATACTTTTTATCCAGTGAGCTGCCTATTAAAAAAAATGCCTGTTTTTCAAAGTCCTTTAGACAGATATACCATGACTTGTAAGAGAAAGCTCTCAGTGGTACAACCAAGAGAAGGTGACAAGCTGGCTATGGGACAGTAGTATTGTGAGAGAACTCTGGTCTGGCGTACAGCTTGAAAATACTGTACTGTTTCAGAACTGCACAGTAATAATACTGGCCCCAGCAAGCACTCCTTGCTTTATTCTTCCCCGAATCTGGGATTTAAATTAAAATCCTGTTGCCTGTTGTGTGTTGTAGTCCCAGCTAAGGCTGCACAAATTGAGAACAATTGGACAAGGAGTTACCTGCTTGTTCTGTGATCGAGCGCTTTGTGTTTCCTTTAACCTGGTATTTTACTAACAAGCATTCCTTTTGTTGCCCATAAAATGAATGACTTCTGTTGACTCCAGAAGACAGGTGCTTCATTACTTTGCACATAAATAAGGGAAATGAGAGTGACACTTGGAAGAGAATAATACGAGTTTATTTGCAAATGGAATCCTGGTCATAAGGTGCTCCTCTTAGCAAATGATAAACAGCAATGAAAAGTCTGGGTTCTGGAGGCTGCTGGTGGATTTATCATGACACCACCTATTTCTTCCCAAGAGTCTTTCATAGGTGCAAAATCCAGCACTTGCCGGTGTTAAACTTCATGCAGTTGGTGATTGCCCCGTTCTATAATTTGTCTAGATCCCTTTGCAGGGCGCCTCTACCCTGCAGAGTGTCAACAGCTCCTCCCAATTTTGTGTCATTGGTGAACTTCATATTCTATCAAGTCCCACATCCAAGTCATTTATAAAGACATTGAAGAGTGCTGGCCCAAAGATGGATCCCTGCAGAACCCCACTAGTGACTGGTCACCAGCCCAACGTAACCCCATTTACTAGAACGCTTTGAGCCAAGCTTGTCAGCCAATTGCTCACCCACTGCATTGTGTGTTTATCCAGCTGTGTGCTGGACATTTTGTCCAGGAGGACACTGTGAGAGACAGGGTCGAAGGCTTTACTGAAATCTAAAAAGATCATGTTGACAGTTACATATATGTTGGCAATTCTCTTGCATCCAGTTTTGGTCTCAAAGGTCAGCAATGTCTTGCCTACCAGCTTGATAGTATTAGAACATATTTCTATACAGCTTTGTTGTGTGTATCTTCTTTACTGAAAGCCACAAAATCAACATGTCATTTCCTTCTCTTTGATTGCCAGTAGTGCCAGCTAGAAAACTTTATTAAAATATAGTTTTCAAACCAATAATTAAGATATACAGAGCTGGCTCCTCATTTATTGTGAGACTGACATGATTTCTACCCCTTTCTTCAATTTATATCTCCAGGTAATAGTTTGTCTTGGTACTTGTAGTTTTTTGCATGTATGAACAAATTTCAAGTGTAAGTTCCTGTTTCATTTCTGGCAGAACAAAGTGTGTATAATATTTGTTAATTGATTTATTCTTTACTTTGGAAACTATGCTATCTAGGGAAATACTAAATCTTTTTAAACTGAGTTAAAAAATTGACCTTAAATGTGGAAATACAGATGTATTCTTGCAACAACTCAAGGAGAATATGGTTGAATATTTTGCTGCTTATTAAGAAATATTTTTGGTTAGAATTTAGAACAGTAATATTTTCAGTCATTTTTTATTTAAAAAATTTGATAATGCATTTAAAAAAGAATTTTCAAAGACATATTCAAAATTCGTGGTGTGTATAAAATACAACACAACAGAAGTGTATGAGTATTTTCTTTCTCTAGTGGTAACAAGTTTCATTGAGTTTATGGAGAAGAAAAATTGGCCTGTTTGGTCAAATATACTTCTTGATTATCCATCAGATATGAAAGGGCATTCTGTAATGTTCTCTGAAAGCTTGCAAAATTAGGCTTTGTCAGAAGGGAAGGTGAATTTCGAAAGCAATAATCTGCTTTCAGTGGCAACGTGGATTAGTTAGGCTGTGAACTGACTTTGAATTCCTGGTGGCATAAAAGGAGGTGAATCCAGTCTCCAGCTCTTATTCTGTAGCAGTTTTAAGGTACAGACTACTCTGAGGACATGAGTCACTGACTGCAACACACAGAAATACGGCTTCTGTCATAGGTCAGATCCTGACGGCGTTAAACATGTGGAACTTTGATATCCAGGTCAAATCGTGTACAGCTGTAAAACAGCAGGTTTGTCATGTGGTCAGGAAAACTAAGTATGTTAAGTGGTTGCACAATTTCATGGCACTCCACACATATAATAGCTCAGTAATCATGACTGGAAATAACAAACAAGTACATGAGAGGAACTAGGTTTACATCAGAAAGCATTTTGGTGATTAAAGAGCAAATACTAGGAATTAATTATAATTTGAAAAGTTTCAGTCCTATTCTCATTAAAACCAATGGAAGCCGAGAAGCAACAAGATTGAGCTTAGTGCCTTTGAAGGTTCTTAGTTTTAGTGCTGTCATTCAAATTCTTTGCCTCAGAAAACGTGCAGCAGAAGGACTGCAACGAGCAGACGAATGTCAGATCACCAGAATGGCTCAGTGATGACACAGTAGGGTCACCTTATGGTAGAGAAATGAATTTGTTCTTTCTGTCTTTTCTGAGTTGATCAACTGGGTTTCTGGTTGTGAGGGTCTATGTGGTTTAGACACCCGTTCACTAGGAGCAGAGCCAACCCCACCAGTTACTTCATAGCTACTTGTGCATTTTCACTGCTGAGTTCCAAAGGTACAATCATAAACTTGACGATGGCTGCTTTCTGTTCAGGAGTGGATGTTGTAATAAATGCTACTAACTTACGGTGGTTGTGGTATTGTTAAAATTTCAATATGGCGAAGCAATTCAGAGAGTCTGCCTAAATTCTCTGTGTGCTTTTTACTAGCTCTTGAGTAAAATTTTTCAGAGGCCAGGACTGACCCATCAGAATGTACATTCAAAGTAGCCAATAAGCAATCCCTTTATTCTTTATAGCACAATCATTCATAAATGTATTTAAGAAAAGAGATGATCTATTTTCTACATGTTCCTTAAAGGGATTCTATTTTAGCTTCAATTGTAATTTTTACCTTTTTCAGTAGAATTTATTGACACAATGCCTAGCACAAGCCCTGGATTTTGCATCATCCTTTTGTCTGCAAGCATATTCACCAGCCGCTTAATTTGTCATAGCCCTGGAGGTATCAAAACTAATGAGCTTTGTTTGAATAGACTTTTTCCAGTTCATCTAGCACACTTTGGGGTAATCATTCAGTTTCTGTTTGCTTCTGATGTGAAGCATTGTGGGAAATATAAGAAAATAATTGTTAAAAAAAAGGCAGTATAAATTGTTAACAGCCACATTCTCTGAAAAGCCTTAAAGATGTTATATTTTTAATTTCACTATTTATTGAAGTATTGTGAGTACCTTAAGTACAATCATTACAAGATAATATCAAAGGAGAATCTGATAAAATGCTATTTTTCAATTAGCTCTGAGTTTAATACTTTGCTTTTTTAAGTATTTCACAGCTAACAAATCTTTAAACAATCTAACCTTTCAGGATTTGGAAGTGGACAAGGTAATAACTATGAATACATAATATCGCAGCAGTGGTAAGGGTTTAAAAATCTATTACTTGGATTACATACAGGAATACCTTTTATTGGTCAGACAATTGCATTTTCATTTTTATAAAGCGTTTCCCTATACTCTGTATTATACCACAGAGATACACAGAAATGGAACGCAGAGGTGTGCACCGCATTAGTAATTTCTGAAAGTGTCAGATACTATGTACGGCATATGCTTTTAATCTCAAATTCTTAAGAAGATTATCCTTTTTGCCAATGAGGTCAACATTTGTGGTTTATGTTGTTTTTGCCAAGTATGGTCTAGAATAATATATCTTTAACTTATAGAAAGTTTCCAATTATAGAATAAGGGGTTTCAAATTATTTAAGTTAGTGCAATGAGGACAGGTTCCCTAGAACTTTTGGTTAGTTTCTTCTAAAAAAAAAACCTGAACAAACCTGGTAGGCCAGGCTCTAAATTTGATTGCTAAGCAGCTCAGTGAGTCATTATGTTTCAACAGGATGTAATAAGCAACTGAAATGTACTGTGCGATAACTTTGCATCAGTAAAGCATAACACTTCTCAATAGCCCACTACAATCTAAAAAGGGTTGTTTCATGTGAACAGTCCCAGGACCTCTTAGTATATTTTCACATTTCTCATAAGAAGTTGATTTGATGAAAAGTTTTTTCTGTAAAGCAGAGTGAGGAAGAAGGAGAAAGGAGGTGGAGTAAGAGACAGAAGGGCAAGAGAGGAGGGAAAGTGCAGGAGTTATTTGCTTTTTAAATCAATTACAGTCTCTTTTGGAACTGTTTTGTAATGCATTGTCATATTAAGATGACTTGGAAAAAAGCTAGCAGGAGAAAGCATCAAGTTAGCAGTTAGCTGAAACTCAGCCTACCTCAAATTGAAGTGAGTAGAAACTGTGACAAAGCTTGTATCTTTCTTTATTAACTGATTATTATTTTATATCGGTAGAGCACAGTGCAGTGCTCTACAGAGAAACCCATGCTACCATTGAATAAGACACCCTGAGTATCAGAAACAGCATTAGGTTCATCACCAGCTTGTGTTCCTGAGGTTTATTTTGCATCTCAGTTGGTCTGATTGGTGTAGGTGGAGTTTTACGCTAAGACAGCTACAATATTTCTGTACCCATACTGGGTCTTGCTCTGTAGCTCTTCCTAGCTACACTGTGCTGTGTAGACACGCACTTAGTGACACAAATCAGTTTGCAAACCAGGGCTTCTGTGGGTTACGTGTGTAATATTGAGTACTTAGATGGCATTGACAAGCAGCGTTTGTCTTCTCAGGGATAGAGCTATAACTTCTGCTTGTTGCCTTCACTGGCTTATTCAGGCTTTCATCACTTTTGAATTGGATTGCTGCTGTGAAATCTCCCCTCTTGGAGGTCACTGCAAAGGCAGTTCAGAATACAGAATATCTTACGTGAATGGCTAAGCCAGGTTCAATAAGTACAGTAGTTCCCATAGTTAAGAAAAAAAATGGTTTTGATTTATACTTTACGTTATGGTTCGGTCTTTATGTATTGTAGAGTTAAGATTTGCTAAAGAGCAGTCTCTTGATTTGCATATCTGGGGACAGGGAAGGGATCACTTTCAAATAAGAAACATGCCCAGGACAACTTATAAGATGTCTCAATTGTATTATATATGAGAGTGTAGCACCTCTGGCTTTTTATCCTATGGGAAGGCACCATCCCTCTTCCTCCACTCCTATTGCTCTAAATGTTTATGACTGAGACATTATTTAAAATACATTCTGTATTGGGTCCAGCTTAATTGAACCTTTTGTGCTAAACAGTGACCGACTCAAATCTCAGTCATGGAAACAAGATCCTAGAGGGACTGCATTCAGAGAGGATGTTCAGGGAAAAAAAAATGTCTAAAAATTCTTCCCAATATGTTGGTGTTTTGTGTTTTTTTTTTTTTTTTCTGAGGAAAGCCAGATGCTAAATCAAACCCAAAAGAAATCTAAGAAAGAATTGTTTTTGTGAGGCAAATTGTGTAGTACCTGTTTTTTTTTTTTAAATGTTCTGTCTTTCCTTCCACAAACTCTGCTCTTCATTTTTATTTTTTAAATTAGTTTCTTTTTTTATTTGCTTGTTTACATTTATTTATTGTGTCTCTACTGTGTCTGGTATGTTCTCAAGGTTAGATTTGGTCAGGTGACCTCAGCATCCTATCCATGCAGGTTTTCCTCTTCCAAAGTATTTATGTAATTTCTTGGGATTAAACTGATGATTTACAGATTGGATTATTATAAAGTAGAGCTCTAAAGTACAGGGTTATGAAACATCTGTCTTGAAAAAACATCTATGTTATAGTTATAAATAATAAAATAGTAGTTTCATGCGGAAGGGTGCTAAAATATTAAATGATGCGGTCTATTCTTTTTTGTGACATGTATTTAATGCACTTTTTATTGTCTTTACCACTTTAAAAAAATTTCTTACTTCAAACATTTAATTACAGTACATTACAAGACCAATAATTGGAGTAGATCTGGATTCTTTATTTAATTTCCAGTTGCATACTGGTTAAGATTTATGCAAAGTTTTTAGGACCCCCTCAGGTATTGTGGAAGCTTTCAGTCAGATTTCTGTTACTTCCCTAGAAGTTTGGCATAGAAAGAATGTTAGAGGTGCCACGTTTTATTGTTTGTTTTGTAGAATATGATATTTGGGTTCCATGCTAGACAGATACTTGAATATGTTGTAAGAAACAGCATATAACTGAAATAACAGCAATCTTAATCTCAAACAGATGGACTTATCTCCATTGAGAACTGGGGCTCTGAGGGGACACTCTGGCTGTGGTGCTGTCGCTGTTGCTTTGTGAAGTGTGGAGCATCACGGGAGAGTCGCTGACATCCAAGGAAACAATAGAACCATAGAGACAAAAAAGCCAAAGGACGGTATAGAATTTGACTTGGAGAGATGCTTAAAAATAATTTCTGAGGTATGCAACATTTAAAAAAGAGCTTGGAATCAAGAATAAAGACTTCTGTGTTCCTTGTAAATAAACATAACTGCAGCAGAGTAGCTCTGTCATCAGATTGTGCTTCTAAGAGAAACAAGCCTGACTGAGCTTAAGCTAAGCACTCAAGAAAAAATCAACCACATTGAAGGAAGTAGTATCTGCTCGCTGTATTCAGGGACCGCCATGCAGTGCTGGGTTACACAAAGCATTTATTCCTCAGGAGAGCTTCATTGCTGAGTTAACTATACACGTGGCATCTCAGGCCTTCAAGTCTCCACTGTTTTTGTCAGACGCTTGCGCTACTCTTCCTCCTCCTTTTGTGGATATTAATTGTGGCGCTTAGTCTTTTGAGGTTTATTATGGTAATAGTTAGATATTTATAGCAGTGGGTGTAGATATTGTTCTTGATACGCTTGTTGAAACCTAAATATGGGTATATTAGAGGGTTTTTTCCAGTCTGAAGTAGCTCACACTCCTAAGTATTACTGTACTGATGAGTTTGAATGAGCTGTTGAGTGCAACAAAAAAATTTGGTCACATTGACTATCTGTCAACTTATGTTAGAAATTTGGAATATCTGGTTTGGCGTATCCGGGACAAAGTTGCTAAAAAATGCTGATAAAAGCACCAAACCCTTTGTGATTAGACACTTAGTTTTCAGCAGTAACAAAAATGTACCAATGAAGTCCCTGAAAGGAACAAATGAAAGGCTGCAGTTAACCTTGTGACTTTGCCTTTGCTTGAATTACTTTTTGGATTAACAGTCATTGCAACGATAGAAGGTGTTAGTGCAGATAAGCTTAAATATTTTTGATGATGTGTTGTTTAAAGCTTTTTGTGAGCACCCTCTACTTCAACACTTCTATTTTCTGCCATAAAATCAGTTTTTATATCAGCACCCTAGAATGTTTATATTTTCTAATACAGGAAGGTTCTATCTTGATCAAACTTTAATTTTGCTGTAATATATTTGTTCAGTGAATAAATATATACAGCTCTAAGTAGACAATTACTTTTAAAATATGTAAGGTATTGCAGACTTTAAGGTTTTCTAATTAGTACATTGGAATAATTCCAATTTTTTAAATTTAAAAAGTATGTTTTTAATTATGCAGGTGATTTGTTTTCCATGTGAATAATGCCAGTGAAATCACTGAGGCAACCTGAATATAAGCTGCTTATACCACTTTCCTGCTTTGTACCTTTGCATGTTTTAATGTGTCAGGAGGGCGCAAAGCATGGAACTGATGTAGAGGTGGAGCCCCATGGGCTGAAGCCTTGGATGTTTGCAAATTTGGGCCTACAATGGCATAGTACTTTATGTTCAGGAAAAAAAAAAATGTAATGCAACATCAGTGGATCCTTGAGAGCAGTCTGCCTGGAAGACTGTTGGTACACACCGTTTGTGGAATGTATTCAGTGGAGAGAAGCAGCCAAATAATGGCCGAAGGGAAGTTTTTATTTGTTTATTTTAAAATGAGCCCACTGTGAGATAAGAATGCTAGTTCGACATTGCTGTTGAATTAAATCCTATAAAACTGACAGAGATTATAGCAGCATTGTTTAGCTGACAAAAATGTATGGAGTACAGTGGACACTGACTCACGTTGGCAGGAATCAGCTTTAGGGAATTCTGCTTCACCAAACAGATCTCTTGACTTCTAATATTTGACAGTATAGCCATTCAAAGGAATCAAAGATGAGAAATATGAAAAGAGAGAGATACTTTAGAATAACTACCTTCAGCTGGAAATGAAATCTGATATTAATTCTTAGAGAAACATAAAATTCAAAACCTTGGAAAGAAGGAAAAATACAAATGTATTTTTTATGAAGACTTTTGCTAAAACCTTGTAGGTCTTCCTTCATTCTAACATCCAAAGGTGAATATGAAATTTGTTGCTAGAAAATTATGTATCATTGTGGAACTCGTATAAGATGCACTCAACAGTTAAATGGAATTTTTATCTGTAATCTTACAGAAGATTTATATAAATTACCTTATAAAAACCTGGTAATAGAGGGAAAGAGTACCAAAAAGTAATAGCAGAATTGTCAGAAGACATGAGGAAGCTTGAATACTATGCAAGATGCATTCTGAGTTTTGATTATTGTACACATATTTTAAAAAATTTCAAACATGCATGGCTGCATGGATTGTGTGATTTTTTTATTTTTATTTATTTTTTTTTTTTTAAATGCTAGGGGAAATACAGACCTGTGGATTACTTCCTCCTTGAATACTTGATGCAAACATACAATATAAGCAGTTTGGAGTTACCGAAAGTCTGTCAGTCTTTGTTTTAATCCTATAATACGTTAAGATGTATTTGTTCTATTATCTTACTTATAGAATATCTCATATTTTAAAATATGAGGTTGGTGCAAAAGTAATTGTGGTTTTGGACCATGAATTTTAAATCATAATAACTAGGCTCAAACACATCTTTATTAATCAAAATAGGAACCACTACAATCAACAGAGTTTTGCCAAGGAGAAATAAGTTTGTGTATTCCCGTAGCGTAAAAATCCGTGCTTTGGGATTCGATGAACTCTTGGAAAGCATTTTCTGCATCCTGCTGGTTATGGAAGTGTTTTCCTTGCAAAAAGTTGTCAAAATGCTTGAAGAAGTGGTAGTTGGTTGGTGAGAGGTCAGGTGAATATGGTGGATGAGGCAAAACACTGTAGCTCAATTCATTCAACTTTGGAAGTATTGGTTGGGCGTTGTTGTGGAGAAGAATCGGGCCCTTTCTGTTGACCAATGCCAGCTGGAGGTGTTGCAGTTTTCAGTGCATCTCATTGATTTGCTGAGCATCCTTCTCAGATGGAAAAGTTTTGCTGGGATTCGGAAAGCTGTAGTTGGTCATCACCAGTTGTCATATACAATCCACTTATTGTTCACATGTCACAATCCAATCGAGAAATGTTTTGTTTTTTGCATAGAAAAAGAGGAGGTGACACTTCAAAACAATGATTTTTTTGTTTGTTTGTTTTTCGGTCATCTCATGAGGCACCCACTTATGGAGCTTTTTCACCTTTCCTATTTGCTTTAAATGCCAAATGACCGTAGAATGATCAACGTTGAGTTCTTTGGCAGCTTCTAATGTAGTTGTAAGAGAATCAGCTTTGATCATTGCTCTCAGTTGGTCATTGTCAACTTCCAATGGCAACCACTACACTCCTCATCTTCAAGGCTCTCGTCTCCTTTGTGAAACGTCTTGAACCACCACTGCCCTGTATGTTCATTAGCAGTTCCTGGACCAAATGCATTGCTGATGTTGCGAGTTGTCTCTGCTGCTTTATGACCCATTTTGAACTCGAATAAGAAAATTACTTGAATTTGTTTTTTGTCTAACATCATTTCCACAGTCTAAATAGAAAATAAACAGCAACTAATAAGTAGCAAAAAACCCCCCATAAAGCGAGAAAACCACGTTAAAATTATGTATAACATAACCACATTTATTGAAGAATATATTCCCATATCAAACAGCAGATTTCAACAATGCAAAAACCACCATTACTTTTGCACCAACCTAATATATTCAGGAAAGGTTAGCTTAGTTACAGTAATTCATGAGAATGAGTGTAAAGGTTTCTGATAAAATAAAGGTGGACATAACTGAATTAGAACTGGTTATGGACAGTTATTTTCTATTCTGCTAGCTATAAGAAATGACTGTGTTTTTGTTACTGACTTTTGATTCCATGTCAGTTTGACACAGAGTTTTGCCGTCCTCTCCTAAATTTGCAATTGAAGCCGTGGCTTCCAGAGTTTTGTTTGATTTTCTAGGAAGAAACAATGTTGGTCTCTCTATGTGTTTTTTGCAGAGGACATTAGCAAGAGCAACAAAATAGAGATCCTCTGGATCTTGCAGTTGAACTATTGATTGTTCTTATACTGCTTGTGGGTGTTTCATTTAAAAAAATTACAGATGGGTTTCTCTGGCTCCTCACTTGGGGTCTGCTGTGAGCATTGAGCCCTGGAAGTGACTCCATTCCTGCTTTCGGTTCCTATTTCAGGTGATCTGTGCAGAATGGTTCTTCAGTGGAGGGGTTTGCTTTCTTGCGGCTGGAACTCCTTTTTCCTACACATCTTGGAGGAACATCAGTGATTTGAGGAGGGAGAAAGTACCGTTTGGATAACTGTCTTTCCTCATATCTTTATAGATTTATCTGCACAACAGCCAGAGTTAGAATTGCCATGTGTTTGATAGCTAGTTAACTCAGGAATTTAATATAAGCATGCGTTCTCTCATAGCTGACTTTTCTTCCTGGTTCATTGACTTGATTTCTTTCATGGGTTTTCATTGTAAGTATGGATACTGGACATGTTATCCACTGGAAAAGTAATGGAGCAGCCGCCCACCAGGCTTGAACGTGAGTTCCAGCAGCGCTGATGTTCACATTAACCACCATGAACAGCATGTAGGGTCAAATCCTGGTTATGGTTGGGGTCAGATCATGTTTGTTTCTGTGGTACAGCAGCTGTTTAGTGCTGGTTTGTTCACACTGACTTGGAAGGGAATTTGTACATCCTTGTTGGAACTGGCAGGTAAAAGTAGGTTTGATTTTTTTTTTTTTTAATACTTTTTGAGCTTAATCTATAAGAATGAAAGGTCTTGTTTCTATTGAATTACGTTAAACTACACTCAAGTTTGTATATATTTTCATTACGGATATTCAAATTAAGTCAAAAGTACTCGTAGCCTTCCCATAACCTTTGGCGTCCGTCTCTTTTAAATAAAGCAACTGTTTTGGCAAAGCTTGAGTAGAAAGTTAGAATGTGTGTTTGAAATAGTTTTCCTCATCTATTCTATCCATTCCCAAATGGATAAATGCTGATGAAGTGATTAGGAGTGTACTATTTTAGAGAACTTAGTAGATTTGCCTTGGTTATGCTGCTGGAACGCCGGTTTTCAGACAATCGTTACACTTGAACTTGGTTTCTGATACTCAGTTGAAGAGCGACTGAGGGATATTAGGCAGCCAGGAGCTACTCAGATGTTGATATTCTGTAATATTTTTGGTTGGGGTAAACTAAGATGTAACCTGGGAGGGTGACATTAACTTGTTAATAAAGATGATGCCAGCACTGCCATTAATAATGTGGGAGCACGGTAATTACAAGAATGGAAGTTCTTGCTTTAATGCCCAGCTTTCAGGTTCTGGAGGGCTGCATGGATGGCTGATTTCAAGATGCTCATTTAACAACACGTATTATTGGTGGTGATTTGTATCTAAATGTATACCTACTCTTGGTCCACCTATATATATATAATTTTATTTTTTTTACCAGCTTTTCCTGTGTTAAAGGAATGCTTTTTTCCCCCCCACTTTTCTTTGTTATGCCATCCTGTTCATTCTGAGGTATGTTTTCATAGGGGAGTTTAAAATGAGCTGCCTGACACATGTATTCTTTAGCTAATTCTGAACATGACATAAAAAGGAATCTTTTTCTGCTACAGTAAATATTTTTGTAATACAGCATGCTTATTTGATGTAAGTAGGTTTCTGAGATACCATGCAAAATGGGACCCAATTTTATTAGAGTAGCCTAAAGAACTGAATAAATCCTTTAAGCCAATTGTATAAAAATGCAAATTTAAGTCAAGCAATTAAAAACATATAGAAATTAGAGATTTGGATTTTGCAGAGCAAGCTTTCCACAGCCACTGCCAGATTACTATGCAATTTATCTGGATTCTGTCAGCGATAGTCAGACTAGATTTTGATAAAGAGCAGCAAATCTGTTCCTCCATAGCCCCTGTGACTTGCTGCAAATTTCATTCAAGTTGAAGCGTCTGTACAATCCCTTGAATAATTTGGAGTTAATCATTTGTACTTCACAGCCTCTGATAGGCCTTAGACTTGGGGGGTGGGAACAGATTTGGCTTTTTAATCGCCTTGTATATTGTACAGCGTGAGATAAATGACATAGACTGTCTGAAATCTACATTCTTGCTTCTGATGCAAAACTGTAATTAATTTTGTGCAGTGTTTCAGAATTGATCGTGGTCACTTGAATTTCTAATTTTTCATTCACTTCAAAGACTCTTTTTTTAAAGAATGTGGTTAGAGTGTGTGAATGCTCTCTGATGCTAGTGTACTAAGTGACTATTTTACGCCTCTTTTTCAATAAGGTGAAACAGAGGTCAAGGCATGTGGCTCATGTTTATCTCTGTCCCAGCCTGCTTCAGGATGTGTTTCTGACTTAAAGGAAATAAAATCAAACTTATGAAATTACATCTAAATACTTAGACTGCACAGTATTCACTTCTGTGCCTTGTAGAAATCCAAAAGGCTTCTTTCAGAAATCCTTTTCAGTATAAAACAATTAAGCACAATTTAGGCAATAATTACCCTAATTAACTACACTATAATGTTTGTATTCAAGATTATAGAAACATTGTATCTGTTCTCTACTGCAATAATAACAAGTCTTCCTAATTTCTCTGTATTGATAGTACTTGTATGTGCTTCTTTGTTTGGTATATTTCACTGTAAAAATATTTGTCAGTGAAAGATTGAACAATATGAATGAATTTGATTATGCCATTGTCAAAAACCCCATGCATCACAATTTCTTGTTTTTAATCACTACTGTAAACCTCACAGCCTGAGGGCATAGTTTTAATTTGGGTGCCTTACTAATGAAAAGAAAAAAATAATTGTTTTGCCTGGATTTAATAATAAGCAATAAAATCAGCCAACCAGATTTTACCTCTGCATTCAATCTCTTTTTTATTATAAAACATTTTTGTCCTTTTTTTAGATTACAGGCGTAGATACCGAACATTTTACTAATAAATATTTCAGTTTGCTTATGAAGGCTAATGCTGTCATCTGAATATGGAATTATATTTCTTTCATGCTTCATTATCATTTCATGGTAGTAATGACAGTGAGGCGATGGAATATTTACAGGCTTTTCAGAAGACATTTATCCAATACATTTCCCTGAAGGGCACCTAGGCTTAAAGATACATTATCCTTTTATAAAACACTGCCCAGAATCCCAATTTCTGAATCAACCAATCAGAACTTGTTTTGCAGCAGTTACTGCTAAAACCCTCAAGCCAGACTCATATTAATCCTGTGAATCTGGTGTGGGGGGGTGTGTGTGAGTGGAGGGCCGGGGAGGGGGAGAGGTGGCATTCACTCCTGAATCATCAGGCTTGGGACGTTAAGTAAAAGATGTTATTTCTTCTGTGTGGACGCAGGTTTTCAAATCTGTACTTAGAACATTTCACTGAAGCTGGGTAGACTGCAGTAATAAAGGCTGGTCATTCAAATTTGGACATACCTTTTATTTAAAGTGTGTTAGACTTTTGCATTAGCTTACAGTAACCTTGTCTATTGTGTGGCTGTTAAATGAGCAGATTCCTCGAATGTTTACTGCTGTACATAAATACATTGCGTGAATCCATCTTATTCTAGAAGTATTGAAGCATTCAATTTGTTGCTCTACTATAATCTTTCATCTAAAAATATCATAAGAGGTAGTATGTTACAGTGATTAGTATGCTGGAATATGTTATGGAATCAGGATTTTGCTTCTGCTACTGGCCTGCTATACTGGTATGTGTCTGCACTGCATTTGGCAGAGCAATATACAGATTTCTTTTCAGATTCCAAAAGAAATCTAGCTGAGATACCACAGAGCTCTGTAGGAGCTAATATACTCTGTGCCCTTTGTTAAGGCTAACTCGAAGATCTCTGCTGTATGGAATAAGTAATTTAGACATAACATGCGCATGGTTGAAATTAATATAGCAGAAAGATCCCTACACTGGCGGTCCCCAGTACTCAACATACTGTAAGGTAGCAAAAGGTGAAATTTTTAGCAAAAGCTGTAGAACAGATCTTTCTTAGGAAAAAATCCTCTGTAATTAACAGTGCAGAACTGTCTCATCTGAGAGGTGTACATCTTAAACTGCACACAGCTTACATTATCTCCCTCAAAGGGTTGATTATATAAATTTCTCCGTCCAGGAGTTCTAACTTAAAGCTTCAGAATACTGAGGTATTTCAGAGTTTATGCAAAATTTGCCACTAAAACAATTGCATATACCATCTGTTACAACATGCACATATCCAAGATACTGCATTTTATCCCCAGAAGCGGTGTAGAAAATATGCACGTCTGCCAAAAAAGTTGAGTGGCTCTGGTGAAGTAGTTTGAAGTTATGTTGATGCTCTTTGGTAGCCAATGTTGGTGCTACTGGTAGTTCTGAAAGCAGGTACTTTTGCTCCTTTCCTGTCTTTCCTAAAATGTAAGTTTTAAAATTCACATGAGCAAGTCACTTTGGAGAACATTTTTAGTGGGCTTGGGATTCAGTTCTTTCTCTGAGAACTTCATCTTAATTTTTGCACACATTAAACAAATTTCAAAGCAAGAATAAGTGAAAATAAATACCTGCATATTTTCTGCTCTAACTGCTTGTTTTGTGCCCAAGAAAAGATAATTAGAGATAAATGTGCTCAGATGTGCACCTGCATATCAATTTGGCTGCAAAAATAATTTCTGCTTTTCGGTTCCCAGTGTCTATCAATGTAACAGCTACTACACAAAACAGATTTACCAGGTCTCAAGCCCCAGATGTTGTTGAAATAAAGGCACAAGTTACTACTCAATACACAAAGAGCTAAGTTCTTAGGGTGAGACTAATTTACTCTCCTCTCTTTGACTGTATTAAATGATATGCATATAACAACCTGACCACTGATGTAAAAACTACTAGTGATTCTTGAGCTAGCTTGCATTTAGGTCTGGATAATATAGAAAATTCTTTTGCTTCTGTAGTCATTGGGCATCTTTTATGTCCATCAATATGGGATCAGTCATGTCCAACACCGTTCTGGTAAAACAAGAATTCTCTGTGTACTTTTCATTGGCACAGAGCACCTCCATTTTCACAACATCAGGAAAAAAGATGCCTGATATTTGAGCAGAAATCACTCTTGGTGGCTTTCAATCCCAATGAAACCACAAAACTGTTCCACAATACAATGTAATTCCCAGTTAACAATCTTGTGCATATCTTTACTAATGACATTGTTTTCTCCGTATTCTCCATTGAAATGCTTAATGATTTCTAATGACTTCTAGATTACTGAAGCAAGTTTTATCTTGTAGACTGTGTATACTTGTTGATGTGTTCTGTCTGAAGACTGTAGATATAAATGGTGACTCACACCCTGTTTTGCACAGGCCATTTGGGTTTGTTTTGGGAATTTCAGTGCCATTGACACTCCAGTAATATTAAAATTGCTGGTTTGCATATCTTCCTTTGTCTGGAATAGCTATAGCTGTAGTGGTTTGCAATGCTTATGCTGTTGAACAACTGGTTTATAGAATGGTGGCTGTACCTCTGTGCACCGTGTATCACCATTGGTAACGGACTGCTAGAGGTACTTTAGTGCACTGTCTCAGGAGAAGGTGCCAACGTGACAGTAGAATATGGATACATGTCCTGTGGCTTGAAAGAGACCTATAGTTTGGTATGAGTGGCAAATGAAGGGAACTGGGCAGACCTTTATGAAACCTAACTTCTATGTAAAACCCCAGCCTTCCTCCTAGATTCAGAACTTGAATTATTGGGCTAAATCTAAAACGTCAAGATTCAGGGTTTGGAGAGGCGCAGAAAAAACTGATTTCTGTGAACAATCATCTTAATAAATAGCCTCATATTTTATCCTTTTTGATTCCTCTCCCCTCTGTCTATTGAAATGTCTTGTCCTTGGCGTTTAGATATTCTGGATACATGCAGGTCCTTAGTTGTTGTAGTGGGAAGGAAAGGTCTGCATGAAAATATATTGGATACATATAGGGTTCACTTGGTGTGAATGTTTCTGAGAATTAATATTTGGAAGCAGCAGTATGAGCTATTTCTAAGATATTCCAGAAAAAACTTCACTCCTTATGATTTACTTTGAAGAATAACACTTTCTTTCCAGGACTTGTTTCAGTACGTTGGCTTTAAGAGCCTCGAAGGAAAGAGACCTCTCTAAAGTGAACACTAAACTGAAGATATATTTGATTACAAAGGGGATCGTGCATAATAGTAATTTGTATCTCTAAATAACCTCTCATGCAGTAGATTTACAATTGGGATGTGTGAGGGGGTGTGCCTCGTGCTACAGGATCATAAAGCTTGTGGATAAAATGCAATATATTACTGGAACATGTCTTTCACCCTGTGAGTATCTCGTACTACAGTAAGGCCCTTTTTAATAAAAAAGAAAACAACAAACCAAACTCAACACCTCCCCCCCGCCCCCCCCAACTCCACAAACCAACAAAACCCACCACAACAAAACCAACATATCAGACAAAAAAAATCAGGGCAAATACATTTAAATTAAAGCAATCAAGTTTAAACGATATTAAAAAAAAAAGGAAGTTCTGCTTAAAACAATTTTGCAACTGCAACTTAGTTCTTCCCAAATTAAAAAGAGAAAGCTAATAACAAGTAAAATACCAGAATCCAACACACTTTCAGGTGTAGGTAAGTAAAGTTACATGGCAATTGGCACAAAATTACTCAGACACATTGATTGCTTGCTCAGACCATTTGAGAGTCATGCAAAGAGGAAAAAAATAAATGAGTAACTTATATTTGCAAAAGAAAACTCCGTAGGCTGTGAAAGATGTCCTTCCTTGCCTGAACAAGTGAAAAACACTTGACTGCTATGGAATGTCGTTGCTATTTTGGCATCACCGTTCTGGTAGAGCCTGTCTCTAGTTTTGGGATTGCTGAACTTTCTCTTTCCCTCAGGACGAGCCCTTTAGCACTCATTGAGTGCCCACTGTAATTTTGATTTCTTTACCAGTTGCAGATAACAAGAAAAATGTTATAATTATGTTAGACAGGGTGTTCTGGAATTAGTGATTATCTAAGTAATATCATAGTAATTTTGCAACTGTTTTTCCTTCAGAGCCAAAGACTACTTTTTACCTCGTGGTTAACCAGGAAAAGGAGGTAACCTCAGGCAAACACTCCCCCCCATCGCTATCCCTTAAACCTCCTGATAAATCCTAAGCAGCTGCATATGACTGTTATTACTCGAGAGAATTTGAACTCATAACATTTGAGATTAAAAAAAGGACTCAAAGCTGCTCACCAATCAAGAATGAAACATTTCCACTCTGCAAGACTTGCCTCAACAAAGAATAAATCTGGAAATCATTAACCGTATTTTTCCTTTCTCTGCTCTCCCCCACCTGAGTGTGCATCACTTTGTGTACTGGTTTGAGGCAAACACAACCCCTTGTAAAGTTGTCATGGCTGAAATCTGATACAACACTTGCTTTAAAATCCACTTTGATCAGTGAACATTAACCAAAGTGTCGACAAAAGGTCATTTTGCCTCAGGGAAGAAACAGAAAATTTTATGTACAGAACACATTACAGTGAGTACAGGGTCATTATAACTATGAGAATAGCTGTTGTGTTGGGGGATGTGTGGCTGTGTGCTTGCTTTTTTCTCCTCTCCCTGGCTACTATACGACTTTGAATTTGGCATGGAAGCACAGGCTGCTGAAGCAAAAACTCCTCCCTCCAGTGATCACATGAGCCCCTGTGAATTCTTGACAGGGCCAGTGCAGAGCTGTGTCCCACAGCAGGATCATATTTTTGACATAAGACTTCAATTGCAAAAATGTTGATGACCAGTGCAAATGTATCGATTTGTTTTTTTTCCTCAATAGACCAAAGTGGTGTTTGCAGTTAGAAGAGGAGAAGAAAAGCTAGTGAAACAGAGTTGAATCTACTTCTTAGAAGCCTGGGTTATCAAACTCATTAATCTACATGTCAAGAGGCTAGGAATGAATAATTGTGTGTAGAATTTATCTGCCAACATGATAGCTACTTTTCAGCTCTCTCTTCAGAGCTCTTTCATTGTGCTTGGCTTTATTATATGCTTTGTCTTTTCTATTTCTAGTCTGTTGGGGAGGTATAGAAATATGTACCTCAGCACTACTGAGGACAGTTGCTTTGAAACATGACACTGGTTAGTTCTTTGCATCACATTTATTCTTACCTAGGTGTTTAAGCATCAGGGTAGCTTGTTCTTTGTTCGAATGTTAATTCTTAGCATTATGAATATTATTCCACTAAAAAAAAAATCACCTTAGAGGTAACATCTTTGTGCCATTTTTGACAGCTTTGTGGACAATATAGGCTGCTTTATTAAAATAGTGTTCTTGTTAGTAGAGCTTATAAATGATGAGGATTCAGAGCATTTTATAACAATGATGTTTCAAAAATCTCAGTAGAATTGAGTTGCTCTCTATTATTTGCTATGGGGATTTTCATTGCCATGAAAGACAAAATCTGAAACCAAAGCTGGTGTGGAGAGGGTGGTAAAAGCAGCTTCTGTGAGGCTATGAACTAATTGAGTCAGAACATATTGTAACTAACTTTCTGAAAGAGCATTGTCCTGATTCTGAGCTTGAACTTGGTTTATGCCAGTGTGACAGTACAGTAGTTTAACTGATTTATCCAGAATTTCCTCTCCATTTTGTTTATACCAAATCTGCATGCCTTGGTCTTGCTTACTATGGATGTTTTCAAGACAAAATGTTCATGTGATTCTGATGCCAGAATTTTATTTCAAATATATAGTATCTGGGAGCTGTTGGTCCTGGCAACTTCCTGGGGGTGATTGGTGGTGTGTAGGTGGTGTGTTGTGTGTGTTGTTTTTCTTTTCTTTTTTTCTTTTGAACTAACATCTATGATAATGTACCACAGTTATGACCTTTGCTGTGAAAACCATTAAGCCAGACCAGTCTCTATTTTATTGATACCCAGGAATTCATAGATGGGAGTAGTACATATTAAGACTCTGAGCAAAAATTACACATGCGGTTGGGCACTTCCTTGCTTTAGCCTGAGCTCTGAGAGTCCTGTTACCTGGTACAGCCAAAATGCTTTGTAGTATTGCTACCTAGCTGTTGCCTTCCTATTCCTTTTCCCAGTAATCTACATGACACTGGTAGAAAAATTCAGCATTTGGCCCTTATGACACTGATATTACACTGTTATAATTTGACTAGCGAAAGGTAAATATTTTATTTTTAAGGGTCATGCACAATGCCTTCTCATATTTTCACTAAGACATACTGTAACATTTGATGAAATGAAAATCTGTAATGAGAAAGGGAGGGAGCTCTTTATTCAGTGTGTAAATGGTAACTCAGAACAATGTTTATTGTAACAGAATGAAAGTACTGCAAGTCTAAGTGGTTTCAACGATGTTTCCTTCATCCCAGGAGCATCTGAACCCAGCTTCTGCCTTGTCAGCCACATTTATGATGTGTTCATAATTAAATGTCCACGAAGCTCACAGCATGCTGACCACAGAGGGGCCATAAGCAGTAAAGATAAATGAGAGAGAGAGATGTAATATTGCTTCACTTGTGGGTTTAGTCTGATGTTAAAGATTGTCAGTAATAATTATTAATATGTGACCTGGTTGAGTCTTTATGTGAACAATCACAATTTTAATAAAGTGGTAAACTCTGCTCTCTCTGTGTAATGTCACTTTATATTTAGCTGTTTTACAGTTAATTCTAGAATTTCAGGACAAATTTCAGTTATTGAAAAATATTGTGGTAGCCTATTAATGTAAACATGCTGCTAATAACATTTTTATTTAAAGTTTAGATAGGACTAAAATTTGAATGAGAAATTGAAGAGTAGTTACAGTCTCACTTGTGGTAGGGATCAAATCTAATTTGGTCAATTGTCACCTCGAACAAGTCATAGGAATCCTGCTTTGTTAATATCAATAAAGAACAGCTGGATGTGCTATATATGGCATTTATTATTCTCTATCCTTATGCACCTAAAACTCCAATTTACCGCAGTGTGTCTGCTGACCTGAATATTGCCAAAAATATCTTTGTGGAACTGGAAAAATGCTTTGTTGTTGCATTTGATATTTAAGATTTGCCACTTATCTTCTTCCTTCTGTTTGTATCTCTCAATTTTATTTATGGATAATTGACCAGAAGATATGTTCTAGCTTAGAAAATTAAAATACTGTAAAATAACGGTATTTGCAAGGAAATGCCACCCTGTGACTGGCACGCTGCTAAAAACTACCCACTGAATATTTGAGATTTCTTACCTTTTATATATTTCAAATAATTGCAATTGTACAAGGAGGTGGTTTTGTTCAGTTATACCAGAAACTGACACTGTGATACAAAATATTATTTTTGAAAGGCCAGTGAGTATACCAAGGCAACAAGTTACTGTAAATATTGCTATTTTGCTGTTTTAAATTTGGTACTATAGGAATGCCAGCTGCTTACAGTCACGTACCTGGATTTTGCTTCTGTTTTCCATCATTATGGAGGCAGAAGGAAAAAGGATGAATTGTAAAAATCAGGTATTTTAAAATAGCTTGCAAAGTTTTCAGAGCCAGTTAACTTATTTTGTTGTTTCAAAACAATTTTACATTTTTTCACATAAAGGATCATTTAGTTTCTTATGCAGAAATAAATGTTATTTTGGAGTGTGTGTGTATATGTATAAAAGGCAATATTTTACAGCTGGAATTCCTATGTACTTTGCTGTATTTTCACACGTGTAGAGCTGCAGTTAGTAGTTATTACCTACCTAGTTACTGGCTACCAATCATGCTTCATAAATTCTGGATCAGATTCTGACACTTTTAGAAACATTCGTTCTTCATTTTATGCTGGTGTTTGTTGTGGGTTTTTTTCTTCTTCTTTTCTTCTCTGAAAGGTGGAAGGAAATTGTTAATCTGAGGGATGATAGTGGAGTAGATAGAGCCAAATTAAATAGAAGATATCTTCCATCATGCTCTTACTGAAGAAGTTAATGGGTTTATTTGTGAAATAAGATACCATGTAGCCTTAGTAAAAATAGGAAAAACTATCTTAGAATTTTTTTACTTTTAGTTTGAGAAGAACAATGGGAGCTGAGAGGTGAAAATTCTATTTCTTTTAAATGATTGCAGGGCATAATCTGAGCACAAAATACTACCAAGCCATTTTCTACTACCTAATAGGGGTGTTTATGCAGTAACAACTTCATGCTGTTCTGCTGTGTATTGAAATGTTTCTTGATTACCTGTGCTCTAAAAGGTACAGTTTATCCCAAAGTCCAACCATCTCTTTAGCTCACTAGTGTATGCAAACTATTAATGATACTTAAGTGATGTGTACATCATAATGTATAGCTCTTTTATGACATTAATAAAAGTAATTATATGCATTAATATGGTAAAAAAAAAGAAAGTAAAATCAAGGAAATGTTTGTTAAATGCAGTCATTTATTGGAAACAAATGCTGTAGCATTGTCTTTGTCTGGTTGATCAGCCCAAGCATTTTATCAAAGTTTGCCTGTCAGGCTTGCATGTCTTTGCAAGCCTAATTGATGCTAATAGACTTGAAAAGAGGAGGAGTAAACTTAGAACATAATGCACATATAAAGATCCAGAGAATTGGTAACTAGTTATAAATGCATCAAAGTGCTTTCAAATGAAAAGCTTAAACAAAGGAATAACATTTGGATAATAAAGAAGTCCATTACGCTTAAATGGCTATGAACAGGTAAAAAAAAGGTGTTCTGTCAAATCAATACTTGTAGTGCAAAATTAATCACACATTTGACAAGACATGATTCTGTGTTATTTCCACCTACTGTATCTGATTCCATCTGAACATCCATTATTAATAAAATAGTCTCTCTCAAGAAATTAATTATCCCAGAATAAATACTTTAATTTTTTTGATAAAATGTAGATTTGAAATATTATTTCACAATTCATTCAGTTCAGGTATTTCTCATGAATATTTTTCTCTATCTCACTTATACAATTGTATCTTTCTCCCATTAGTTCTGTTCACGTCATACTTATCCTTTTCTTATTTTACACACGACTCTTAACTGTGAAACTGTGGCCTACATACAAAATGTCACTCAAACTAATAGGGGCTGAACACTCTTGGTTTTAGGAGTACATAACAGCAATCTGTTTTCTGCAGATTTATTTCTTCATTTACTTATTTTCTACCAAAAAAAACCCGAGGATCATGTTGATTACTGCTTTTGAATGCTATAAACAGAGAGTTTATGAAAAATTCTGTTAGTGCTGTAAATGGTGATGACTCTGGGTGGTGGGAGGAAACAAAATGAAAAGATCCACTATGGTTCCTGCTGAAGTAAATGAGAAGAACTGTTGAGGCAAGTCAACAGTCATGACTATTTAAATTAAGATGTTTAAGAGTTTTGTGAGAGTCAGATCTGAAGGACTTGATTTGATCTTCCAAAGGAGGGGATAGAAACCTTCTCTGAACTAAATTGCAATCTTACATTTTAATCCTGTGTAGGAAAGCCTTTTTCATCAGTAACTTTTTTGTGTTTGTGTTCTATAGCATTTTGAATAATTTTTATGATAGCAGATTGTGAAAATCTGAATTTCTGCCTTGCAACCAAAGATTTAGAAATAAATTGCAAAACTCCAAGTATTTAATGTTAGGTCAATATAACTATAGCATTTTTTGCTGTTCTTTTGTGTGTAACTTTTAAATTCTGGAAAGAAATTGAATGGAAACAAATATTTAATTCTTTCTTCAGAGAAGTAAAATATGTAAACCATAGTCATTCTATAGATTTCAAAGTCATAAGTATTGGGATTCATTGTTCAAATGTAAAAGTTCATTGGACCATACCTACATCAGTGGATTGCTGCTCCTCCAGTTTTTTGACTCTCTGGGTAGTAAAGTCTAATGAGATAATGGAATTACACTTCTTTATTGAAACATATTAAGTTCTTGTTAACAAACTTTAGAATGAAAATGTGAGCGTTAAACTCCATTCCTTTGTAGTAGACATTCGACTGTGCAGTTACTTTTACATTATTTTATAATGTTGACAGTTTTTTACTAGATATTCAGAATTCATTATAATAAAAGAGCATTGTTCATAAGAGACATTGGCCTATGTGCTAGATAATGAAATATGATAATATACTTTGCAAGGCTGCAGTGTAATAAAAGAATTCAAATTTGCTATATAAATGTAAAGAAGCAGAAAAAACCTCTGCAGATGATACATTTTGTTCCCAGTACATATTGTATACAATAAACAAAGTATTCATGGTGAAAATTTTGAGAAGTGCCCAACTGGCTTATGATGTTTTTCTGGCTTTTTAAACTATTATCTTGAGACATGCAATGGGTCTTAAATTTAGACTCTTATAAATACACAGGCAATTGACTATCAACATGTAACTATCAAAATTCGTAGCTAACTAGGTGCTACTGAAAAAAATCCTCCTTCCTTATTGTAGATATATGATAGTTCTCTGTATGGTTAATCTAGAGGACAAAAGGTTGAAATTGTGGCCTTGTTAAAACTGGCTTGGGTCAGGATGTAATAAAATGCCAACTTGAACTGTAATTTAAATTGGAACTGTTGGTGTCAAAATCCATAAATAAATGAATTTTAAAAAGAAAACAATCCCCTAACTAGCAGATGTATGCTGTCAGGCACTCGCCACAGTGACTACGGTAAGGAGCTGAGTGGCAGTCAGTGCTTGGAATGTCTTACAGTCCCTGATCCTGATGTCACCGAGAACGTGTGGGGCGTACAGGCAGTTCCCTTTCCTTCCTTTGGGGAAGCGCATGATCGGTACTGTATCCTTAAGAGAAAGGGAGGCTTTAGGATTTAAAATTCTGCCAGCTGTTGAGTGTTAGTTTGATGGAAATTATTAGAGGAAAAACTGCTTTAAGCACTTTGGAGATACCAGTTTGCCTGTGTGTGTGTGTGTATATATATATATATTTTTTTTTTTTTTTTTTTTTTTGAATGGGACTGAGTGTTCTGGCACTTAATCGGTTTAGTTGTGTTACATTCTGTTTCTATAGACCTGGATATGCAGATGAAAGACACAAAAGTGGACTTTTACTTTTAACTAAGTCTCTCTCACTGTCTGGATGTCATTCTTGGACCCACTGCATGGAAATGCTCCTAGGCAAAGGGTACTGTTTGATCAAATTTTGGACCATATTAAAAAAAAAACAGGAGAGAGCTACTCTGTGATGAGTTGAAGGTGTCCACCTTTTTTTCATGAGTTATGGTCTAGTAAAAAAGTCAGAATCCTTTGGAATCATCGAGCTGTTAAGTAAATGTAAGTTCTTGACAAAAAATCTAGACATTTAAAGGTGATGTGGCCTTTGGGGGTCACTGGGTAATATGGGTGTTGATGGCCTTTACTTCTCACTTAATCAAACATATGTTCTTGCTTGAAAACCATAGAAACATGGGCTAAATATACCTGAAGGAGCTTAATGTATAATAAACAGGGAAAAATACCATTGGCCGCTGCATTTGAAGTGGTAAAGTCTTCGTACTTGAACGTAATCTGCTCTTGGTGACTTTGCCGTTTCCCTTGGGATCTGGTATTACCTGCATTCTGAACAAATACTTAACAAGATTTGGTACAAATAAATGTCACTTTCTTCCTAAAGTCCAAAATATGGTCGATCAGGAGTGAAGTGGGATGGAAGATCTGGGTAACTGATTTTATTGATACTGTGAGGCAGACAAGAATATTTTTCTTGCACATTGTGTGAATTCATGCAGAAATGATCAGAAATCAAGCTTAACTTATGTTGCTAACATAAAAATTAATTAAAAATGAAAATACTATAGGAAATTCAAATTTATAAATTGTAACTCATAAGAGTAAGTTGTGTGGTTGGAAAGAAGGATGAAACAGGTTTTTTTGTTTAGATTATTAATGGCCTGTTGCTTGTTGCTCTCATCAGAATTTTGATTTATACGTGTTATTTGCTTCAACTTGAGTGAGAACATTCTGGGAAACTTGTGGTTCTTATTGTCCTATTTTAACCTTGTAAATGATGACAAAGAGTTTGATTTGGGTGCTCTAATTGTGTTCCTGTTTTGTTCTAGTGACATAATAGAAGCAGATGTTGTGTTAAATGTAACTTTTCCCTTTTAGTACAAGGTTTTCTATATGCGTGCTCATCAAGTGGGTCTAGCAGATAACACTTCTGTAGCGAGTATTTGATTAATATGACGGTCATGCCCACTTACTCCCCTACTTGAATGTATGTGCTTTCGTTATAAAAGAAAATATAAATGGCATTGATCATAGCTGAAAGAGTGGCTCCTCCTGAAGTCTTTCTGAATGGCAGTTGCAGAATACTGTCTTTAGGGTGAGCTTGCTGATTCTTGATTCATAAAGCTATTTTTCTTCACATTTGAGATAAGAGCTCAAAGTGGAAATCGTACTAGTACCAGAAAATACCAAGGGAGTTTCTTCATTCAGCTATTGGGAAGTTGACAGTTAAATACACTCTCATCCCTTTCACAAAGTGTTATTATTTCCTCTCTTTGCTGATTTCTGGAGTTACCAATGTGCCACTCATGTTGAAGCTGAGAACTGTTATAAATTCATGTTCCAAAATTATCAATTAATTTCTTCATCAGAACAGATATTTCTTACTTGTTCTGCCACAGATTTTTAAGATTTGTGCAAAGCTCTGTTGCTGTGTTCATAAAACGATAAATAAAGAGGATATCAGTTAACTTCAGTTTTAGATAATGAGACTTTAAAGTTGACTTTACTTTCTCAGTTGATTACTTTTTTTTTTTCATTTTGATATTGTAAGAAGCAGTTTTATTGTTTTAGGATACCTCTTTTTTCATTGTCCTGTTAGGACTCCGTCAGCTTGGGAGTTTGCCTGGATCTATGAATGCAGGCAAGAATCAAGAGAATAAATAGCACTATTTTGTTAGGGGTACCATGCCTCAAACTTTCATTTGACTAAGACCTGTGATGAATAAATTCCTCCACGAGAAGAGATTTTTTGCTGTTGATGAGCATTAAACCTCATTTTGGTTTTGTTTGTGGTCTCTCTGACCAGCCCTTTTTTTTTTTTTTTTTTTTTTTTAATTCTGTGAGTTTGCAGTTCTCCTTTCTGAAACTGAAGGATTGTATGTAATTTATTTCATGGGAATGTTTTATGCTTGCAAGAGATGAACAGATGTTTAGAAAACAAAGCTACTAGTCACTGGTTTTGTTACAGCTACACTAGTGATCAATTGTATGAATTTTACAGCATAGCAGTATTGGAATGGATGTTTCGGAGGCATTTCAATCAAAAGTGGTGCCATTCTGAGTTTGAAACATAGGCTTAGATTTATTTTTCTAGCAGTGCAATCCTCAAAGATTATACTTCATGCACCATTTTCAGGCATGTCAACCTCCTTTACAAAATACAAAGATGAGCGTTATTTCATAGAGGTGGCACAAAGTAATACAATAAAACGGATTTATTTCATCTTAATTTATTTAAAATGTGCATCGACTGAACTGGTGTAAAATCTGTGAGATTAAATATCTTGCTCGCATGAATATATTGGAGAAAAAAAAATCAACACTGTTCTGACTGAAAGGAAAAGAGGAACATGTGGCCTGCTTTTACAGGCACGGATGGAAATTGTTCCAGTGATGCGTTTCACAATGTTCGTATATGGATTTAGTTTTCTGATGTCCAAGAGTATGTATTCACTTTGGTCTGAGGTGTCCTGTGAACTCTGGGAATACTATTCAGTGGCTACTCCAAGTCAGGACTTTCCCTGGCTGTGCAGCTGATTTGAAACAGTACCTAGTGATATAAGCTACAACCTCTGCTTATTATGACTGAAGACAAAACTTAATGTTTAATATCATTAATATTAGTGTTTTAGATACAGTTCTGAGTATAGAGCTGTATTGCCTCAGTGGAACCAAGTACATCTAAGCTACGAGCAGTTTTTCTTAGAAAATGAACAGCCTGACAGCATAGCAAGGTTTAAGTACATAAGAAGTATAAATGTTGTTTAACTTCATTGTTCTGAATAATAACTTCTTACACAGTTTGGGCTATGTTCCCTAGGGTGTACCTGACCATGATCTAAACTGAAATTTCTCTAGAGGTAGTTCTCTGCGTTCACTTTGATGTATGCTTAGTTTGTACTTTATCAAATACATCATCTCTTCACGTCCCCACCTACAGCTTTTCCATCTTTCCCCTTTACTTTCTATTTCAGCATATAAGTAAATTAAGAGCTAGGCTGTTTTATTTTATTTTTTTTCATTTCCCCTTCCTTTCTTCCTCCACCCCACCTTGGTCACACCACCTGTCAAAGACAACAAAACTGAGTTATGTCTCACAAAACTTTACAGGATGACAAGATGAGCTTTCTTCTCTTACAGGGGAGACCACATGTGGACCAAACACTGCCCTTCAGGATATTTATTTGGTTTCAGTTTGTGATTGTCAAACTGCCAAGATTTTGAATGTGCCTGTTTCTGCAGGTCTGTCTTGCTGGCTGTAGATCTCAAAACACAAAAACCATTAGGCAGTGTGTGGAGAAGAAGTTTTAAGCTCTAATTCGAACTTTGGCCAAACACCTTCAGATATGCAAAAAGATATCTGTCTAAAGATAACATCTTAGATTTAAATCAGAAAATTCAAGTTATTGTTTTGTTACCAAATAGTCTATTGAAACAGTATTGAAACTTCAGTAAGCTAGTTCTATAAAATTACTATACTGTGCATGACAGTGCTAAATTTTACTTTTAAAATTCTATAATTTTTATTAAAAGCTTGTAGTTACTGCTATTCTGACAAAAATTTCACTGATATTTTTAACTGACATGATGCTAAATTAAAACAAACAAAAAACCCCTGAAAAATTAAGGTCAAAAACCCCAAATGAATGCAGTGCAAGAATTTTGTTAAAAGGAAGTATGGCATGTTGTTATCCAAGATTTATGATTGATTGCATTATGCTTTGTATCAAAAATAACATTTAAGTACTACTTTCCATACAAGAGAGCAGCAGCAATGCTTTCCAGATAGTAGCTTTCGTTTTGTGTTTGTCAGAGTTACAGTGAAAAGCTTCAGTGACCACAGAAGCAAATACGGGCTGTTTACACCGAGCAGAGGTAAGTGTAGAGTTTGGCTTTGCCGTTGTCAGCCAGGAGTTCTTACTGAGGAGTGTCATCAGCCTCCAGAGGCTTTTATGGATCTGAAGTCGCTCGAATTGGGCTTGACTGCATTAAAGGGCCATTACACGACACGAGCTTTAGGTGACTGGTTTATCCACTTGCAGTGTTACAGCAGTCAAATTTCCTTTGCTGCTTGTTGCTTGAAAACTGCAAGAGGTCACACTGTGTCAGCTGGTGTGTCAGAGTGTGAATGATACCAAAACAAGCATAGGCTTAACAGAAAAAAAAACCCCAGCATTACCAGGGCTTTGGCAAAGATGGCCAGAATGCCAGGTTCTGAGGTAAGAGCATCCCAACACTGACAAATTTCTGGCTTTTGTTATGTCAGCTGCCTTGCTTTCACTCCGTTTCTGTAGATATGGTCTGTTAGGGTTGCAGCTGAGCACCACGAGTAAATGCGAAACATTGTAGTGCTAAGCTCTGGGGAAAAAGTGGCAGCTTCAGGAGTCTCTGACATAGAACAAAGAGTTTTTGCTCTTTGAGCAGAGGATAAGACATTGCATGAGTACAGGAGACCAATGTACTAGAAATACCGCAAACAAAATGTCAAACATGAGAGATAATTTGGATTGCACTGGGAGTGAATTCATCAAACCTCTCTAACCTCAAGATGACTGCTAGAAAAGGTATGCATTTAATTTAAGTATGCATAATCACCCCTCAATATATTGTAAAACTAGTTTTAAAATTTTCATTTGCAAATATTTTATTGTGGCTTAAATAGTGATGGGTGGCACCAAGATGTGATTATCTTGCTTCATTTGAACTAGATGCACAGAGTTCAGAAATTTACTCAAATGGCTAGGATTACTTGCTTTGGCAGTTTGTCATATGGAAATCTCATGGGACTTAAGATGGGCTAAATACACATTCTAGATGCTTTGTCTTCTGAAATTTTGATAGGGGGTTTATGGGACTGAATCATGAACAAAGTTGTGCATAGTTTTGGATGGAAGGGACCTTCAAAGCTCATCCAGTGCCACCCCTGCCATGAGCAGGGACATCTTCACCAGCTCAGGTTGCTCAGAGCCCCGTTCAGCCTGGCCTGGGATGTCTCCAGGGACGGGGCACCCACCACCTCTCTGGGCAACCTGGGCCAGCGTTTCACCACCCTCATTGTAAAAACTTTCTTCCTTATATCTAGTCTAAATCTACCCTCTTTTAGTTTAAAACCATTACCCCTTGTCTTATTGCTACAGGCCCTGCTAAAGTTTGTCCCCAAACAAGATATACTGGATTGGTCATGTATGTAAAAATCAGTTCTGACACCAAGGAGGCTGATTAGAGGCTGACAGGCTTTTAACAGGAGCTGGGCATGGCCTTGTTTGCAAGGAGCTACGTAGTTCCAGTTGGGATTTTACCCATGGATTGGCTGTTGCTTGAGCCACAAGGAAGTTTGTGATTATTGGGAATGTATCAAGTTGTTCAGCTGGGAGGACTGAATGGTAGAAGAGTGCTGGCAATACTTTATTGTGTAAGACTTGGGCCCTGCTTGGGCATGGTGAGAGACACTTCAGTGCCCAAGTTACATATTCTTTCTAGCACACAGGACATTTGGTGTTGCTAGAATTGAATTAGGTGGGTTTCAATGTTTAAGACTCCTTGCTGCCCTGGGTTCAGGGTGTTCTGTGGGACTGGGTAGTTGGAATTAGCCCCATCATGAAATGACTGGTGATCCTTTGAGAATGGTTTGCCTGTACTAAAGGTATATTTGGGGATGGCTTCTCACATTAGGAGGATAGGTTGAAATTAAGACTACAAGTTCTTATATTGTGGAGGAGGAATCTGAAGCGGTCAGGATATTCACGAGCTGAGGTTTCCTTGCTCTTGTGGAGGGTTCTGAGAAAAGGTTATGGTAAGATTAACTGGTAGCAAAACCAGAAAAGATGTATTTTGTTATGGACATGCTGACACAGCAGCAGGGAAATACTAGGAAATATTAAGAAAAAAGTGCCAGACCACACAGGATTTCTCATTGGGTGCCTTTGATTTCAGTGGTTTTTCAAGAGGAGTATATACTTTAGGCCAAATAACTTGCTAGTTTTAGAAAGGTGCAAATGCTGTTTGCTGCTTGGTTTATTAATTTGCTCCATGATAGCAGATGAACAGATTATTCTGTCCTCTATGCATGAATTAACTTGTAAAGGGATATTATAGATGATTAGATGATTGGTATTAGTCTGATAGTGTGTGAAAGGTATTCTGAATAAGTCCTAGTATGTCTGCCTTCTTCCTTCATACTTTTATGTACCAAAGCCTCAGTTTTGTCCAAAAAAAGAAATCTGTGTACTGTTTTTTATTCTGAGTCTTTCATTTGCAGTTTTAATATATGTATAGCTAATGTGGCAATGTAGTATAATAAGTAACATGATTAATAAAGCAGTTCAAGTTGTATTTTATTAAAAATGCACTATTTTAGAACTTTTGTAGATACCCATTATTATTCCTTCAAAATAAATGAATGTTACATATACTGTTTAGCCTTTACAATGGGAAAAGTTGAAATGGACATGAGTTCACATTTTAACTGAGGGTGATAAAAACCGTATACCTCAATAACAGATTAATCATTTTGTCACTGTTAATACAGCTTTATTGAATGGATATTGTTCCCTTGACTTCAATCTTGGATTCAGTTCAGTTGACCTTAAAAGAAAATTTCAATAGTCAAAAAAGTCATATGTCTTTGAACAGGCTCTTGAACATTTGGGTTTTTTGCTCTTAACACCTGGAGCAGATAATGCTACTGTACTGGTTGAAGGATACAATGCAGAAGCAAGGTGAATTCTTAGGTTTGCTTCCATTTTAATCTGGAGTGGAATACAAAAATCATGGCTGGTTATGAACAGCTATTGGCAAAAACTTCCATTAGTGCCAAGTATTGTGTTTTCCTGCTGTATTTCGACGCTCACCGGATGACAGGGCCATTGGTTTAATGTGGTGTATAGTGGTAAAAGTACAGAGATGTTGGTTGAATAATGCACAAACTCTTCTCTGATGTATCTTGTGCACCCTGTTTGGTGGTAGCAACCATGGAAAAAAAAATTTTTTTCTCAAGATACACGGTCAGTAACTAAAACATTAAAGAGGAGAAGTAAAATAACATGAAATCCACAGGCTATGCTCTTACCAATCTTATGTCACCATCTTGACTGAACTTCTTGGCATTACATTTTGTATAATGCAATATCCAAAATAAAGTAATTAGAAATCCCTCTTAGTACCTTAAATATCTATTGGAGAAAAATATGACATATGTAGTTTTTTAATGCTGACTATCAAACACTTTAAATAAATATTATGTTTTGTCTTAGCCTGAGGATAGCCTGATCTGTTTTCAAACCTGTTCAAATATCAATGGTGTTGATAGGGGACAATTTCAATGTTTGCTGTCTCATACCAGGTATGGAACCAAAGCTGTATTTGTGTTTGCATGAGGATACAAATATATGTACATAAAAACTGCACGTACGCAGTGTGGTTGGTACCATTCTAAAAGTCATGCTGAGACTCTTGAAAATCTGGACCAAAATTCCATTCTGCAGTTCTTTTATGTGCAAGACAGTGATGGTGAGCTTCTCTGAAACTGAGTTTACTAGATTTTGGGTTAATTTTATAGGTTCCTTTCTCATTTGTGTTTTGTTTAAAATATTGCTGACTTCTATGGTTTGCCTTTCCCTCTTACAAAAGGGACTTTGTTTCGACATCTCTTAGAGCAATGATGAAATGGTATCAGGTGTTGTGAAGGAGGAGAGGGTGGGGTTTGTTTGGACTTCATTTGTCTATAAGCTGTGATTCCGTCCAACTGTAACGTACAAGCTTCAGGGCTACTCTGTCAACATGTCAGTCTTTAGAGTAACGTTTTGTGCAGCAGAATTTGTCCTTTATTAGTGTTCACAAAACATGTAGAGTGTGGCGTTGTAATTAAATTACACAAAACCAGTGAAACTCAAAGTAGAAGTTTTAATGAAAGGTGCATTTTATCTGCTAATAAGACTGTTCAGTCTCCTCATGTAGCCTTCATCTCCCGCCGGCTTCCCTGTGTTTCTCCAGCTGCTTCCAAGACCTATTCCCCAGTGACTTTTTCCCTGCTCCTAAGGGCTGAGTTGGAGGACCTGATGTCCTTTTATTTCCACTCTCTTGTCATCTTTGAGCAAGACATCGTGATTCAATTTCTGTGTACTTCAGTCTGTGATGTCAGGAAAAGTGAAAAATAATAAGAAACCTCCTTAAAAAGAGCTGGTATCTTTATAAGTATTACAGATAACATGTGAGTATTTCAGCAAGAATAATGCTACTGAAGTAGATACTGTGTCTTGGTTTTAAAAATTTGTTTGTTTTACTTTTTTTTTTAACATTTTCATTAAAGGGTTTTTTTTCTTGGTCCTTTCATTGTCCTTATTTTGTCTTCCTGCTGTGCAGAATAATTGTGTGTTTTGTGTTTTTTTTTTTTTTCTTAAATTTGTTTTACTTAAAATTCTAATCTTTATTTAGTATATTCAGTTTTACCAAGCATTCATAGGTCATGAGTAGGGCCTCAAAAGTAATTTGTTTCCTGTTTTGTTGTATGTTAAGGTGATTCTGGAGTCTTGATGTCTCTGCAGCTGAGTTCATAGTAACTGATTTTTAAAATATGACTATGAAAATGTGTAAGGTATGTGGTGTGGTGTGTTGTTTTGTTTTTCTCCCCCAGGATCACATTATCCAGCAACTGGAGCTTTAAAAAAAAAAAAAGGATCAAATACTGGGAAATTAATAATATATTTGTGATATTTGTCAATACTGAGCATTTAATTGTATATGAATATGTTAACAATTTACCAGTCAATTGCAGTCTCATTTTACTGTTTTGCTCTTCACATTTGATTCTGACTTCTATAAGGAATTAGCTTCCGTAAATCCCTGTTAAGGTCAGTCAGATGGCTACTAGCCCTTTTATGGTGGTATTTATTTTGAATATTTAGCTTCCCTGTGAGGGTCATGACTATGTCCATTCTGAAATTTGCTTTGCTTGGTCACCTCAGTGCGTGCCTGTTAAATACAGCATGAATGAAACCATCAGGGTTTTACTGTTCTTATGTTGCTGTTTCTATGCCAGTTTCTTTTCTGCTTGCAAAGCCATTTCCAAATGATTGACTGTATGATAAACTGTGCATTTCTTCAGTTGAGATTCAGTCTTGACCCCTAAAAATTTCATGTACATAGTAAGTCAGGCTTACTTTGGACGTACTGATTTCTGAAAAAAGCCATATTCTTGGAGTATGGCAAGTGATCATTACACCATTTTCTCAGTGAATTTCCCCACCTTTCATTGGCAGCAATCCCACCTTGACATCTTTGCATTAGATCAACTTTTACATCTTTGCATTGTATCAACATTCTTTTTGGTTATGTGCAATGTACAAGTTATTGTCCTTCAGCATCAGTCACACAGCATCTTACCTAAACTCTTTATCAGAACATATATGCATAAGCAAATCTCACATGGATTAAAGTTTAGCTCCTTTATATACCTTTTACATTACCCCAGGTTATTTATAGCTTACCAGCTCACATTCCATGCTTACCTAATTTTTGTAGAATTCCTTCCAAGACTACATGATAATGGAACAACTTGTAGTGGTGGGTGACCTTCTCTAGCAGTAATTTCTTCCCTTGGGCACTGAAATTGATTTTCTTCATCTTGGCATGTGAAAAGTCAAAGTATGCCTCTCGCCCAGCCTCTCCCGGGAGCGTGCGGGAACAAATCGCATGAATGCCGCAGCTTTTAGGGTATTCACTATGGCAGCATCGCAAAGAGGAGAATGTTTTTAGGCAGTTTCCCTCTGTGCTGTGATATAATTTAGTTCAGAAACACCATTTACTGTGGGTTACCTTCTGACAGATTGTTTTGGGGATGTTTTGAGCTATGGGCAATAGCAGCTTTCATTTTTCCTTCGCTTTTACCATTCTAGTCTCCATGTCTTCATTTATATATAAAATATATATAAATATGTAAAATATATATAAGTGGTTATGGCTAACACTGGTCTAAATACACTATCTTTGATTGGATACATGCAATCCCTTTATGATACTATTACACGCAGTAAATTCATGAGTGGGTGCGTACTGTAAGAAAGCTGACAGTGATATCGGCTTGTAGCCTGAGAGGGGCAAAGCTCCTTGCGTGAATATGGTATCATCTCTTCAAAACAAGAGTTCAGGATGTGCCAGACTAGTGTGTGTATGAGCGAGAGGAGGTATGTGCTTGGAAAGTTGTTATACCTAGAAAGTTATTTCTTGGCTGTAGCTATGTAGTGTTTAGTATCTTTGAACTTTTGATATACCCTGTGAAGGAAGTGAAACATAATTTATCAATAAGAGAGACAATCACTTATGCTTGTAGTTGAAAAAACTTCTGAGGATTTACTGAATCAGATAAAATGTTATAAGGGAGCAGGCCAGTATGTTTGGTTGGGGAGAGTTTCACTTTTGCTTTTTTCATGTACAAAAGGAGAAGGAAGGGGATAGCAAAGAAAGTTCAGTACTTTAGAGGATGCCAAGTGAAGGTATTCTTCCTTCATTTAGTGGATTGTTTCTTGGAGGTGTGGGGCACTGAAACTTCAGTTCTCCAAAGACCTTTGGCTCAGCCATGGATACAGCCAGCATCAGCGTAAGTATATGTGTATGTATATGTATGCACACAGGTGAGTATTATCCCTCAATTCTGCACTCCCCTCTGCTTCAGCCACTTACTCTGTAAAACTAACATGAGTGGAGCTTGTGTCTGAGAAGTTTCTTGGGTAGCAGAATGACTGTAGATACGACAATTCATAAGTGATAGTGCACAGTTCTCTTTGAAGTGTGTGGATAATAGAAAAATGCATATATAAGTTGTGAGTGTTCACTTTAAGTCTAACTAGCAAAACTGAAAAAATTAAAAGTGGTTAGTTGGCCTCTTCAGCACAGGAATAAACATATGTTGGTGAAATGTGTGATTCCATTTAATCTCAGTATTGATCAGAAAACAATCGATCAGCCAATATCCTGAAAACATTGAGCAGAATAACAGTGGGGAATATATAAACTGTACTCTTCTGGCATAAATTAGCAAAAAACCCCAAGATGTGATATATATATATTTATGTAATAAAGATACACTAGTGTAAGGAACCAATTACGTTAGCAGGCAAAACTGTTAACAGGCAGTTAATGAAAAAGAAGGATGATAGAAGTGAGATGGCAAACTAAATGGGTGAATAACCTGTGCATGTAAGGTTTCATGATAAACGAATCTAAACAGCAGTCATTAAGTATAATTTTAACAAGATCTCAAGAACAATAGTATAAGCAATTGAAGAGGCAACAACCCATGGTGGGGCTGTAGCATGTTCCTTCCTTCAGTGATCGTGATAGCACGCTAATTATAATTGTCAGCAACAACATCCTGTGGTGAGCAGAAGAGTTTCACCGTCATCTTTACATGAATGTATTGTGAAAGGGAAGACACAGACAACTCTATAAAGAAAAAAGGAAGAAAGGAAAGAGAAAAAAGTGCTGAAATAGATCGCAAAAGAACTTCAGATAAGAGGATTTCAGATAAAGGAAGTAATAGTATTAACATTAAGAACCTTCCAGTCAAAAGGCACAGAAATAATATTGAAAACAACATCTCCACTTCCTTTTGACAGTTTACAAAATTTAAAAGGGAATTTTAAGTACCTTTCACACTGTAATATGAGGCTTCGTTCAATCAAGGATGTTACGTAAGTACAAAGGACTTGGCTCTGAGAAAGGAGGTTCAGTGTTTTTATGTGGCAGTTAGAGCTCATACTTTTCCTCCTTCCACCTCTGTGTTCTCATGCACTCTCTCTGCTTCTTATTTATGTTCCCCTGCTTTCTAATTACCATCCCATAAAGTCACACACAGTATATTTAACCCGAACTCATACCGCTGTAGCCATTATCATTTGTATCAGGGAGGATATTTGTTTGAAGACCTGTTACAGATGACCCATTACTTGTGCAAGACAGATACCAGTTACAAGAAAAGTCTAATGGGGCCATAGTCATTGAAAGTCTACAAATCAGGTCTTAGTGAAGGTTTCGTTCTCTTGCATGGAGGGTTGTGAAAAGTAAGATTTCTCTCATAGTTTTATGTAAAGACATTCAAAAGAATAAGAAAATTGTATGTTGTAATCTTGTAGAATTTTGAAGACTATCTTCCAAAATTTAATGTAGGAAGGAAAGGAATTTGATATGTTGTAAATTCTAAACAGCAAAAGCACAGGATGCTGGTTAATGTATATGTAAAAAACCATATCTTGATAGTAATGATTTTTTTTCAAGTAAGAATTATTTTAACTGATTTTAGGAGAGCATTGTTCTGCAAATATTTGCATGGGAAAGCCAGTTGTTAGCAGTATAATATTTAGAGAAATTTAACCTGTCATCTTTCTGACATCAGGGTATAAAAGGATCAGTCCTTCAAACTGAAAAAATAGCCTGTAGATAAACAGAGGAAGACAAATTTTCTAACATAAAAGTGCCATGTAAAAGAAATAACTTTATTTTTGGCAAAACCAAAACTGGGTTGGAAAGAAATGATTTGATCATTCTGAAGACTAACTAAACAATTTAAAACTAAAACTGATTTTTTGCTATTTCATATAAATCTGGAAAAGTTGGCACAGCTTGAGCTATTTGAGTGGTGTTTGGTGCACTTCTTCCTCTGAGGCATTTAAAAGCCTCAAATATGTTGTCCAGTACAAGTTGTTCTACTGCTTGTGGGCTTCCTATTCAACTTTTCTGTTCCAAAGATTGGATAGTGACTCTATTACACATTAATCAGATAAGATTTAATGACTCATTATTGGAGTTTTATGAACATTCCTTTAGAATGCTATTCTATGAAATAATTAAGTAATCAATATCTTTGAGGAATGGCAGTTTTTTACATTGGTAAATGTAATTCTGACGTGGTTTTGATTAACAGTGAGGAAAAAAAAAAGGTAAATCACTGTGTTTCTAGGAGCAGAAGCAGACATGTGAAGTCTCGTGCCAGGTCATCTTGTTCACCAACATGTAGCGATTGCAGAGCGTTGTGTGGTTCTTGTAAAAGCCCATGTGGATGTACCTGAAGAAAAAATGGTGCCAATGTTGAAAGAGTAACAGTAATAGATAGAGGAAATTGAGAGGTGTTCTCCATGCTTATGGCTGACTTGTCCCAGCTTTTGTGTGGTTTCTGAGATAAACCGAAGTTCAGGTGGGAAAAGGAAACAGTCTTATATGTGAACTACCTTTAAACTGAAGGATTTGAGGAAAATAGAAGTAACAAACCATAAAACGTTTCTAGGAAGAGACTATAGCAATATCTGTTATACCACACTCTGTGGACTGTACAGGGCATCTCAAACCTGAGGTGCTGAGTAAGCTCTGGAGATACCAGATGAATATCCTATGGGTTTTGCTAATGTTCTCGCAGTTGTTCCTGAAGCTGCATAACCCAACATTTATGTTTTTAGATTAACAAACAAATGTAATTGAGTCTTCTGTTTGTCACATTCAAAGTAGTTAAAAACGTGCCTTGTCTTATAACTCCCGTATACTGTGAATTAATAGATACTGTGATTGATTTAGTGTAATGTGGTGGGCAGAAAATATGAGACATAGGTACAACTTCAAGATAAACATCTGAAAGCAACAGAAATTATGAAATCAGGTATTAGATTACTATTAACAACCCATATTGGATTTTTTAGATTTGAGAATGTGGACAGCAATATTATTTTGGTAACATTCTTCAACTTCTTTCTCAATTTTTGAAGTTCTTTATTACTGAACAATATTAAAAAAAAATCTTAATGTGTAGGCATGCTGTATTACTTATAGGGGTTGCTTTTTTACAAGGATAAGAATGAAGATAACTAAAATATTGTCTTTCAAAGGATAGGACTTTATACTGCCTACAAAGATGTTGCAAAATCTGTCATCCACAGTAGAAAGCAGATTTAAGGAAAAGAGATTGTTAGCAGGCAAATCTAGTCAATCGTAGAGTGTATTTCGGAAGTGATGCATAGTGCTTAAAACTTTCAAGGCTTCCTTGAAAATCACATTGTACCTACGTTCCTAGAGGTTCAAAGGCCTGGGAAAGGGGAATTCATACAAAGTTTTATGAATTTGAAAAAAGTAATTGAAAAGGCATAGCTTAAGTTTGTCCTAGGTACTTGGTGAATGAGACACAGGTGTTCTGAGTTCTGGAACACAGGACATTCAATGAAGCTGGAAAAGAGTAAGTATAAAACAAGAGTGAAAAGAGAAGTTTTTCATCACATAGATATTTACAAGTATGAGAAGCCTTTGCCAGAAGTCATGTAGGACCACTGTTTTAGCATTTTAGACATGCAGGTGGGTTACAAGAAGATCTGGAGTTGTTACCGTAAATTTCAAAGAAATGTTTTGAAATAATTCATCAGTGTAAGATAAATAGTTAGGAATAGGTTTTTCTAATATGATACATTGCGATCTATTAGGAACTTTTCTAAACATTAAAGAATTTGTAAAAGCAAATACCAGAGACAGAATATTAGGCTAGATTGACCACTGAGGTCAATTATCACCTTTATATTGCTTCTCTTACCACCTTTATGTTTGCTGCCTATGGGAGCTTTTTCACACACTCTTCTTTTGATTTTTCTGGAACAACTCAGGACAAGCCAATCTCTTTGTAAGTGGATGAAAGGGAATTGTAATGGAGAGAACCCTGCACAAAGGGTATGAAGCTAAAGCAAAATGTTGAGTTTTGCTTAGTTGCTCTTTTTTATGTTTCCTTTTCCTTCTAATGAATATTCTTAGTCAGAAGAAATAGTATCCACTAGAAGTATGCATAATACTTCAACCTTTTAAGCAAAGAAGTGATTAAATAAAGCAAGCATTTCTGAAGGACACTATGCTGCTTATTTAGGTCATTTTAAACATCAATATGAACAAATGAGAGGTTATGGATCATCCTTTCACCTTAAATTTACAGATAGTGATGTGTAAATTTCACCCTATAATTTTCTTAAGGTAGAGATTTTTTCTTTTCCTTTTTCCTGTAAAAAAATTTGTGTCTGCCAATGTCTGTAAAATAGTAAAAACAAGTGAAAGTATTTGTTAGGAAGGATTCTAAGCTTTTTAAACCTAGAAAATGAAACTTACCTCATTTGGAATGAAAGCTTAGATTATGATATGAATTTTTTTTTCTTAGTGTAGTTAAAAAAAAAAAGCCAGTGGGTCTATGAGTCTCATTTGACTTGTATATTGAGGAAAAGGATGTCTGATTTCCTCAAATCTCACCTTCGTACCTCACATTCAAAATTAAATGTGGAGAGTATAAATTCAAGGCAAACCATTTCAATCTATGAGTACTTAAACCCATATTCTGTTTTTCTGTTTATTACATCCAAATGCATTTTTTTAAAAAAAATCATTAAAATATTAGGATCTGTAAAGAACTGTAAAGTTCTACAGATCTACACAAGTTTTAGTAAAGCTCTGGAGCTTTTCAGGATGAGTTTCACAGTATAGGATGAAGGGTGTGTTTTGGTGGTTGGTTTTTTTTTCTGTATTTGGAGAGTGTGCTTTTGCTATGGAAGTAGCTAAATGAAGCTTTTTGATCTATGTTGGACCAGATCAGGTTAGAAAGTTGGATAGTTCCTGTGATCTCATGTCTTTGAAATTTGTATTCCACTTGTAATGTCAGTATTGCTTTCTCACATTTGTTTTTTTGATTTGTTTAAAACTTGCTTGAAATTTCATGAGACTAGTTAACTAGGATTTTTTGAAACATTTCACATAGAAAAGTTATGATGCAAATAATGCTGTGGGGAATCACTTCCAAAAGGATTTCTTATATGAAGCAGAGGGGAAAACTGTATGCAAAAAAATCCCCACATTGAAACACTTTATCATAGGAAGTACATATGTTTAGCTTTTGTTTAGCTTTTCATCTTTTCAGTTATTTTCTCTGAAAGTGATGTTTTCAAAATATAGTAACCTATACAGAAATGAAGTCACAAATTGCCTGCCTTCTTTCTGTAAAAACATGCTGTTTCTATTTACTTGAGAGTAACCAACAATTATAATTGGTAAACATTATCAACAGAGAACTTAAATAGTATCTTTGGAGTAGACTAAAATTAGTTTTCATTACAACCTATTTGTAAATCATTTGAACCAAATATCTCAAGCTGAAAATGTGTGGTTTTGTTTTTACTCTAGAGATGAGGTCAGCAAAAATCTGCAACAAATATGATTACTTGAGTGGAGGTGACATGATTTACTTAAATCAGGCAATTTGTCCATTAAAGCATTGAAGCCTCAACTCATAAAAAGACTGCTTAGCAGATGAACTATAATGTCTTCCAGCATTTGTTATATTAGGTGATTTGAAGGAAAAGAACAATTGTAAGAATGAATGTATATCTGTGTTGAGTGGGAAAAATCCAGTTTTTACAGCAGGGGGTGGCTAATTTTCAGCATATAAAATAGGGCTGTTTCATAAAAGCTTCTTTATAAATATCGTACAATTAAATATGTATATATATTTAGATTTATGTTGCCAGGGTAGGAAAATGCAAGGATGAATCATTCAGACAGTTGGTTTCTTTATACTCGTCCCCCACTTTCAATGCAGAAAATCTTTTCCCCTTCCCTTTCCTCCATACCTGATAGGAACAACAGGAACACCACAGGTACTGCAAGCCTCAGTACTCCTGGGTGTTGGTGTTTTCCCTCTTCATCCCCCTCTGCTGTGTGCTACTTCGAATTAGCAAGGATTATTACACTGGCAAAATTTGAAACTGCTGCTCTAGCTTCTTTCCACTATTACGAGCTGAGTTAGAGGCCACACAATAAAACCTGATTGATTAGCAAAGACTGTAGTTACAGTAACAGATGTTGTATTTTCTTTATATTCCATGGACTGAAAGTGGCTGAAACAAGGAGATTCAGAGTTAAATCTGGAAGCCTGAGCACATTGGAGCATGTATTTGACTTTGAAGAGGTTACACAGAGGTGCTTTTAGTGGGTTGTCTTGCTGTTGTGGTCTAAACATCTTTTTGTTCCTAAGCATTTATATTTGCAGTTGGATTCTCACGTGCTGCGGACAGGATTCTAGCCCAAACCTTTGGTCTAATCTAGTAAGGCGGTTGTCCAGTGGTGGGCTACAAAGATGATTAGGGGCCTAGAGCATCTTTCTTATGAAGAGAGACTGAGAGAGCTGGGTCTGTTCAGCCTGGCGGAGAGAAGCTGAGAGGGGATCTTGTCAATGTTTGTAAATATCTCAAGGGTGGGTGTCAAGAGGATGGACCAGACTCCTTTTGGTGGTGCCCAGTGACAGGACGAGGGGCAACAGGCACAGATTGAAGCACAGAAGGTTCCATCTGAACATGAGGAGAAACTTCTTTACTTTGAGGGTGCCAGAGCCCTGGAACAGGCTGCCCAGAGAGGTTGTGGAGTCTCCTTCTCTGGAGACATTTAAGACACACCTGGACACATTCCTGTGTGATCTGCTCTGGTGAACCTGCTTTAGCAGGTGGCTTGGACTACATGATGTCCAGAAGTCCCTTCCAACCCCAACCAGTCTGTGATTCTGCTCTGCTAAGGCAAATGAGATTTGTAAAGAGAGGTGCACTTGTTTCAGCTGGGATAGAGTTAATTTTCTCCCTAGTAGCTAGAATGGTGGTGTGTTTTGGTTTTAAGATGAAAGGAATGTTGATAACATACTCATGCTCTAGTTGTAGCTAAGCCATCAAGGACTTTTCAGCTTCTCATGCTGGCCTGCCAATGAGAAGGTGTGGGGTGAAAAAGAAGCTGAGAGGGGACACAGCCAGGACAGCTGATGCTGACTGATCAGAGCGATATTCCATACCATAACATGTCATGCTCAGTAAATGCACCAGGGGGAGATGGCCAGGGGCGATCACTACTTGGTGGTGGGCTGGGCGTCACTCAGCGGGGAGTGAGCACATTGTGCATAACTTGTTTTGTATATTTTCTTATTGTTATTATGTCTTTCTTTGCTATCCTATTAAACAGTCTTTATGTCAAACCAAGGTGTGGTGTGTGTTTTTTGTGTCGTGTGGTTTGGTTTGTTGTGGTGGTTTTGTTGTGTGTTTTTTTTTTTTTTTTTTTTTTTCCCCTGATTCACACCCATCTCACTGGAGAGGGGGGATGAGTGAGCGGCTGTGCAGTGCTTGGTTGGTTGCTGGCTGGGGTTAAACCATGACAGAGTGTAAGGGAAAATAACTGTTTAATCCTGACAGCAAGTGTTTCTTGGTATTAAAGCACTACATATTGTAAGACCTCAGAATTCAAAATAATTCAAAATAACCTTTAAAATTAAATGGGCACTAAATTAAAAATTTAAATATTTAGCTATCCCTGGAAGTGACAGTATATAAAAACAGTCTAGAGTAACTTTTTTATGTCAGTTATAAAACCATAAAGCCAGAGAAGGAATAAATACAATGAAAACACTGATTAATCCTCCTGTGTTGCAGTTCCACTTCATACTGTTGTAATGTGGACCCTTTCCTCTGATATTACTCAAGAAATACAAACAAGAAGCATTTATTATCTCCCAAGTAGTGCATGCTATGGAGTGCCGAATAAGGAAGTGAGGTATTGCAGCTGTTATCTTCTGAACTAACTGCTACTGCGTGTTGCATGACCAGCCCTGGCAGGGTTTTTGTTCCCATGAATGAATAGGCTATAAATCTGTCGCAGCTGACACTAGCAGCACTGCTGGAGAGTGTAAAGGGAAAATTTGCAGAGGAATCTTGTGGTCTTTGCTTGCCTGGAAAATGAGTTCAATAAAATGGAGGTGATCAGTGCTTATTTATAGGCCAAGCTGATACATCCAGCATTGGCTGTCAGAGTTTAACTTAGTGTTTCCTCATTTATGCTCGCTCTGTAAAGCAAAACATGGCACTGTAAAAAGCTTATATAATGCTGTTATACTGTGTTAGTCACTATTGTTGAAAATAGATAAAGCAAAATAAAGGGAGGAAAAGATAAAAGCACAGATAAAATGCACAGGAAGGAAATGGAAGAGGCTGGCAGATGCCAGCACCCTGAGAAGGGATGTGAAGCTGCTCAGAATCATTTTGCTTGAACCCTGAATTGAAGGTGCTTGGCAATTACTGCTGTATTATAACAGCAGATACATCTTGAGAGCTCTGCTCTGGAAGGAAGGCATGGGGATTTTATTCTAGTTGAGGGAAAGGACTGAGGAGCTATCTTTTTTTTTATGTAGAGTTCCCACTAACACCAAATCCTAAGGTATGCTGGAAATGTATCTAATGTGTGTACTCTGTTTTAAGCAGAGGGCTCATTTCTCATTTGTGGATTAGTGTTGCATGGCGAAGTGTTTAAATAAGACAAATCCTAAATTGTAATTTACTGAAGAGAAATGTTGAGTTGTTTTTTTTTTTAATGCTTATGAGTAGGTGTTAAGGAAACAAAGCATTTTCTAAATTTCTGGTTTTGTTGCTTGGTGACATTCTATGAACAAACTGATGGTAGGTAGTTTCAGGCCTTTGAAAATAGTTAATTGTAGGAGCAGACTTGTTAAGTAAGGAGAACAGTGGAGTGCTATTTTTTTCCTTAAAAGTGGTTTAAAAAAAAAAAAGTAACAGCAAAAATCTAGTACAAACCACATACACAGCACAGTATAGCCTGTATATAACCACTGCACCTGGACTCAGGCTGGGTGAGAAAGTTTCACCTGTAAGTAATTAAAATATTTAAAGAACAACTCACCTGTTGAAAAATAGGAGTGGCTCCACCTTTTGCAAAATTTGCTTCACTGGAGTTTGGGCAGCTGTGGGTTTGGAGCCAGTCAGGACACTCTGTGACCAGGAATATGAAGAATCTGAAACCTAGGTTCACTGGAAAATTGCACTGAAAGACAATTCTTCCTCTTTCTCCTAATGATTTATCAATCGTTTGAAGTTTACAGCTTGCAGCTGTATTTCCTGTTGTATTCAAAGGAGTTGATGTAAATCTACATGTTCATATTTCTGTCTTTGTGCCATAGTACATGGAAAACCTGTAAACCGTTCTGCTCCTGCCTTCTTTGATAGAAGTGACCTCTGCCCGAAAGCAGGGAAGATGTGGAATAACTCCTCTGAGTAAGTGAACTTAATGCATGACATAATGATGCACTGTTGTTGTTGTTTTGAATAAGTACTTTAAAAATGAAAAATATTATAAGAACCTGAGAGGTCATTGTGTTACAGTCTTTGATCAGTTTTATTTCTGCAACCAAAGTTCTGTTGTAAATGTACTTGGAGGTCAGGTATGTAAGAAGAACAATAAATACATTTTTCCTTCTGTCAGTGGAATTTGCTGTGAAATGAGAAGCAGGATAGGAGTGGAATTTATAATCTTTAACTTCTTTCAAGGTTTTTCTTAGTGTGTGTATTCAATTAAATAAGTATCTTAAAAAAGCAGACTTGCGATATGTTTCCTTAGTTTTGCAAATCCTGTCAACTGTAAGTCTGGGTTGTAGAATTTAAATGTCTTCCCTTACACCTCTTTATGGAAGCTGAAATATCTACTGATTTTTCTCCTTTCTAGTACTCCAAAATTTGTCAGGATCTCAGTTAGTGCAAACTTATCAAAAAGAAAAGTACAATTTTCTTGTGTTTTGAAATTGCTTATTATAGCAGTAAGAAAATATCTAGAAGAAATTTTGGGCTATTTCAACACATAGACAGGCTTTGAAGGGGATTTAAAATCAGAATGCCGAATTAAGTGATAACACTCATTACTGGACTGTTTCACAAATCATTCAGAGCTACTCCAGGGACAAAGTCTGAGTTATACATAAAAATAATACTTGACCTTTTGTGACCTATTCTGTTTCCAGTTTCTTGTATCCTGTGATTTAATGAATGAGCCTGCAAATTTTCTTGGTAAACACAAAAAAAATATCCCAACAACTCAAAACGCATTTGAGTGCTTTGTTATATCTTAGTAATTCCAAGAAAACACGGAATGTGCAAATAGTTTCTGAAAAAGTATTTTCTTATATGTAACTGAAATATTAAAAATTCCATCTTTTTGTAACAATAGCTAATAAACCGTATAAACGCTTTTCTACCCTACAGCTCAAGAATCAGTGTATTGCATTTTGTTAGCAAAGGCCCTGTTTCCCTTCTTGCTACTTAGCTTTCACAAAAGGTATGGAATGTTTGCAAATATCTTTGTTGATTCATTGCAATAAGTGTTTTCCTTTCCATCAAGTTAACAGATCTTAGGTCTAAGTATCTGTTCTTTCTGAAGCATGTGTCTGGATTATTCTTCATTTCATCAGTACAGTTCTTGTTCCTGATGGTGCATATATTTTCCCTATATAGAAAATGATATCATTTGTTGTCTGTGGAGAGTATGTGCCCAAATTTTGCAGATGGTGGAGTGGGAAACCATATCAGGTTGGAAACACTAACTCATTAGATTCAAATCCCACATAAACCAGTGGTAAACTTTTGGAGTATGTGATGCTTTCTAGCCTGTGATTTTTCTCAGGCAGGTGTTGAAACAAGTTACTGTGGTGAATGTCCATGTACAGGAGGCCAGTGTGTACTTCCTACAGTGCCAGGGTGCCTGAGTTCAGAATGTGCCTCTTGTGTGAATTCGTATTCGTAGAAATTGAAGACAAATACTTTCCAAAAGCAAACATAAGATTGTGTCAAAATGAGAATTTTCTTTACTCTTGAATAAAGCACTAGTACGTTTTTCATTATTTTCTTAGAAGGTACTTTTATTCTTTACAGGTGTTAGATTAAAATATGAATAAAACTAGTTAGACCCAAAATGTTGCAAGTGTGGAATCTGGAATAAAAAGAAGCAGCAAGTCAGCTGATTGTGTTGTGTAAAGCCTAAGAAGTGAGGAGGAGACTTATGCTTTTCTAGTGTATCACAAATTGTGTGGTGATTATTTGTCACACCGGAGTAGTAGTATTTAATTACCTACAGTTACAACTTCTTAAATACAATGAATCAGACAGGAAACATGGTAGATGATAATGACAGGCACTTGCTGATGGAGCCTGAAGTAATAAGTGTTGTACCATGTGCCAGCTGCCTTTCTTTAAGTGTGCATGTCCGTGCGAATGAAGGAGGATTAAGGGAGGGCGAGGGAAAGACCCCTGACAGCAGAGAGGTATAAAGCCTCAGGATAAACTTCACTAAAAAGTTTAACCAGAGTGTTGTGTGGTTTTGGTGTTTTTTTTTTTTTGACTGAGAGAAATAAAGGGAAGAGAGGCCAAAGAACTAAAAAGATATTTGTATTAAAATGTTAATATTTAAAACATGTATTTCAACTTTTTGCACATGTACTACTATAATGGTTTAAATTAATTTTCTGGTTGCTGTGGGCTGTACTAAATGTAAGAGCATGTACAAAACAATGTGTACTTCTGAATATACATGTGTGCAAGTACGTATCTCTAAGTGATGAACGTAAATAAGAGTTTTTGTGAGGGCCATGGAGGATGGTGTATTCAGGTGGTTATGGTCACAGCGCCTGGCTGAAAATCCTGGTAATCCATGAGTGCAGCACTGTGTGACTACATTAACACTTCACAATAAAGGATGGCAAGTGGGCAGATTTGCATGCAAATTAAATTTTCAACAATATTTCTGCATGCAACTTCCATTACAGTTGGTCAACTTTACACAATTGAAACTGATGACTAAGAAAAAGCATTTATAATTTAGTAAATTACAACAGCAATGCCTGTAATCACTCAGGTTAGCTGCTGAAGCGCCTCTAGGGGTTTGATGAGAAGGAGGAGAACCTTGAAGAGGCTCATGAGGCAGCATCAAGCACTGCAAGTTGAAACAGTAAGAGAAGCTGTTGTAGTCTGGGTTTAGTGAAACAAATCTAAGACAAATTTATGTGATACAGGTAACTTCTAATCAGTGAAACAAGATTTGGTTGATCAAACAAGAAAGAGCAGTTGATAGTATGATATTTATATCGGAACCAAGGCCACATTTTGTTAAACTGTATATGTAAGACATTATTAAATGCCCAGTGAAAATAAAAGGTGATTGGTGACATGAAGAATGGAAGGAAAGGGATACCATTTAGTATAGCAGGTCCTGACAAGTATTGAATGTTCACCACCCCCTATGGACCTTTCAACAAATCTCCATGTAATTTCTACATGTGGAAAAGATGTTTTGTATTTACATCATGCAGTTAGTTTTGTGCGAGATCCGCTTGGAAGTGGAGGTGAGTAATGCTGAGTCAAAGCTCAGAATATACTGCCCTCTCCAGACAGTTGGGTCAACCTAGGAGCATGCAAGTGAAACAACTCATTAATTTTTAGAAGAAATTTTGGTGCTTGATCATTGAGCCATATGGTTATATAACTTATAAATGCTCTTCCACTGTGATACTGTGTTTTCTTTTGTCTTTCATCATGAAAAAAATTATGGGGGTATTATTCATAAGTTGATCATGTCCTGTTCCAAAACAGATCCTTATAACATTTTAAAATTATTTCCTCCATTGCTTGCTGTCAATTTACTTGGATTCAAAATTGGCTCACTAGCAGATTGTTGAAGATCATGAAAATAATGACCGAAAGTGTTGGCAAGGTGATAATAAAATTAGCATCTCTCTTCTCCATAAACAGGTTAATTTTTTGGGGGGCATGCAATGATCAGTGATAATGGACAGTGGAAAGATGAGCCTGAGAAGTTTCTAGATGTTTTATTGGATTTTAAATTGTTCATACTGCATAGTAGGGGTTTTGTTGGAAGTGTGGTGCCTGGTGACAGCCATACAGACCTCTTAGATATTTTTCAAATATTAGATTCTTCCACACATTTGGAGCCAGGTTGCATTTTGTGAAATCCAAGTTATGGCAATTAATACTGTTTTTTGCCTGATGTTGAGATTACTTCTTAAACAGTTTTTAGGCCATAGCTGAGAAAGATTAGTGTGTAAACTCTGCTATTTTTTCTTCTTTTTCTGAGAAGGTACATCATGAAGAAATGAAAACCTTCTTGCCAATTATTTGGAAAACCTCAGTGAAGCTTTCTTGCCTTCAACAGGAGATACGTCTGATGTTCTTGTGAGAGCTAATGGCTCTATTATTTATCTGCTGTATTCCCCCATCCCGTAAGTGATTGTTTCTTCCATTTCTGCTACTCTTTCTTCAGGCCAAGGAATTGTCAAGCAGTAGAAATTTCTGTTTGCAGGTGACTCCTTTCTTTCTGTGTTCTGTAAGACTATTGGTACACTACCTAAAAACATCAGTAAGGAAATATTTCTGCTTCATATATTTACGTGTGTGACTTTGTTTCTTAGAACTTCAGAAGTAGAGGGTATCCTGCCTCCAAAAGTCATCCTTTATTCAGGGCTGATGAACTGGTTTCTAGCAGTCTTATAAAATCACAAAAGTAGTGGCTCTGCCTCCAGAAAACAAAGCTTAATACAAATACAAAAGCTGGTCACTGTATGACCACAGTAAGGATTAACATGGCTGGGAGAGATTTATAAGGAAAAGTGGAAAAGTTTTCACAAGAATGACAAAGTGTAATGGTAAGATGTGCAGCAGCTCTGATGAACAGGAACTTGGAAAAGACTTAATTTCTGGTGTAGCTCTCACAGACCAGATACACTTGTACACACACTTCATCCAATATACCTGTTAAAATCAGTGCTTCTGTAAGAGTTTCCTGCTTCATCTCTTTTGTTTGCTAGTAAATCATGACCATAAAACCCCGTCTTACATTGTTTGTCTTTTCTTTTTTGTCACAGCTCTGTACACTGTACTCTTTTTACTCTTTTTTTCTTTCTTTTTTTTTTTTTAAGGTAAATTGCCTACCACAACTACTCCTGATCCCATGTTGCTCTGGTGGTATACAGGTATACAGGTAAGTAATCTGAGTTAGGCAGAGCTGGGAGTGTATGCTTTTTCCTAGCTAAGGGCTCTTGAGAGCAGCAGCTCTCTCTTTCAGATGTAGTCTAAGATTGATGCTAGAATTCCCTTCTTAAGACTGAATGTATAATGTCAGAGCGGTGTTTATATTTTCCTACAATAAACTGCCAACCCTACTTTAGCAGGCACTTAGCCACACCCTGCCATTTCTGTCAAATTAATATTGTACATACATATATATATTTATAACGGTACTAGGTAGTTTTACAAGTGAGAGTTGTGCTACAGATGTTGTCATAATGAGTCATATTAATCTAAAAATATATATACTAAGTTTTAAATATATGTCCTGTGACACCGGTGCTATTTTTGAAGCAATGATATTAGTATTTTTCCAGTTAGGTTCTGTGTATGGACACGAGGGGATTGTGTATGTAATTTTTATGCACTGCTTTTGGGCATACTTATGTTAATGGCAAATAAGATAATGCTGTCTTGATATGGCATGGTGCTTTGCAGCTCATGGGCCTATGGGGGTGTCTCTGTTCCTGTTAGTGTCAGGCTGGTGGAGAAGGTGCTGATCCAGAGCACACAGCTGAGTTACTAGGAAGCGATTGGTGAGAGGTGACATAAAACCTATGCAGTCACAAATGAAAAGGTCTTTTATTAGGCTATAAAGTTGCAGAAGAATCTATAACGTGTGTGCATTAAACTACCATCCCTTGGGATGGAGATAATGTTGACAGTAAGGAAAACAAAGAAATTCTAAAATAATATTCAATTCTTAGTGAAATAAACCCTATTCCTCACTGTTAGATAATCCTGCTTTTTCAAGATACCCTTATTAATGCTGCTGGTAAGTAATTTACCACTTCTCCTAGCAAACGTCGAGATGTTGGGCTGTTGACCCATTAGAATTAATATAGTTATTTGTGAATGGCATACAATCATGTAATTTGCCAAAGCACACCTTTCACATTTAATTATTCATGCAAATTACACTAAGAGATATTGTAGTATCAGTTATGCAGATTTAGTGCAAACAGCATGTTGGTGCAAATAGTGTTTATGTGAATTAAAAGTAAGATTTTTTTTTTTAATTGCTCATTCAGAGGAGAATTGATTGTCAGGTTTTATGAATCCTAAAATGTAGCCCAGAGTAAAATGGCAACACTTGCTGAAAAGCTGGAACACCAATCAGTGCAAGTGCCATATTTTAATCCATCAAGTTTCTTTGATATAAAGAGATGGGCAAAACAAAGGTATGTCTGTGCTGCTTAGTTTCATTACACACATAAACAAATCCTCATGAAATTAGCAATACTTTAAATGTATATGAAATAGATTTAACTCTTGGTTAGTTATTCTGAGCTCTTTGAAATTAGTAGGTATTTGGCAGGATAGCACCATGTGATACTTTAGCCATATAACCGGTGTATTGATGCTCTTAAAGAAACATTAGAGACGTACTAAGCATGGATGTTAAAGCATAGAATGTAAAGGAGTTATTCCTGACTTTCAGCCTAAAACAGAGGAGAAAGTGTCAGTCTGTCCCTGACTTGTTACTGTATTCAATAAGCAAGGCAGTGACTGAAAAAATGTGTCCCATGCACACTTTGAACTTAAAGAGAATACTTTACAAAGCTTTGACTTAGGTATTTTGGTTGCTGTACCATCTTGTATTTCCCTTCTGCAATGCAATCTTGTACTCTTTTTGCACAAAGTTCAAGTGTCGAGAGCAGGTGAAATGAGGCTTCAAGATAAAAATAGAGTTTAAACTGTAATTTGCCATCACAGAAAAAAGAAATGCCAAGAATGAACACAAGCTCCCTAAGGCTCATCAGCTCAGCCTACATTCCACCCGAGGTTCTGTGTCAGTGTATGGTGTTAACTTTAATGGCCTTGAGGTAGCCTTCGTTCTCTGGTCATGATTCTAAATACGTTCTCTTTGTTAGCTGAGATCATTTCTTCCTCTCTCACGTGTAAGCAAGGTTTTGCAGTAATAGATGGTTTGTACTGAGAGTTCGCCAGGCAACACAAATCTCTAGGGAGGCTTAAAATGTCCTCCTCTTAAAAAATGTCCAATTTAACAGCTGTATTTAGGTGTTTGAGGCCATGCAGTGTTTGTAACAACTATGATGGCTCTATTATGATAATGGAAGAAAGCTACATTATGAAAGAAATGCGTTCTAGGTTTTCCTTGGCAACATAACGTAAGGATCATTCTGTGTGTTGGTACTAAAGAATCAAAAACAGTTTAGGAAGTTGATGTGAACGCTGTTTCTTGTCATGTGGTTAATGGATCTACTGTTGTGTTCTTTCCAGCTCTGCTGCCTTACATCAAGAAAAATTATGTTTTTTCTTCAATACCACAACACTAGTCATCTTTATATTCAATGTATTCCCCTTCGAATCTTTCAGCATAAAATGTCTACCATTTTAATGGATTTGAGTCATTTTCCTGGTTCTTGGCAATAGAAAAGGGTCATTTTCTTGATTATTGGTGTTGCATTTAATAAGTTCAGTTTACTGTAGTCATGTTGATGCATGAACAAATGCACTTTTTTTTTGTGTATGTGTACATAGAGCTGTCTGGAAACATGCTTGTATGTATTTACTCTGGTTTTACTTCTGATCAAAGCAGCAATAAATTTTGCCCTTATAGATACAGTATTTATACTCTCGCTAATCCTTCTATCCTTTCCCAAAAACTGTTGCTTATGATTGGCTGGGCAGATTTAGGAAACAGTGAAAATCTTTATGAAAAGGAGTTACAGTGCATGAATAGTAGGCATTCTTCACATTTAAAGAGGTCAAATTGATTTTTGTGTGTGTGTAACAGAATTTGTTCCTGGGGTGAGACTTTGAAGTAAAATTTCAAAGCATTGACTAGAGGTGCAGCTCTGGAGCTTCTTATTGACTTTGTTCAGAGATCAGGAGCTAGAACTGCATGCTGCACTTTGAAAATTTACCCCTAAGTATTGAGTTTTACCTCAGAATAATTTTTTTCCAATAATTTAATAAACCCCTGAGAATGTAGTTTATAATGGAAATGCTGACATACTTATATTTAATGCTAATCACTGAAAATTAGTAAGATCTTTATATAAGAAGTTGGGCAAAACCTGCAACTCAGAAGTCTCCTGTAGTTAATTAACAGGAAACAGTTCAGAAATGCATAGTCCACACAACACTGTGTTAGCAGTGGCCATGAAAATAGTAATATCGTATTTTGGTTTATTTCTTATACTTGGCGTTATCCTCTAATTCATAGAAGAGTGCTTCTGAGCACCTATTTCCCAAACATGTATGTGCATTGTGGAACTGAGCTTGTCAAACTTAGAAGTTCATGGTGAGGACGGTTTGTATACTACAGCAGTGCAATGGCTCTTAAATATAAAAATGTCAGTCAACAAGGCCAGTGTTGTTACGATCTTGTTTGTTTGAGTAGGACCTCAGAAAAGAACGTCATCCAGCTGAGAAATTGTATTGACAGTGTCCAGAAGGATGGTTTTGAGTCCAGGCTTGTTTGCTGTGCTGCTTCCTCTTGCTTCTCTGTGGCTCCTTTGTACTTCTCCCCTACATTTCTGCATGGTAAAGTAACTGCAATGACAATCTATAAATAGCTTTGGAAGGAGTGTTGTGGGGTGGTGAGGAGTATAGGAATCGTTGGTCTTGGAGATGAAAGATGGTTTCTGGTGATGCAAGACTGAGGTCTGGGAAACCAACCTTAATTTCTGAGCCCTGCAAAAAAGGCTGGATTTTTTTTGCATATTGTAGTTGCTTTGTGCTGTTTAGGTGGTGGTTGTGTTTTGTTGTACTTACCTGGGAAGGAGTTTCTCTAGATACAATTGTTAGCTATGAGTCTGGCCATGGCTGTGTTGCTCTCCCATCGCATCCACTGTGCTACTTGTACAGGAGCCAATGAACACAAAATGGCAGTAACATCTGCCTCTAAAATTTTGTATTGTAGGTTGATGATCTCAAGTCTTAGCAATTTAAATCAAAACATAGTACATCGAATAGCATCTCCTTAGAAGAGCATTTTGAAGAGGAATTTGAAGGGGAACGGTGTGATGGACCTGGGGATCTTTGCAGAGCTTATGGAAGGCAAAGTGGGAGGACGCATGCAGATAGATTTGAAAAAGGAGTAACTAAATGCACGTGTTTTCCTTTAAAAAACTGTTCCCGAAATACTAACATTTAATATTTTTAGTCACAATGGAACTCCTGAATGTCGCATCCAATTTATACGATTTTCTGTAAAAAAACCAACCAAACAAAACCGGTGCATCTGGACTGACAAGCTGTATGCCAAGATTCAGCCAGATGCAATTTGAATTGTCCAAGACATTAAACGTGCCCTGAAATGGAGCTTTTAATGAAAGTGCTGTCTCAGTCTCAGCTATAGTGAATGCCAGTGTAACACACTGCAAGGAATTTATCATGCCAGCTCTCAACTGCAAGTAGGTTACACTAATCTAGAAGTAAATATACTGGAAGTCTGCAGGAGTTAATGACTGGGAGGTGATTTTTCCACTACGTATCCCATCTTGCCTGCATACATTTTTTTATGTAATGTATTTCTGATAACTACATAAATTTTACCAAACTTAAAAGTGTGTGTGGGGGGGAAGTTGTGTGGAGTGTGCTTGGTATGCATTGTTTTCTTTCCTTCATTAATTCTTGCTGGCATTCTGGATGCTCAGATGAACAATAGCAGTAGCCTGTAAAGATCAATACCAAATTGCTGATAGTGCCTATCTATTCAAAGAGTAGATTATTTGATAAATGGCTTGGTCCATATGTTTTGACATTTGCTAGCTGTATAGCCCAGACCAACTGGTAGAACTGTAATTCCATCATAAAAAGCAGGAGCAACAAATGGAATATTTCCTTTTTGGTACAAAACCTATATATTGTAGTTTTAAAGCTCAAGTAGTAGATTTTGAGAGAGAAAACCAAAAACTTCAAGTTGTTAAAAGTTTCATATATGTTTTTATTAAGTTTTGTAATTATGGTCTGTGAATACATTGTATATAATTTGTATTTCATGGCTTTGTGGTTGACAGGATTCATATCTCATAAAATCATAATCCCGGCCATTTTGTTGATATCAGTGTGTCTATATATGGCTCAAACAGCATCCTCTGAGAGAACTCACTTCTATCTTCCCCCCAAACTTGCCCTCTTTTAAAAAGTGGGAAATTTAATGAAAGATACACAGTAACAAGAACATCCAGAGCAGACTCAAAAGTTAATGAAACTTCAGGCAAGCATCTGGAACTTTATATGAGCTCAGATTTCAATTCCTAGCACTTAGGTCTAAATTCTGAATTACTTTTGGAAGACAGATACTTATCCTTTCTTTTCTCTCTTATGCATTGTAATACATGCTAAACTGCAAAGTCCTGCACTTTATATGCACTTAAACAACATTTTTTCATTTAGGTAGTAGTAGCAGTCAAACTCTTATCTATCTTCTAGCCTCAGAGGACAAAAAAACCTTTTTAAGAAAGGCATATGGCAGCATGCTCTGTAAACTGAATTCAAAGAAACAGTTACAGTTATGGTATTTATTTCAAGCTATTTGTGAGAGGAATTTGTAAGTAAATTTGTGAGTAAAATTATAATTTAAAATTTGAAAGTAAACAGACTAGCCAATTCCTCCTTGCTGCATTGAGAGACTAAAAAACATTATTTCAAAAGTGATTTGCCATCTTTGTACAGAGGGACCTTGTGCAGGTAAAAGGTAGTACTGTAATAGATATGGCAGGAAAAATACAGTGAAAAATTGTACCTGACATGCTTTGACTTCAAAATACATTTTAGAGCCTTACAAGCAAACAGGAAAATGACGTTTCTCTCCCCATTTTGTGACTTTGACTTCATGTGGTGAGAAAAAGGATGGTGTTTGCTTGAAGGTCCCTGCCCTCTGAAGGTCTCTCACGGGGTCAGTTAAGGCATTACTTGCTGAGCATGTGGTGAAGGATATATAAAGCTGGTTCCTCTACCTCTTGCCACGTGTGACAGGTCCTTCTGTGCCAGGAGGTCCTTTTGTGAGTATTGCTGTCTCTTTTGGGGTTCGGAAGGGTTTCTCTCGTCTATCAACAGCAGCAGGTTGGTACCTCCAGGGCAAGTGAAGAGGAAGTCGTCCAGTTTAGCAAGTTGTAGATACTCAGCTATGAGGTCCGTGTCTGGATCTGTGATAGGTTAAAATGAGCTGGTTTAAACTGAAATGGATTTCAAGGAAGACAGGGAATGGGGTTAGAATTTCTGAAATAACAATGACAACTTCCTTTCACCTTTCTTTCAACCCAAGATTGTGATAAACAAGAAAAGTTGGCCTGAGAAAAAGGTAGGAGGAGTTAGTTTACCTTCACAAAATGGAGAGGAACATAAAGGGAAAGACAGTGTGAGCTGGCAGAGGTATTTCTGGGTAATTCTAAGGATGGATGGGGTTTAACAAAGTTAAATACTGTCCTGTGTATCTTGTCCTCTTCCTACTTGTTTTGAACAATCAGGGGTAGCTTAATGTAGAATGGTGGAAAACGGGTGTCTCAGCAGGGGGCTTGATCACTCACTGAAAGGTACGTACAGTGTTATTTAATGTTTAAGGAATGGTGTTACACAATCTGGTATCAGAGGATGATTTTTTTTAAGACTTGCAGGAGAAAAACATAAAATATCAGTGTTTCTCCTTTAAGTAATTGACAATAAGTAGATACAAGATTCCTGAACCACTGCTCTCAGAATTATCTTAAAATAGCCACTCTTGTTTTCCTGGTGTATATACAAAACAGGTGTATTAACATAGTAATGATCAGATGTTATATTTAGCTCTGCATTTTCAGAATCTTTAGCAATGTAGAAAAGGATGATTTGACAGGCTTAATTCAACACTGGGCAACAAATAAAGCTTATAATGAAATTAACATAAATCATTAGCATTAATCATTCAGTATTATTGATAGCCATATAAAGAAATGTATCACAGCCCTGGAAGTAAAGAAGAGAAGAGCAATGTTTCTTGCCAGCTGTCCTGACGAGCTATGAGCCCATATGTTAGTGGTACTGGCTTTCCTTTCTAATTTTTCTCCTCTGCTTGAGCTGTCAGAAGCCCCTCTCTCTCCTTTTCTTTTTCCACAGACCGCAGAGATAGCTTCTATGCCTTTTTTCCTTTTTTTTTTTTTTTTTAATGTCAGATTTTTAGAACAGGTCAGACTCCATCAACATCTATGACTGTCACTAGCCATGTGACCAACATGAGCAAACTAGCTAGGTGACAATTAACAGGCAGTCTACATCGATCGTTTTCAATTTGGTAACCTTCACTTCTACTTACACTTTCATCTCCAAAACCTAGTAAGAGTTTTCCACACTGGGAAACAAAATCCTCTTAAAGTAGCATTTGGAAATAATGTACTGGAAAACGTGTGCATACTTGAAATTTGATATGAAAAATTTAATATAAATGCAAGTGTGTTTCATGGTGTTCAGTCATTATTCCCTGAATAACTTTCTTTGCTTTTGTGCTGCTCATGTCCCTTTCTTCTCCTCCTTCTCCTCCTCCTCCTTCTCCTCAAAAAAAAAAAAAAGTGAAAGAATTGAGGTTAAAATAATGAGTACTACTAATACTGTTTGTGCTGGAAGCTTTTGAGAACTTGAAGTTACTTAGTTATCTTTATTCACCTCAAGTATGCTCAATGCTCAGTGAAATATTAGGTAAACATGGGTACAGGGACTAAGTAGCAGGACTGATGATATATCCCTACAGCTGTAATCTCAGATGCTTGTTCTAATCATAGACCTTGCATACTTTCTTCATAGTTTTGGCATGCTTTCAAGTGTTAGACAAATCTTCAGCAGCAGCAGTGCACACACTCAGCGCTGTGAGAACATGAGCAGAGTAGGTGCACTGGGGAGGTATCACAGAGTCAGAATCTTTGGATGGCAGTGATAAAAATTGCCTCCTTTTCCATTGCTTTATATTTTTATCTGTTCCTTTAAATTTCTTTGTATTGTATGAGCAATTGAAATTTTTCTGCCTCTTGTGTCTCCATTTTCCTATACTTCCTAGGAAGTATAAAATGGCTTCAAATTAAGAAAACCATGCATATGCAAGCAGTTTTTACATCTCTTCTGTAATTTTTTTTGTAGTTGATTCTTTGTATTTACCTTTAAAATGTTTAAACACATGCAAAGTGAGACTTTTCCGTTCTTGATTCAAGATCACACAATATAAAAGGGATATGCTTAGGCATTGTCAGAGCATTGCACAATAGTACAGTACTGTCAGCTCTCCTTAAAGTGTCTTTAAGTGTCTTGACTACAAGGATCTGGTATACTTAAATGCAGGTTACTAAATTTAAGTTACTGGACTTTCTGTTGAATAATTAAATATCCTTTTTCAAAGAACAAGATTCTGCCTTCTATTGCATAAAATATTCTTCATTTTCAAGTCAGTTACATGCAGAAAAGCGTAAAGAAAACAGGTGCTTGAAGGAAACATGTATGAATGTAGAAAAGAATCCCATACTTTGTCACTCTTGGGCAATCATGTGTTCACTCCTTAAATTTGTGTGGGACCTTAATCTCCAATATAGAAATACGTACCATTCCCTTATGCTCAAAGTCAGTGTTGCAAGGGAGCATAATAGTCAGGACTGGTATCCTATAGCAAAGCGAATAGATCCCTTAATTTCATGGTTTAAAAAATACTTGAGTTGACCTCAGTATAATTCCTATATTTTAGTCATTTAGGTGTCATGGCTCAGTAATCATTCATTAACTATAGTGCTTTTCAAATGAAGAACTGAGATGAAAACTTTTCTTAATGATGACAAGTGATGTAATTTAGTTTTATTCGTATATTTTAGTGGTGCCCACTAGCGTCGCTGTAGTTAAGGGTCTGTCAGTGGTTCCATTATAAACCCCTATTTTCAGAGGGTTTGTAACTCAAAGATTGATCTTGGACTTAAAACTGCCACCCAAGGTCTAAGTCCTGGAGGTTGTTTTTATATACAAATTGGCGTTTTGGGGAGGAGAGGAGGAAAGGTTAATAGTTTCTCAACTGTAAGAACAAGGTTGAGGATTTTCTGTTTTAGATTTGTATTTGTGCCTTTATCATACTAAAATCACTTCATCCATCTCAACACCAAAGGTAAAAAACCACTATTGAGTACTTTATGACCAGAGAAAGGCTGCAGAACTTATTAACCACAGTGTAAGGATTGCATTGTAAAAACAAGTCCATGGCTTTGGAAAATCCTCTGATTCTATGACCAGAGGTTGAAATCTGTGAGTGTAGTCATTTAGGAAACTGGGGTAGGCATGAAGCAAAGCCTCCTCTTTCTCGGTGCAAGACAAGAGAGTCAAACCAGATGTGCTGTTTTGCCTCATGCTATAAAGAAGCTGCAACAAAACTATTACTAATATTACAAAAGTAATTTTCAAAAGAGTGTAAGGTACTTACCAGACCTTAAATGGCATCTCTGGAATTGAGAATAGACTAGTAAATATAGTACTGCATTACCAAAAGCTCATGGGAGAGAAGGAGAATGAGTTGGGCCCTAGCTGGAACAAAATGAAGACTGCTGCTGCTGTCCTGATGGAAATGGGAAATGCTGGAGCAAGGAAACCTCCGTGGCTCTTGGCATGCAGGGACCGGGTGAGGAGAGGAAGGAAAGCTGGTGTTCTCTTCTGCTTTGCGATGGATTCTGGAATACATAGAACAGATTCACTACATGCACCTGATGTTTCTTACTGTAAGAAACAAAAAAAGTAAAGAAAAAAATCAAGCTGTTTAAGTTCTTCTCCAACAGAATTACTTGTCCCTTCTCTATTAGAATTATTTACGATTAATGGTCCTGTGTTTTGTTTTCAGTCCAGGTCTGCTGTCAGAGATGTTGCTCTTGATTATGGATAGAAATATGAGAATTGGCAGCTGTTAGGTATGCATCTCTCTCAGAAGAGAAAAAGAAACTTGGTATTTCTTGAGGGGGGAAATTTCTGACTAGGTTTACATTTCAGAGAGATAGCATAGTGGGTTTTCTATGACAATGTCCTCCAAGTGGACCTATCTGTTTACAAACCTGCAGTTACCCTATAAAGACTGTTGATCCTTTCTGTCTTTAGTAGCAATAATATTTACTCTTTTCTCATAATGACAAAATGAAACATTTTCAAGATAGTCACATAAATGTTAAAATTTTTTTCAACAGTTAATAATAAAAAACCTCCAATTAGATCCAAAGGTATCAGTACACAAGAAAAAAATATGCTTTTTGTCTTGTTCTCACCTCTCTTTTTAAGAAACATGAGGGAGATGCTTTGTTTTTCCTGGCACCTTCTGACATCTTATCATACCTTACAATGCACTGTACTGTAGAGAGGATACATTTCTGTACATATAGAAAGTGTGTATTCCATAAGACTTGTTTGGTGCCATACCAGGTATAAATGCAGAGGGGAAGGAGAAGAGCAATACTCTCCTGTTTCTGGTTGATGGCCAACTCTGCCTCCTTGGCTAGTCATGCTAGGACTTAGGCTGTCTGCAGATTTGAAGAACGCTATATTAAGCTCTTATTTTGGTCCTTTCTACAAATCAGGTCCAAAATATGTGTTAACAAAACGAAAGCATTTTGGGGCACAGCATAAAGATGCTGTTTTCCTTAAGTACTTAGGAAGTATAGAGAATAAGAAATTGCACTAGTGACGGCAGAAAGGTGTTGTTCTTAGCTGATACATTTTACGGTTTGGAGTACATTGTCTGTTTTGACAAAGGATGCTTTGAAAAAATTCATAAGGTGCTTAGTGTTGCAGACAGATTCTGGTTTTGTTTTGCAAATCTAAAACCAGCATAGAGATGGGCAAGGCTACTGCTCTCACTGTCCCACCTGTTGTCTGGTATCTAAGCAGATGCATAATACGCCATTAGAGTCACCAGGAGCCATATATATGCACAAAAAATATTAGGGATGAATCATGACATTGTGAGTCATGGAAATTGAATATTTAGGCTTAGCTTATCATTAAATGGCAAAAGTTTTAACACTGGGTATGTATTCTACTGGAAATAAACAACAGGATCAGCTCAGTGAATACACAGGTGCTCTGGACCTTTCCTAATTATCTAACTGAATCAGCAATTTAAGATTCACTTAATAAAGATGTCCAAATATTCAGGTATCTGTTACCTGCTTCTACACATGGGTAACACCAAAAAACATGTGCTTTTCAGTGGCAAAATCACTGGAGAAGAAAAGTCTTTTTTTTATTTTTCTTAAGGTTTAAAACCTCCAGGGCAGTTAGAAAACCATGTTTTTCATTGAACTGTGTCTTTTTGAAATTCACAAGCTTGACATGTCATTGGCATGACGTGTCTCAGTCCGTTACACAGAAATGCCACATTACACTGTGTGACGTGACAGGCTGACAAAAAGGGACATGACGCACCAGCCCAATGGGATGTCAAGCCTGAGAAGTTTAAGCCACGCTGTTTGCTTAAAAAAAAAACCAGGCAAGGCGGGGGCACGCTCCATGCTGATAGCCAGTACTGTTGGATTTTCAGTTTCTAAAAGGTTTTCTTGGTTCAGTCAGGCCTCCCTCTTGTGTTTGATAATAAACCATGCAAATATAAGTTTCTGCTTTTGTATGTTTTACCCTGTGGGACCAGAGTCTTGAGCCTCCTCTGCAATACTTGGCAAACCTTTGCAGAAATCCTGGATGTTAACACTTGCAGCACTCGTGACATGGAGATCTGAGTTACGGAGCTACTGCGTGTTGCATTTGGGATTGCTGCACACATAAGCAAGAATTGCTCAAAGATCACTGTGATAACATGACATGCTGTAAGTCACAGTTCAAAATATATGAAGGTTTTAGAAATTTTATTTAGTCATATCAGGCTTCTAGAAGTTAGCATAAAGTCCATCCAGGGCAGAACATATGGAAGGGCGTGAGAGCTTAGAAGAATTAAAAGATCGTTAATAGACGAGTTTTTCTTCTGAAAAAGGCTTTCCCTTGATATTTGTTTCCTTTAAGTAGCAGTGAAAGTATTTCAATAAAATCTAAAGAGTTGAAGAACAATATACTTAATTACTACAAGTAATTTCAGAGCTAATGAATGTGATAAATCTCTATAGCAAAGTATTCTTAGCTACTGATCAGCATAAAATGAAATAGATTAAAGTCAGTGCAGATGTATCTTCTAGTTAATTTTACATTTGGAGTGGAATGGTGAAAATGAACATACAGACATATGTACACATTTTAGTTTAGAATTTAAATATTCTGAGTCGCATCGTATGTATATGCTTTTAATACAGTCATTTACATGCAGACTTTGGCATGGATTTTTTTTAATAGGTTGCAATAATGGGTTGAGTTAAAATAGACAAATTAAATTTAATATTCTTAAATACCTGTCATAATTGTTCATCTATTAAAAATAATAATTCATTCATGGGTAATAAGTGCAAGAAATAAATTACTACATTTTTGTTAGATTCTTTGCATTTTGTGTATTGTTAAAACTGTGTATAGAGATAATAATCTAAAATGAAATTTATTCCTTCTGGATTGATACCTTGCTTGCTAAACCTATGGAATCAACTTTGACTACAAGGGCATAAATCAGTTAAAATACATGTTTATAATGCTAGTGGGATGTGACCTTAAATATGAGTCTGAACAGTACTTCTGTAATTCCTGGTGGTAAACAATGTGCTTCTACTTTCTCTCATCAATATGCTGTAAACTGATGGAAAGAAGTTGGTTCTCCTTTGTGGAAACATTTTTCCACCTTTTTGCAAATAGACTTACCTGAACTATGATTAGTTTCAGTTTACGCACAGTCTTTCCTTTGACTTAATGTGCTTTGGATTGTGTCCAAAAATATATTTTTAAAGCTGGACAGATTCTGAGAATTCTTTTCAGAGAGAAGTCTGGTTCTAGTTTGAAGTAGTAATGTTGCTGAGAAACTTTTTCTCTTCTCAAAATGTTCATACCCAGCTCCAAAGACATGCATAAGGTGCATGGATAATTACGCACAGCAGGTCCCTCTGACTCTCCATGCCTGTTTATTCCCCCGCGTTGTGGCTGACAGAGCATCTGAAATGTCTGCGTAACGTATTGGAATAAGGTCTCAAGCTACACGCAGTCTGCTTATAGAAATGGCCATAGTGAGAAGAACGAACTATAAGATCAGAGAAGAGTGCTTGAACACCAAACGCTTTCCCTCTTCCCCAGGGAATGGGGGAGAAACTTGAAGAGAATGACGGAGGCAAACTGAGGTGCAAGGCACAGTGAGGGGTCTCATGGGACATGCTGTCACCAGGGCAGAGCAGCGCGGTGTCTGGTATCTGGATTGCGTGTCTTCACTGCTGCCTTGGTCTGGGGATGTCCAGCAGACTGAAAACACCTGTTTTGTAAAACTAATGGCCAGCATTTTGGGAGGATGTCATCTTTATGCAAAATCATGTGTGCATAGATCTTGAAATCTGGAACTGTAATATACAAATGGACATGCAATTTCTGCACAGAAATGTGCAAAAGGGTAGTGGTAGCTTAGTAAGGGACTGGCTAAGCAGCACTGCCTAAATTGTTCAGCTTGCCTCTTCAATGGGGTTTATGTTTTGTAGCTGGACTTTGCAGCTATTCCATGATAGCACCATTAAACTAAGATCAGCAACTCAGATTCTCTTTTTTCAGTTAACTTCTGCTTTATCATGGCTGTTGAGGCTTGCCTGTGCAGTTTGCTGTTGTGGGGACCCTTGGAGCAGTAGGTTTCAAAATTGAGATGAATGGATCAGTTTGAAGCTATTAGAATTTTTTTTTTTTTACTTCATGTGTGCAGACTGGTGTGGTAGTACACCTATATTCCATATTCAGTTAAGAAAAGTGAGAACTATGCAAGTCACACGTTTTCCACATGGCAGTAGTTACTCTGACATCACAGTGTTTCTGAAGCTGGACTTGTAAACGTGACTATTTTTATCTAGATCCAGTTCTGCCATTCCCAACTCCTTGGTGTAGCTGAGCCTCTGAGCATGCATAATGAAGCTATTAGTATTTTATGAATAGAACCCTTTTTCTCTTGGGGAAGGGAGGGCTTCCTGAGCGTGTTAAGCAAAGCAAAATTCATACAAATCATATGGCTGAATTACAATACATCCACTTATGCCTTTGAACTTTGTGATCTGCTGCAAAAGACCTGAACATTTGTAAAGGTAAGGAAAGGGTATGATGTGGGATCAGTGCTCAATAAGTCAAGCATTAATTAAAGCTGAAGAAATGTAAGTTTTTGTTATGGAAACAAAGAGAAACACAGAACAGAGTGTGGTGCAAGCCAGGTCCCTGAGATATTCAGGAATCCTGCTTTGAGAATCTTATCATCAACTCCCAAAACAGATTTGCTAAATGTTCTCCAGTGATTTTTCTTTCTATATTTTGAATTCTATCTGTTTGGAAAATCCAGACTGCCTTTTCCTTTAAATTTAATGTTGGTACATATTCCTGAAGCAGAAGAAGGATGTGAAACTATGAAGCCTAATGATACTGCTTTGGATTTTAGCTCTAATGAATAACACTTCTTTCATTGCTAGTGGTCTGGGTCAGTGGAACAGCTAAATCAGTTAAAAATAGGCAGATTAACTTGATAGTTCACATTTTTTTTTAAAAGCTGAGGGTGGTTTTTGTGCTTTTTCTTTTGCTTGTTAGTTTGTTTTATTTTACTTTTTTAAACACAAAAACCCCCAACCAACAAACAAACAACCCCAAACAAAACAAAGAAAAACCCCAAACCAACAAAAGGCCAAACTCACAACCTGTGGTCCTGTTATTGCTAAGTAAGATCTATCACAGCTGCTTTGGCAGAAGCTGTGCTCTTTCGAAGACTTTGATTTTAGCTGTATCCTTTTTGTTATCATCTTTTGTGGCAGAAGTTATACTTGTTTTTCGGACTGCGACTTTGGGAAATAAAATATTAAACAACATGTGCTTTTGGGTCTGAAGGACTTTTTTTTTTTTTTCCTTCTGTTTTGGAGCCCTTCGGTTTTATTTATACAGCGTTATGCACGTCTTCGCTCCTGTAATTTGCAGATTCAAATGATAAAAAACATGCTCTTTGTGCTGGACAAAGCCTAGAATTTGCATCCTTGCCCACATAACAAAGTGTTACATGAACGGAGTGGCTGCAAATTACCTACTTATGTATTTACAAGCATAAGAACTTTAAAAGTGCATGCATGTTTTCTTAAATCTGCAGAACATGATACACTGTGAAGACAGCACTCAGTTGCGTTTGCACAGAGAGCACAGTGATAGACAGATGGGCTTTGAGAACAGAAGTGACAAATGTCATAAATTTCTCTTAAAGAAAAGTGCTATCATTTCTGCTACTTGCTTACATATGTTTTCAAGCATGACTGTCTTAAGTGTTGCTTATAAGTTACGTCGCACTGGTAATTCAGTTGCATCTTGGGGTTTTCAAGAAAGGTCTAAATTCTGCAAGAATTCTGTTCTACTGATTCACACTCAGTGGATGCAGTCAAAGGAAGATTGTTAAAGCAATTCTGATTATTGGACAGATAATTGCACTTCGAAAGAATACAGTTTGTTTTGTTTGTTTGTTTTCAGTTTTCTGTTGGAGCAGATTGCTGTAGGTGTTATATGTTTTCAAAAAGCTTTTCTGAGCACAAGTATGCACAGGTCCTTTTTAGATCATTCTCACCTACTATGAACTTCTTCTAGTTCAGGAAGTTGATCTCTCCTACCTGCATGTTCCCTGAGAGCATTGTAAAATATGCTAAATAGAATTTTGCTTACTAAATTGTATTCACTCTGTGTTTCCTTTGTTAGAATACCTTCTTTTATTAGATGAGACTTTGTTCAAAAGAAAAATCAAGCCAACACCTCAAACATTAACAATTGGACTTCTCTTGAACTTGTAAACCACCTTACTGAGTGCTGCCTCCTGTAGTTTAGCAGGGGAGCAAACAATGGAACCATCATAAGAACATTAGAATTGTCAAAAGAATTTTCCTTCAGGAAAGGTGAAGTGGAAGGTTACACAGACTGCCTAGATGAACGTGCTTGGGACCTCTGCTGGCTGCCATCCCTGAATGTCGACTTGGGCTAACGCAGCTGCTGTGGGGTGTGTGCACATGCTGGTTGTGGTTAAAATAGGTTCACACCTTGAAAAGTTTGTTTGTTCACCCTTGAGCTTGTGAACTTGTGGATGATGTGATGAATCCTCCTAATCAGGCTGAAGGTTGCATTAATTTTCCAAACTGAAAAATAGTTTCTACATCTCTCTAGGAGTCTTGTTTTTTTTAAAGCTGGTTTGGTGGTAACCGTAGATAAGTGCTTACCTAAAACAAGTAATACTGTTATGCATCTGGGTAGCTGAGCTGCAATAAGTGAAAAACAGGAATTTATTTCACTTTTATTTACCTTTTTTTTTTCCTTCCCTCCCAGTGAATAGTGCCTAATGGGTGTATTCTCTCTTGAATGTGTACAACTACCAAAGAAGAGAATGTTGGATAATTTGGATAAACTCTTAAATTTATGATGAAATAGTAATGTTAGTGTCAGATGTTTAGAAGGAACGTGATGTGGCCTATATGCATTAAAATTCTTATTCAGGCTTGAAATCCATTATTTTGGTAGTGATCTGTCATATAGCAGAGATTTGTGAAAAATTGAGCCTTTGTTGGTACATTTTAGGATTAATTGTTTTCAAGAATACTGAAACTAAAATGTGGTCAAATAACTCCTACTGGCCTTTGAAGCACTGCCGAGCATAATGTCACGTTCTTAGGGCATGAGTAGTTTTAGGAACAAATGAGTTTAAAGACGTCCAGGGGCTTTTCTGTAGCTATTTACTAATGGCAAAAGGAAACTGAGAGTTGGAAAATTGTAAATGAACAACAAAATATGTTTAAATACTATCCTCATGGGCATCTTCTTTCTCTTAAAATTTACTCCTATGGTTTCATATGTGATATATGTATCCTGTGAGATTATTAACAGTGTTTATGTGCAGGGAATATCTGAATTACCTGGTCCATTGTGGTCATGATGTAGGTAGCAGTGTTTATAGTCCTTGCAAGGAAATATATTAAATGCAAACTGTTTCTCATTTTAGGCATGGAGTTGATTGTGTGTTTTTCGTAGTAGAAGGCAGTATTTGCCATAAGGAAGCAGTGGTGGACCTGTTAGTGATGTACGTTAATTGTAGGCTGTGCTAAGGTGCTATCTGCATGGGTAGCTCTGAGCTTTTCTGTCCAATGTAAAACTTCTTTTATTTTTTTTGTTGTGTAAGTGTGGAAGGCAAAAAGCTCAGGCGATGACATTACTGTCACCTGCTTAAAACAGTATGAAGTTCTTCAAGAATCGGCATAATCTCCAGGGTTCACTGTTTTCCATGAAAGCATTTATTTCAGTCAAAATACTTCACATTCTTCTCTACACAGACATTTCAAGAAAAGTTAAAAACATGTCGTTTTAAAGGGAAACATTACCTTTCTTTACAAATATACCTACTTTTAAGTAGACTGTACCGTTGTGGAATCAAATCACACACCTTATTAGGCACACCTGACTCACATGAAAGCAAACTAAGCTGAGGTGCTTCTAATAAAAGATGTAATTGAAACTGGTTTAGATTGGTCTAAACAAGCCTTCCTGTTCACCTTCTTTATTTTTTAATTCATTTTTTGTCTTGCGCCTTCCTCAATAACTGACCCTTTAATTCTCTTTAAATTAAAACAACAAAAAAAGTCTCTTGGATTTTTACTTTCCTTTATTTTATATGTATGATTTGCCCTCTTGGAGCGGGGTGGAAACAATCTTGCCCATCTGCTTGTAAAAGCATGATGAATCTTTTGAATATGCGAATGTAAGATCTGTTGTTCAAGATGTCATGTTTTTCCCTCTGTTGTTAGCTAGGAGACAACACGGAATACCCTGATTTACCTGTGTAATCCCAGTGTGTCTCAGGTGCCAGGACTTGCTGTTGAGATCAGCATGTCTCCTGTCAGAAATGGCTGGAGTGAGACAGGGACGGCATGACCACTGGGCGCAGAAAGCTGCAGAGGTCAGGTTTCAAGGACAGCCAGCGTGGCAGTGATGCGGCAGTGACAAGTTGTCAAGCGAGCAAATATAAAAGTGGGGTTGGGAGGGAGGGAGAAGGAAAGAGTGTTGTCATTTCTGATGAAATATTCAGTGTAGCAGGTAGCAGTGGACCAAGTGGCTTACGCTCATGAGTTTGGTGATTGTTTTTTAAGAATGGTGGAGAGCCGATTGCTCACAGCAGAGACCTGTTCAGTGGTTGCGAATACTTTGTTTACTACCCTGATGATACTCCTCAAGACATGTATGTCATAATTCCCTACTTTAAATTTTTGAATGAATTAAATATTACACTTTGTTCGTAACACTAGCAGCATCGTGCTTGGGTAAGACACCTTTCAGAGCCCTAAACTGCTGTTAAGTCATTTGTATAGATCCTAGAGTTGCTATGGAGTGATGCATCTTAGAGAAATTTGGAAGAAAAAGTATAATAACGATGCCAGTTCTGAATGATTATAAATAATCATAATTAACAACTCTGCTGTGTAATTTTGTTGGTTTGTTTTCAGACACTTTTCATTTTATTTTGAATTTTTTCATATTGTCCTGAATTGAAACACTTCTGCTTGTAGTTCTGTGTATTCAATCGTATATGAGATAATAGCATACTTTATTTGTCCCTGAAGCAGACCACAGTAATATGGTGACTTTTATCTCCTGGCATATTTGCAGAGTTCTCAATGCCAAATTTCTTAATGGTAAGAGCGTTGTGCTACATGCACATTATTCCTTGGATCAGTAATGCTTTCACCAGCCTGCATATGTGTACATGCACACTAATTCTCATGTATATGTGGAATAAATGTTAATTTAAGCTCGATTAGTGTAATCTCATTAAGAATAAATACTACAAGGAGTGTACCGTGATTCCTAATGAAGTCCTTGAATAGCTTGCTATAATGTGAGGAAAAAAGATGTATTTGTCTGTTGAAAGAGTGTTTGCATATTCTGTTATGTAGAATTTAGTATAGTTCTTTTTTTGTTAATGAACACATTTATTCTTAAATTAGTACGTACGATCAAATGCTTTATTGTAGATATATATGGAAATAATGCTTTAATTATTTGTTCTGTATTAGATTTCTTCAGGGTGTACTTCTGTCATCAATTACTTTAACTTTTTGTTTCCTTATGTGAGAGCAGCTGGATATTGACAACTAGTGATGCTGAAGGGAGAGATATAAAGTTCTCTTTACTATCCTACTCTCTTCTTTCTATCTAAAACAATTTAATTATTTTTTAATTCATCTGCAGCTGCTCAGGTTATAGTTGTGGCAGTGGGAGGATAGAAGGAATGAAAACAACCTAAATCCATAGTCAATAAGTCAGTATTTAAAAATGGATGAATATTACTTTTTAGCCTTACAAAAATAGGCTTGGTTGCTTGAGAATGTAGATGGGAGAAGAAAAATCTCCTCAGGCAAAATGGCCTTGGAATGAAAAGAGAAAATAAGTTTCAATGAAAAAAAAGCTATGAAAGTATTTAATGATTCGATGCAGTTTTGTCTTATTAAAGAGCAATATAGCTGAAGAGTAACCTGAAGAGTTTAAATATAAAGACAGAAGCAAGAAAAAAAAGATAGAAGTCAGTTTGTAGAGTGAACGAGAGCAGCTTGCATGGGGAGCCCGTTAACTGGGATCTTGCCCACCTGGGGGCTGCTCAGCATCAGCGTCTCTGCCACAGTAAGATGTGAACTGTGCTTCCAGCCAAATCGCTCTGTCTGTCTCTCCCTGTGGATTTTTGGCAGTGCATTCTCAGAGTTGCAGGCTGGCTTTCACAGTGCCATGTGCTCTCGCTCCCTGCCGATGCACACTGCAGGTGATAACACAAAGATATCAAAGACTTTCCCTTCAGTCTCCCTCTCTAGAGCTCCATCTTTTCCAAGTTAAAAAAAAAAAAAAGATAGAGGAACACAGGTTTCTGAGGTGGACTAAAGCAAAAGCCCCTGAAAGATATATGCTGAAATCCAGCAGAGGAATTATTCAATATTGATAATCTGGCAATGTGATAGGCTCTTCTCTCAAAACAAGACTTGGAATTTGAAGTACCTATAAAAGAGAATTTGGACTTTCATTTTTTAAATGCAAATTTCTAATGTTTTCCTAGTAAAAGTTTCCTTGGAAATGTAAGCTCATGCTTTCTGTGACTGGAAGATCTTTCAGTTACCACCACTATGAAATACGAGAAAGAAGAATTGTGAAGAACACTCACCTGCTGCTGCAGAGGACTGTGCACACCCCTCTGTGCCTCCTCCCCGCACGGATTGCTTGGGCACTCTTTAGCAATGTGTACATTTGTGCATAGTCCTTGAAAACTGTGAGAAATACCCACTAGTTATGACTTACAAATATGCTATTTAACCATGTTATTTTTGTTGTAAGAAGTGCTGGAACCGACTTGTTTAAAATTTAACATTCAGAGCTTCTGCGTGCTCCCGTTATGTACTATAGGATGTGGTGTAATCTCTGGTCATCGTCTTAGAGTTAATGCATTTCCAGTTTTGTCAGCTTGGTTCTTGCTACTGGAATAATCAAGTATCTGAACTTTTTAGACACATGCTCCTGATGGTTCTTGTTGTTTCCTGTCTTCACCTTGTGCAGGCTGCTTTCACAAGTGAACAAGTGCCAGTCGGTGTTGTCTTTAGGATCGCTTTAGAATTCAGTTTTCTGAAAGGTGGCTGGCAAGAAATATTTTCACTTATATGGGAATGAAAAGTTGGTGCAACAATATCATGTGTATTTCTGTGCACTAATTCGAGCAAAAATACTGGGAGAGACAGGAAACTATGTCTGTAGCCTCTTTACCTCTCTTTTTTAAGAATCATTAACATTTTGCCTATTTGCAAGATTTACCCGGTGACCACTTACAAATTCTATGTAACATCTGTGTATTTTACACAGTGGCTGCTCCGGCCTTTGTATTAAGAAGCATAGCAGTGGTTGTTTTGCGTAACCTCCATAATTTGCTTATTTTAAGGCTCTAAATTTGTCAGGTGTTTAAGCACATGCCCACCTTTGGCTGTATTGCTTAACATCAATGAGTTTGAGGCTTTTTTAAAAATAGCTAAGAAGGAAATCAGATGCCTTTTTGAAAATCTAAATATAAGTCTGTAGGGAATTTGGTAAAACCATCATTTCACCAAATCCTTTTATTGTTCAGTGAAATCTTGCTTGAATTGTGTCTTATAGAAAAAAGCCATGTTGTAGGTACTGTGTGTTCTGGCTTGCCAAACCGGTTTAAAAATACATCTTTTTTTATTGTCTGCACTATAACACATTCAATAGTGTGTATTACTAATAGAATAAATGAAAAATGTATTTCTTTAACACTGTCATCTTTCTCTCTGACATGCATCTTGAGATGATTTGCAAATGCTCAGTTGTATAAGTGGCTTACAGAGGGAAATCAGCCTCTAATATTATGCTGATGCATGGCCAGTTGCTTGAACCCATTAATGAACTAATCTCTGATACTCTAGTAAATGGTATTCTTGCTCTCGCATGCTGCACATTTTAATTCAGGTAAAATCAACATTAAAAAAAAGAGAATTTAAATGGATTATGGTACTTCTACCTTTTTCTCATATGTACTTTGAGAGAAATTAGAAAGTTTGGTCTCCAAAGGAAAGTCTTGTTGCGTCTCTTTTTTCATGCTAAGGCAAGGTTATTAAACCTACGCTTTGCTTTTGGCTGACCACTGAAGCTAAATAGCATCTTCTACATAAAGAACCATCTTTTAAAACAATATACCAGGACACTTGTATTAAGCACGGGGTAATTTTTCTTTATTTCCCTTTCTATCATCACTGATTATGAAAATAGTTTTGTGTAAGTACAGATTGTCTCTCTCTTATAATGAGCTACCTCCTGCCCGATTCCTTAATTAATGGCATAATTCAGTGTTCTGGACATCACAATCACTTGCAGGGTAGTGAAATATGATCAGAGCTGCCTGGAATGTGTGTAACAAACTCCCCAAGTGAAGGTTGTGCCTCTATTGTGTTTTCCTATCCATGGAAAAAAAAAAAAATGCTCTCAATCTAGATGATTTTTGTTTTTAGATTAAAGAAATAACAATTGATACCTCCCAGAGAGAAGGAACAAGTATAAAACTTCCTAGAAAAATAAAACATCATCATGATCCTCCTTCTTAAACTGCCTCAGAAGTCTATACCTTAATGCATGGGTTGGTAGTCCTTCCTAATAATTAGCACATGCCACCCTGTCTCTCTCTTTTTTTTTTTTTTTTTTTTTTTTTTTTTAGGAAACTGATAAGCCAGGACTGAGACATTTCAGTGTGGTGCAGTTTGCAGTGGTAAACCATTTATCAGCAGTTTTGTGTGTCTTAACTTCTAAGCTTAGGTTTTTGGCTTGTCTATTTAAATGTCAAGGGCAGGAGAGAGCAGTTAGTGCTTTGTTCCACAGATCTTGACAACCAACAGCTAGAAGCCCAGGGAAGAAAAGCCAAAAGCCTAAAGTCATCCAGTGTTTCAGTGGAGTTTATCTAAATCACGTATGTTTTCCAGACTGTAATTTTTCTTTTAGGCTGTAGAGATGTTTCCAGTAGAGGTCCACAATCATTCATGAAGCTCCACTAAAAATCCCCAAATCTGCTGTTCTGTAGCTCTCCCAGCATTCAATCTATTATATAATGCTGTTGTTCCATTGCTGTTATCTACTACTGCATATGTAAATTCATACATTTCCTCAGTGAAAAGTCACTACAGTACATCGCAGAGCTCCTGAGATTTTGCATTAGGAGTGCCAAGGTACTTTACATACTGTTGTCTTTTCCACAGGACATGCAAGATATACAGCTCATGTTTAAACCGCCTCTGGTTAAGGTAAATCTTTTCGCTTGCTTCCTGTATTGATGGGTTTGTTCTAATGCCTGCTCACAAATCTAGCCAAAATGATACAGGTTTTACTCCAATTTATCACAATTTGCTAATTTTAGTGTTTACTTTTGATGAAGATGTAAAGGTAATGATACTTAACACCTCTCAGATAAATGCAAGAGTCCGAAGAGATGTATTGTTGGCTAATTTAAAAAAAAATTGTAGGTAGGCAGTCGGCATGGTGAACTCCATAGAAAATAGCTGCCTAACACTTACCAAAATGTTCTGCTTTTTTTTTTTTTTTTTTTTCCCCTCCTCAGCGTTTGCTGTGTTGGTTTTTCTACCTGAATATCTCCAATTTAATGTATCTGGTGAGAACAGAGAGACACACAGAAAGATTTCATTAGACAAACTTTCTCCTTTCCTTTCTTGAACTGGTTAGAAACTGCATTTTGCCATGACTGTGGTGGGGTAGAGATTATATTTCTGAGGGGGGAAGAAAGACTTACTGAAAGTTGATTATCTCCATGCTGGAAACAGATTAGCAATATTTCATATACTACTTAGATGATTTCCCTGTATTTATATAATGGGGATCTTTTCTTCTGTCTGCTCCAGGTCTTTGAACAGGTTAAGTTAAGCACTGTTTATATCAGTGTGTAATTTGGATTTAGTGGTTGCAGTTTTTGATTCCCATTTCTTTTGAGTTCCTTGGTGAGTACTAAGTAGCTAGGGAATGGGTCTTACTAAATTATACGTCGAAAGTAGTGCAGGCGCAATGGAAATATTAATGAACATGATTGTTTTGACACATAAGAATTAGAGCATGTTTAAATATTATACATAGTGTATGAACTCCTGGCACAAAATGAGAAACGTGAGGTGGTGTGTGTTTTTTTTTTTTCCTAACAAATATAGTTCAACTTTAAGTTCTTCTCAGATCTAAAAAAGTCAGTTTACTTAGGACAGTTTCTGAATCTTTTAAAGTCTCTGTATTTCAGATTAAAGGCAGCCAAAGAGAAGGCATGTAAGGGTGGGTTGGTGAACTCCAAAGCTTTGTGATGTCTGAATTTTAAAAACCATATTAACCTACCCTAATTTGAACTACATTCCATTTGCACATTGATAAAATGAAATTTACAGTTGCTTTTTGGCAGTGTTCAAATTTACATTTGGCATATTCTATACTTTTGGCATAATATATACTTTTTGCTCTTTTGACCAGTTTTTTATGCAAATAACAGTAGAAATACAATGCATTTGTCTGTTGTCCTAAAATAAAATGCACAATTTACAGGGTTATAAAACTGTGGCTTAGAAAAGATTTAAAGGATCTTTAGCCAGGGCTGTTTTCAGAAGTTTGTATGGGAATATGTGGGATTTGCAGGATGTTTTATGCTAAGAGATTTTCGAAGTATTTGTTTAGTAATACTGTCTGTTGTGCGTTTTTCGCTTCTTGGGAACTCTTCTCATTTTAAATGGCTAGGAACTGTTCTCATTTTAAATGGCGAGATATGATCCCAAAATTTTAATAGCCAAATGTGTCCTTCTAGAAAGTAGTAAAGTATTCAGCTGTGACTGGAACAGTCAGTGGGCTGATGAGTATCTATCTTTTTGCATTTGGGCGGGCTTCATGACGGAATTCTACTTCTTAGCTTTGTTAATGGAGCCTTTTGGTTTTTTAAGGATAATAGAATTCATATGACGTATGGAAATATGTGCAGGAAAGTTTGGGTTTTTAGTAGGAAAATAAATATCTCAAAGGATAACTTTGCTTAAATGACCAAAATTAAGACTATTGGACACTTGACCTGCTTTTAAAATTGCTATTGTTTCTTTATAATATAATACAATTCATGCTTTTAGAGTGTCCTGTTTTTGAAAACTGAAAAATCAAATATTATTAGTCAGCTCACTGTTCCAACCATAGGCAACTTGAAGCAGAAATGGCATCTCAGTATACTGATCAGTTCTTGGACCAGACTGAAGATATAAATTGCTGGTTCATTTAGATCTCTGTGTTATAACTGAGTATAGTTAGTAAAGATATAACATTATAGTAGAGGCAAATAAATAGTGGGCAAATAAATAAGGACAAAAGTGCAAAATGAAGAATTTAAATTTATTTGAAAATATTTTTGAGCTTTGTGACTTTCATTTAAGTAAAAATCTTTCATCAATATCTCTTCCAAAGTCGATTGATTTCAAGCAATAGAGTGTCCTTTGTGTTCTGTGTCAGAGTACAGATAACCTTATTCTACTGATTTGTCATGCATGGAATCTATAGGTACAAATGTTGGGCAAAGTAGAACAATCTCAGCCAGGACTGCACAGAGGTTTTCCATTGTCTCTGGACTTTGCTCTTGGTCTGTTTCTCAGGTTCACGTATCTGATATTCTGCTCAAGGGTTTTGAGAATTTGCACAGCCAATAGTTAAGATGCTTTCTAGTAACCTTGCTTTTGATTACCCAGATGATTACTCAACCTTTAATAACTTGCTCAGGAGTCTTGAGGAATTGTCTTGGGAACCTTCCAAGGAGTCTGAAATTCAGCTTTCCTTGGTGGTGTTTCACTTGAAGTAATGTGGGAAGAAAAACCTTTGTAATACAAGACCTGACTGCTGAAATTTCCTTACAGAGTGTTGTATAGGGACAAGGTGATGTGCCCAGGCCCAAATATCTCTGTGGAATATTTTAAAATTACGCTTTTAATCTTCCCTTTACCTCTATAAACTACATGCTTTGTGAGGTGAAGTTTATCAGTAAGTTCCACCAGAGGATGACTTATGTGCGTAATTAACTTTTTGGATTATGTATTAGATTATGCTCAATTGGTGTACGAGATGTATGCACACCCCATGTTTCTGATCCTAATCAGTAGTTCCAGTGAGAACTTAGTTGTTGAACTCTATAGCTTTAGCTTGTAGGAGCAATGGCTGAGGAAAAGGAGGGGATCTTGGCTTTCACTGAGACAGGTAGTTAACCCACACCCAGAAACTTTAAGTACTCTGAATTCTGTAAGTTAATAATAGTTGTAGTTGCTGTGCAGGGATAAATATTCTTCCAGCTCTCTTGGTTTTTGCTGTTTATTTGAGATGGATACCTGCTGTGGTTTTGTTTTCAAGCTAGACTGAAAAGGGGAATAGTCAGTAAACGTGCATAGATCAGCTGCTATTCCCAAAGAAATGAGAGAGGTAACTTGCTTCCTGCAGAAGGTGTTATCTACAGATATGAACTCACCTATTGCCTTGCTTTTAGAGAGTTCGTTCATTCTCTCACCTGAGTTAAGGCCTCGCTCAGGAGAGAAGTGATGGTTTCATGATGAGTCTGTTTAAATCCCTGAACACAGGTGCATATGTAATGACTGTGCCTCAGAGCAGCAGATTTTAACAACTCAGTGGATTGACTCCTTGGTGCCACACGGAGGGAGCCGCAGGATGCAGGACCACGGATGCAGATGCAGCCAGGGGAAAGGTCTGCTACAGCAAGGAAGGTCAATGCGGAACTTTTGAAAGCTGTTGGCCTGGTGTGATTTTTCCCCATTGTTGAGCTGGCTCTAATCTGATTAGTATCTGGCATTTCTGTGTCTGTTTGACATCACCATCATGTTCCTAAAAGAGTATGTTTTGCCCGTTAGAAAAAGAAGAAATTATTATTTACACATTTTCTTCAATTAAAAAAAACTTCACCCCCCGCCCCCAAAAAAAACCCCCAAAACAAAACCAAACCACCCCATCACAAAAGTACAATGTCTCATTTATGTGGAAGTATTAATTTTTATTTCTTTTTGATGTATTTCTCACTATAGCATATGTATGCGATAGAGAGGTTTATGGTGGTTTATTTTGTTACCTACAGACAAGATAACCACAGGGACCGCCTTTAAGACTAAAGCTGTTTTGGCTTTTGTTTACATTCCTTTTATTAAATCTATTGACTGTTTGTTTTCAGATTGATTTTAGCTATTTACTGCTTTCCCTAAAATGATATTTTGATGTTCTTTTTCCCTCTACTGTTGCTCCTGATGGTTTGGTATTTATTGGAATGCAGGAATCATGGTGAGGATATTGATTTGTTGGTCTTTTTCTTCTTTCTTTCACATGGTCATTTAGATTGAGCCATCTGCTTGACTAATAGTGGGAATGCTGAAGAAAGACATTTTCTTTTTAGCTCACTTATGAATTGTACTTTCAGATAGGGGTTACTCACTTGCAAATACAAAAATTTGAACTGTGGTTCCATAGCATTATGTATAAAATCAGGAACTATAAATTATGTTCATCCAAAATATTTTCTTTATTGGTGCCTTGTCACTGCTCCACTGTTGATTCAAAGAGTGGCATATGAAGTGCATCTTTTCTGTAATCACATCTGCAAGTGCGCAAGAAAAAGGACCATTCTTACTCTGCTAATTTTGCCACAGTTAATATCAGAAAAAATGCTTTGATAAATGCCCTCCATCCAAGGATCTCAAATACTTCGCAAGATGGTTTTGTAGCATTGTTGCTATGTTGTTGCTGTGTATTGTTAATTAGGAGAGAGTTGCCCCATGTTGGGGTCTGCACAGTGAGTCCATACAGGAATGCAAATAGAACTGACATAGTCCTACTCCTGGTCCCCCCTGCTTTGGCTGTATGAACTTTCTTTTTTTAGTAAAATTTATGCATTCAAAATAAATCCTCAAAGCTTCAAAGTCTAAAGCTAAATGGGAATAAAATATTTTGTGCCCACTCTGACTGAATGATTGAGAAAATAATGGAAGTAGTAGATGATGTGGTGAATATGGTTTGACCTGATCTCCATTATATTTGCAGAAGGCTTTTTCTTTTTTATTTATTTATGTATTCCCAGAGGAATGCACAGTCACCTGTAAGTGACCAAGGAAGGAAGCTTACTCCTGGTAACCTCAACAGGTTTATCTGTGTGGGAACTGGGCATGGACTGTCCCAGTGAGGGTTCTCTAGAGAGGTGGCACGGTTGAGTTTGGCATTTATGAAGTAGTAGGGGAGTAGACAGGGCAGAGATTGCTCTGCAGGATACTCCAGACTTCTTTCTTCTCTATGCTGGAGCACAGTGTTTCCTTGGTTCCTTTGAGAGCCTGCGAGTGGAAGACTGTTGACATATTTCTCGAATAGCCCCACTACCAAGTTCTATTATAGATACTGAGTTTGTTACTCATAATTGTCCTCTCAGGAGGAAAATTTTCTGCTTTGACTGTAGAGGGGATCTATGCATCCTGCTAAATTAGATGCCTAAGTTCTGATTGGCATGAATATCATTAATGATGCTAATTTAAACCCTTCAGTAGTTTCACTGCTGAACAACACGGGTAAATCTGGTTCACGTTTATTTTCTACTAACCTGTATCTTTCTATCCTGTCTACTGTCTCATTCTTCCCCCATAAAGATCTGTAGTTAGTTTCTAGCCCTGCACTTAGGCTTCCTGACATGCAGTATGGGTCACTTAAAATTTTTGTTTGTTGTAACTTTTTAGCCCTCTGGAGTAGTGTCTCTCAAAATCTAGATTCCCTTTTGATTTCTCTGGGGGAAAAGGGTGGGAAAAGATGTCTGGGACCCCTCTACTGCAAATACTTCTGCTTATAGTTACTTCTACAAGTAATCCCTTTGAAATCAATAGGGAATATTCCCAGCAGTAAAATTAAATAGTCTGAAATGTCTCACAGAATAAAGCCTAAGGCTGGGAAACATTACAGAATGTTGTATGGCTTCATTACAAAGGGCACCACCACAAAAAAGAAACCCCATCTTAAAGAAACCCCATCTTAAATAACCACTAACGAACTTAATACAGTAGGTTATTTTATAAACTATATGACTTTCTAATTGTTCTTTATATACTCTGTTGAAGCTTTTTTTGTTAAGACATCAGCATAAATATTCCAACTTTGAAATAATGCTTGTTTCAAGACCACCTATGAATGAGAAAATAAAAACTGACCTTTGATACATTCAACATTCTCTACCCTTACTTATTATCTCCTGTGGCTGTTTCCTATCGCCATTACATCATTCAGCTCCACTTACGACAATTCTTTCACAATGCGATTAAAACCCAGCTGTTCTACTGGGTGTATAACTCTGCTAACAGCATTTAAAAAAAAATTGAATAAGTTGCAGAGAAGTACTTTACCAGGACTTTTTTTTAACCAAATAATGAAGTAAATAAGTATACTTTGAAAAGCAGCTCTGATTCAGGACTTCAGTAAATTAAAGTTTAATCAGTAAGGCCAAATCATGTCTGGAAGCACATTTGTAAACTTTAGTACAAACTGCTCCCAAATATCTGAAGTTAGGATTTTGGCCTGCTTTTCACAGCAGCAGTACATATTTAATGTACTTTCTTCTGTTGATAACATAAATTTTCAGTAGCCACAACTTTTGGTCTAAATTGTCCTCTTGAGAATTTAGGAGGCTTTGCGTGCTGCTGGAGTGGAAAATAAATGGCCCAGGTTATTCATTAATTTATGTGAAATTATAAGATGAAAATACAATAATCTCTTTCCAAATCCTCAAAGGATGAATCATGACTCAGTATAAATGTTGACATGCAGAGAATGGAGCCTGAAGTGTATGGCTGAGAATACCTTTTTGCCCAGAAAACACAGCTGCGAAATGCAAATTCCTAGATGCTGTAATTCTTTCGTGCCACAACTTGCAGTTTGTATTTTCATTTTCACTATACAGCTATGAAAGAAACGGGAGAATTTTTGAAGTATAAAAGAAAAAAGTTCTACTCTGTTTCTAGATAGTGATTTCTATAATGCATAGTCGACAGCCTATAGAAATATAATATTACGAAACTGAGGTGGCAGATATGTATGAATAGCATTAAATCCAATTTTATAATGAAAATTTTGTCTTATGAAGGTGAAACTTTTAGATCATATTAGAATTCTAAATTTTTTATGCATAGCAATCAAATGACCTCTCCATATTGCCACATAAAGTATAGATTTAAAGTTAAATGATCCAGTCAGTCGTTTAGCATTTTCTTAGGGTCATCTTTTGCCAATAACTACAGATGTTTACATATGGTTCTCTGGTTTCTGTGTTTGTATTATTTACATTTTATGAACTGAAGAAAGAATGACACTTTTAAAAACTGTTTTTAATAGCCTTTGTTTATTGTTAATACGTAGTGTTCCAGGCTCTTGCTCTAATGATTTTTTTCACACTGCATTGATAATTAAATTCATTCATTTTCCTGGCTGCACAATTCTTTTAAATAAAAAGATATGGGTAATAATACCTACTATGTTGAAAGTACAGAGGAGAAAAGGGCAGATCTGCAGTTTCTAGTTCAAGGAGAGCCAATGGATTTTGCAACTTACAGGTTTAAATAAAATCAGAAATCTTGAGTCCTTTAAACTACACTATAGTAACGGTAGATCCTGAAATGTCATTTTTTTGTTCTCGTGCCATAGTGCATGCAATATTTTTTCCAGTAAAATTGGAGCTGTAGGTGTGTGATGTATTACCCATTTCAGGACAGGTATTAATAGTTTAGTTGTGGTACTAAGTGTTGGTCCTCTTAGATGCCTGGAGACTGTTTGCATGTTTCTACCTCCTAACATATACACAGTAGCAATAATCCTCTTCACACCGCTTCCACTCACCTCACTTTAAGGTGATTTAATGTCAATAAATAGGGGAAAATATCTTGAACATGTGAAACTTTGTGACAACGTAAGATGGATATAATAAAATAATCACTCCATTCTGATCTTATTTATTCGCCTATATGGCCTCTGCAATTTTATCTATTTAATGAGATTTTAGGTTTGGGGATTTTTAAATTATGCAAAAGGGAGTTAATACTTGATTGCTAATATAGAACACGTTCTTAGCCTCATACTTATTTTTTGTCCTGTTTACAGAACTCTAGCAAAAGTCATTATGACCATTTGTCCAAATATGTGGTTTAACTGTATTTTGAAAAAAGAAGAGTAAATGAGTAAGAATTCATAAAATTTAAAATACATAATAATCTCATTTTGTAAAATTTGTTTTAAGCTGGAATATTACAAGCTTGCAAATGCAATTAACAGAAAAAGTAATTTTGAAATAGTGATAAAATGCTTGAATGAAAGAAATGAAATCTAGATCAGTTTGTAGGTATTACTTTTCAGCATCTTAACTCGGGCTCATTAATTCTTTTGAACTCAGTTTGCTGAAATTTTCTTGATTCTTGTCAATCCCTGAGTACATGGTCCTTGGAAGGGTGAGCATCTGTTCCTCTGAAATAGATACTTTTCTAGGCACTCTGAGGTACAACTTTCCTTCTGTGTGGTTTTTTTTTTTTAACTCCTTTCTCCTTTCTGTCTACCTCTTTACTTTTTATTTGTATTTATTGTGTTTATTTTAGTTGTATTTCTTTTCTTGATAGAGTCTCAGTGTAAATGAGTTCTGTCAAAGGTTAATAGGGTTGGTAGAGTCATTGGAGTATCAAGGAGGTCCTTGGTGGAGATTTGTCATTAAAAGCCCGTTTGGAGGTCTTCCTGTCTACGTACGTTCTTGCACGTGTGTTGAAGGTATGAATGATAACCCAACCACAAGTTTTCATCCCACTTTCCTCACCAGGTGGAGGGCTGATGATGTAAATTTCTCCCAGCACTGTGTTCCATCATCTTCAGGTATTGAATACTGACGAATATGTGCTCAGGCTGAATGCTGCTACCCAGACATCTTGTTTTAATATGATATAATAAGAATACGATGTCCTAGTTAGAGCAAAGATGTAAAGTTTCCATTATTTTAGGAGTCGAAAATGTTCTGTTCCTCACATTTTTAACTTAAAATATATCTACAACCTGTATTATCTTTAGTAATTCTTGGGAAGCATCTCATAACTTTTCACATGTATCTGTAATTAGTGTGGATGTTTCTGCCTTGGGTATCCTTATTTCTCAAACTTGTTAAGAACAAATGAGTGACTTAAAAGAGATCTGAGCAATAATCACTGATCCCCAAGTTGAACACCGTAAGACCTGTACCAGTGTCAAGTGTCAACACTGATGTATTTGAAAAGGCAAAGACTGAGATGCCATATGAGACACTTCTCCTGTACTAAGGAACAGGATACCTGTATGTTCTCCCCACCGTCTGAGGTCTATCACAAGGGGTGTCATGGGGGAGCCCAGATAATCTTTTAAACTCATCTACTCATACGTTCTGGTATTATGATCTCCTGTCCCAATTATTTCTGCTAGACATGCCTGAGTGTTTCTCTCAGAGATAAAGACAAGGGTGTTACATTCAGTTCCTGCTTCTGCTCATGTGTTGGTGTAGATAATGAACTCCCAGATGCTGAATCTTTGAGTTTGTCAGAAGTTGTTACTCAAATCCTACAGGAGTACTGAAAGCATTCCTCATGGAAGTCTGGAATCAAAGTAGGTTTGAATCAGCATCATCAAGTTGGATACATGGTTCCTGTTTGGGCCGACTTCTAATAAAAAGCTTATAAATTAAAGATGGAAAGAGCAGGTAAGAGAAACTGGTCTCAAACACCAAAAGAACCAAAACTAGAAAAATTTAAGCTAATGTTTAATAAATATATTGCAGTAGAACTTAGATTATTAAATACTCTGATATGGAACAATTCTGTTAATTGTGGCAAAAAAGACTTTTCTAAATGGTACATTGCAAATGAGTGAATCGAAGTGAATGTCTCCTTGAAACTCTATGGGGAATTCTTCTCGGGTAATTCTAACAGGGAGTTTGACCTCTTCATTACAAACGACTGACTGTATTGTCACAATTCCAAGCATGCTTCAGGTTTGGCTGAAATTTCTAAGAACAGTTTCATTTTGTAAGTGCATATGGTACTTAGAGAAGTGAGAAAGTTGAAACTTACAGGAATGTTATTACTGATTGCGTTTGTTTTTCTAATGGATGAAATTGATACTTACTGTATGGGCTCATTGCCCTAGGAATTTCCTTAATGATACCTTATAAGAAAGTGATGTTACCTGACAAAGTTGGTAACAATTAAGGAAAAGTCAGCATATGCTTTGCAGTGAGAGGTCTTTGCTGGCTGCCTGAGCATAGTCCACACTGCTCCAATGAACGGCGAGATCAGACAGATGTGGAGGGCAAACTTGCATCTAGACCATATGTGTATATGCATGCTTGTTTCAAACTGTATTTTACTACTTTTTAAGGAATTACTAATGCTTTTGGTACAGTCTCCAAATACCTACTAGTGAATGCTTTGATTCTTGCAAAGATGTGGGAGGTATGTATTCCTCTCTGAATCCTTACCTGTAAATAATGTTCATACAGTCCGTAAAGCTTGTCTGAACTGAAATTGCCACATCTTATTGTGGAATCTGAGGAAATTTTAATCTCTGTAGAGAAGAGGGGGAAGAAGGACTGGACAATAACATTTAACAATTAAATAGCACTGCCATGTCTGGAAGGTGAGAATCAATTACTTGCCTCCTCCAGCAGCATATGCATGGGTGGGAGAGAAAGTCTTACTACAGTAGTTGAAGGTCTCTCCTATCACCTGCAATTTTCATAATAGAAGGAGCTCGGGATGCCTTCAGTTCCTTCCTCCCTTACACAGTTAAAAGTCTTTTTGGAGTCTGACATTGGCTCCTATCGCATGGGAAGGCGAAGGGGCCTCTAGTGTCTATGCAGGGAGCCCTGCAGCTCCTCCTGTGAGCCCGTGTGCAGTGCTGCTGGGATGTAGCAGCTTTCAGCTGTGAAAGCCACAGCTTTCACAGAATGACACAATGTTAGAGATTGGAAGGGACCTCGAAAGATCATCCAGTCCAATCCCCCTGCCTGAGCAGGAACACCCCGATGAGGTTACACAGGAAGGCGTCCAGGCGGGTTTGAATGTCTCCAGAGAAGGAGACTCCACAACCCCCCTGGGCAGCCTGTTCCAGGCTCTGTCACCCTCACTGTGAAGAAGTTTCTTCTCATATTTAAGCGGAACCTCCTGTGTTCCAGTTTGTACCCATTGCCCCTTGTCCTATCATTGGTTGTCACCGAGAAGAGCCTGGCTCCATCCTCCTGACACTCACCCTTTACATATTTATAAACATCAATGAGGTCACCCCTCAGTCTCCTCCAAGCTGAAGAGACCCAGCTCCCTCAGCCTTTCCTCATAAGGGAGATGCTCCACTCCCTTCATCATCTTTGTGGCCCTGCGCTGGACTCTCTCCAGCAGTTCCCTGTCCTTCTGGAACTGAGGGGCCCAGAACTGGACACAATATTCCAGATGAGGTCTCACCAGGGAAGAGTAGAGGGGCAGGAGAACCTCTCTCGACCTACTAACCACCCGCCTTCTAACACACCCCAGGATGCCATTGGCCTTCTTGGCCACAAGGGCACAGTGCTGGCTCATGGTCATCCTGCTGTCCACCAGGACCCCCAGGTCCCTTTCCCCTACACTGCTCTCTAACAGGTCATTCTGCAACCTATAGTGGAACCTGGGGTTATTCCTGCCCAGATGTAAGACTCTACACTTGCCCTTGTTATATTTAATTAAATTTTTCCCCACCCAACTCTCCAGCCTGTCCCAGTATCACTGGATGGCAGCACAGCCTTCTGGCTTGTCAGCCACTCCTCCCAGCTTGGTGTCATCAGCAAACTTACTGATAGTGCACTCAATTCCCTCATCCAAGTTCATAGTCCACCTCACTACCCGATCATCCAGACCACGCTTCCTCAGTTTAGCAGCAAGGATGCTGTGGGAGACTGTGTCAAATGCTTTACTAAATTCAAGATAGACCACATCCACTGCTTTGCCATTATCTATCCACCTGGTTATGTCCTCATAAAAGGCTATGAGGTTGGTCAAGCATGACTTCCCCTTGGTGAGGCCATGTTGACTGCCCCTAATGACCCTCTTATCCTTGAAATTCCATTGAAAAACAGTAAGTTCTTTTATTAAAAGTCTGTTCCCATTTTGCAGGGTTTGTAAACTCTGAAGTACCACCCTATTGCAAATATTCTTAAAAAATCCCTTCTACTTTTGCTTTGCAGAAATGTATTGAGGTTTAAAGAAAAAGGGAACATGCTGGAGAATACTTTGTGAATTCAATGTAACTCAGTACATTTTCTGGGCTGAAATGTGATTTCATGTTACAATATGTATGTGAAAACCCGATTTTGATGTACAGTCTTGTGTCTCTCCTGACAACTAGTTATTTCCCTGGCTTGCTCAACAAAGAGGAATAAGAAACAAGAAGAAATTATCCAGTTGGTGGTATGGTGTAGGCATACTTATGAGAACGGAGTTACTACAAGTCTTGTTTCTTTGACGAGAGAGTTTTGTAGATTAGTTTATTTTTGTACTCTTGCAGCAGAAGCAATGCTATACTGCATTCTTTCTGCATTAATAAATAACCATTCTGCATGGTTTTGGTTCTAATCATGTATATACAAAGGTGATGGTAGTAGGGAGAATGTTTGTATTGAAGGTATTTTTGTAACTATGACTGCAGGTGAGAGATCTGTATTCTGTGCCAAGTGCTGTCTTTTCCTCATATTTCTAGTACTTGATCTGTGTTCCAGCGAGCTGGTGTTTCAGTGTATCTCTTGCTTCATAATTTCTCTTTTTTTCTTTTTTTTTTTTTTTTTTTTTTTTTTTTTTGTGAGCAACGAATGTCAGTAAAAAGGAGAAAACCATCCCCCAGTAAATTAACCTCCTTAAATCTGGAAGATACATGGCAGTGTTTTACTTCCTCATATCTAGACTATTTTTGCAAAAGTTAAAGGAATAATATATTAATTTTCTTTGTTAGTGTGATACACTATTTTGAACATGAATGCATTAAATTCCTCTCATTTAAAGTATCTTTCTAATAGGTTGTTAAAATGATTATTCCTTTAAAATATATTACCATTTAGTAGTTTATGATTACATCACATGGTTTATACTGAAAGTTTATGCTGAAGTATTTTTTTAAATCATAAGTTGTTGCTTATTTCAGCCTTAGAAATATTGTGAGTATGATTAGCAGAAAGATAAATGTTCTTTGTCTAAGCAGCAACTGATTGTTGGTAATATGAAAAAGTCTTATCCTTTGCCTTTATAATTCTAATAAAGAAAATTTATGAATACAGTTGATAGCTGAACCTGCCCAATGAATATATTTCACTCACATGCATGTTGTTCCAAAAATACAACTTCAGCTATTTCAGAAGGCTTTAGAAATAAATTCTCTTCCCCAGTTTTGCATGATTTTTCTAAAATTAGGTCAAAGGAATTTTCAATTGAAAACACTACTTTGTCATGTTATCTACAACACGTCTAGCAAATTTATAAATCTAGTGTTCGTTTGAGTAAAGTTCCACATCATAATGAATGGTTTAGACAGCATTATCATCAATTTCCTACAGGTGCAGCTGTGGAAATCAGTCACTTCAATCAAAAGCCCCTGTCAACTTTCACACGCTGTCATTTTTTATATTCAGGATTTGCTGAAATTAACCGAAAAAAAAAAAAAAACAAAAAAAAAACAAAAAAAGAAGACAATTCTGTACTGTAAATGTCTTTACATCACTCCTACCTTTGGGTGGTGCTTTTGAGCAGTGCTGCACTGTTTCTGTTCAAAGAATTTAACAGTATTCATATTTTTACACTTTATACTAACATGATATTTCTTTCGTGATATTATGGAGTTAAAATTGCACTGTGTGTTTTAACACACATTACAACCACCTCTTAAGGCAAAAAAAGTAAATTCATGCAAATGACTTATGGAAAGTGAAAAGATTCAAGCTTCTTCATTCATTGTGGAAATAGTTGTTGGGAAACAGGCGCTTTCTTTTTGTGGACTCTATGCTTACCATATCTCATGAAGTTTGTGCATTGATAATAGCTATCTTTTGAATACTAATCTTAAAAGAGATTATAAAAAGGTTATGAAGAAAGAAAATATGGTTGATATAACCTTGTTTTAAATTATTTACTTTGTTTCACTTGTATCTTTAAAACCTTGTTGATAGAGCTCATTCACGTTGCTTTGCTAGATTCTGAAAATTAGAATAAATGAGAACCTGTGAATTATCAAGTTAGTGGTACATTTCCTGGTTTTATAGTACTTCATATGCCACTGGCTTTCTAGGGCCTTCGTATAGCCTTCCTATAAAGCACTGCAATTAAAATCCAGTAACATTCAATAAAATACAATACCAATCCATTTGAAGATTTCCCAGCGTAGTAAAAAAGTGCAGCTCTACCTGACTGCTTCGTTGTTCGTGGGGAGCCGAGGGGCCAGCGCTCTGCTGTGTGCAGCCGCACACACAAACCACCTCCCGCTCCCCACCAGCCACGTCTCTGTCTCTGACTTCAGAAGCCACTTGTTGCCAGCAGAATCATTTTGTAATGAGGCCATAGAAACCTAAAATCCCGAGAGGTTCCTGCTCTTTCCCAGCGGGTGGTGGATAGTTTGAGCTCTATTAAATTTGAGGGGTACTCATTAGCTTGTGAGAATAAACATGTATTTTGCTAATGTTATTTTTCTGGCTTTTTTTTTTTTTAAATCTTACTGCAGTCAGTACTCATGTAACTTTTTGACAAGAATTTTAAATGTCTTAGGTTATGACCATTTTAATTCTTTTGAAGATGGAAGAGATGCCAATTTTTTTTTCTGTTTCAGGGTTCATTGAAAAGGCGATGAATTGCAAATTAATGATTCCTTTTCTGTTTTAAAACTTTTTTTTTAATATATAGAGCTATGATAAAATTATCAGTTTTATTAATTGGCTATGCCAACTTTCCAACATTGGAGCAGGGTTCCTTTCTCTATAAAGTTGAAGCCCTATCTGTGTCTCCACTTGCAACACCACCCTGGAGAGAGCAGCTAGAATAGCAAGGCGGCTGTAATTTCACTTCATGTTTTATACTGCATGTGGGCCTCTATGAAATTCCTCTCAAACTGAAGCCTTTAAAAGGTAGAAAACATTGAGTTTATGTATGATTAACTTTTAGAGAATTCAATTGCTGATGTCTTTTTCTGCAATTAGGAAACGATGGCAGCTTTACACTAGGCTGCACAGAGAGCTGAGGAGGAAGCACCTGGTAACTGAGCACCAGTTCATCTAGAGAAGGGTTTGCAGGATAGGGCTGATTTTTGTGTTCGGTCATTCTGTAACACCATTCCCATTCAGCAAGACAGCAGTTCTTTGTTTTGTGGCCTTGCTGAATTCAGTTTTGTGGTCAAGCGATCTTGCCTCTTTGTCTTGTTTGTGTTCATTTAGTAACAACCCCTTGAAATCTATCTTAAGTGCTTTGGTTTACTTTGTTACTGCTCTGCAAGTTTAATCTGAAAATGATGTCTGATTCCTTCATCCTCCCTAATGAAAAATGAGTCTTTTCTGCCCTTTATGATCAAAATATAAAGCATCTGTATGCTGTAATTCTTAATACAAAAATATATGATGTTTTAGAATATTAAAAAAATACTTTGAAGAAGAATTTAGTGTCCATAAATCAATTAAACTAATGCATACAAAATAATCAGTAGTTTATTGGGCAGGCATTTCTAGCATTTATTTTGTTTCAGAATGTATGTTGATATATGAATACATCCTCCTTTTTTCCTGTGCTGGATAGAGATTTGTGTGCTAAACTGATGCTGTCTCAGTTGAACTGTGAGAAAGAGTGGTATTTTTTTTAAACCATTTTTAAGAAACGACATTAACGTAATTTTTGCAAGAAGTAATCCAAATAATGACTCTCTCTAAATAAGTGTTCAGAACAGTTTATTTAATAGGATCTTTTTGAAAAAAAAATTACACTACCTCTTTAACAGTGCAGTATTATCCAGGTATGCTGGGATATTACCGAAAGTGTTGACCAAGCAGAATGTGACTAGACAAATGTCTTCTCATTGTGTGAAGCATGAAGGCCATGATAGATGATTTCAAACAACAAAGCGCAGCCACTGAGACAAAATTAGTGTTGTTTTAATTACCAGTGTCTGTAATGTTATCTATCCATAACTGTCTTGAAATAGACTGTCAACAGAAAGAACAGGAAGAGACTTGAACTGATACTTCCATGTAGTATTTCTTATTTTTCTTAAGTCACAACAGTATGCATTTATAAGAAGTATTTAAAGCTTTCTTTGAAACATTTACTTATAGCTTAAAAAAAAAGTTCTATGCTTTAGGAAAAGCGTCTTTCTATCTTTCTAAGAAAAGAAGCAAGCAGTTCTTATTAAATGCTGTTTGGAAGTCAGGGTAATGGGTAGAAAATGGAACTTGGCCTGACATTCTTCAAGTAAAGTTTACACTCGGTGAGCTGTGGTTTTTGTCAGTCACAAATAGCGTTATGACACTAATAGTAAAGAAGATTCTTTATTCCTGAAATATCCTTGAGCTGAGATGGGGTGTTCTTCATATATTAGTAAGTGTATATATTGTGAAGATGAAGTATTTCTTACTTTCGGGGCTTGCAAGAGATGAAAGATAGGCCAGCTTTTGAAAATGGTCTATACGGCACATGCTACAAATGAGCAGGGAAAGCATTCGAGCTAATAGATTACAGTAATTATCCAATCTTTGGCTAGTTTGTATTGGCAAACTATAAATACAGTACACATTAGAACAAGGTGCTTACAGAATGTACATGAAAGGTCAATGTAATTTGCAAGTCGCTAGTCATTAGAATATGCTAAAAACCATTGCTTCAGGGCTTAGATTTTAATGATGAATACATTGATTATTAAGTAGCAGAGGAAAAATGTAGCAGAGCTACTGTAGTGTAATGATAGGTCGCTTTATTTTGGGAAGGAAATCAACTAAGCTTCAGAATGCATGCATTGAGAAATATAATTGCAGTGAGGAAAATTCCTCAGAGGAGCTTGGCACATATTAAAAGCAAAAACTTGAGACATGTTTGTGATAAGATTACTAATAAATCTCTGGTAAGTCTTAGACTCCTGACAATAACACAGCAACAGAGCACTTCATCTTCTCCATGCTTTAGAATTTAAGATCAGTCACAAACAATCTAAATTACGACTGATACTAGGCAGATGCAGTGCCGCGCTGTGTTGCTCATCATAAATCTCCTGTTCCTTATATGCAAATTAAACTCTGTTTTAAAAGATAATTTTTCACATGGCGACCTTCTTTATTTGTGAAATGCTAGTGATTCTTAATGTTAGGAGAGCCATCTCAGGAGTTCAGTATAAGTATTGCTGAGGGAAAAGAGCAAAAGAAGGCTAGTTTGTTTGGAATAGTTTGGACATTGGTGCATGGGACGTTTCAAATAACTTATTAAGTTAGACACAGCACTAACGCTGTAGTTTAGCTCTGGCCTTGTTTTCCTCAGCAGCTGCTTGAGCAACTTATCTTTGACTTTAAAGTTCTGTCTTGTTTATATCAAATCTTCAAGGTTCTTTAAGTCTTACAACAATAAAACAGAATATAACCAAGTTGAGTAGACAAAAATATTTGTCTTAATCAGCAAACAGCCCTCCTCCCCACTTCAGCTCTTCATTTAAAACAGCAAGTTTATCTCCCTTCAGTATTTTCAAAATAGTTGTGTGCGTATTGCATACTTTCTCATTCTGTCTCATGCAGACAGAGTTATGTGAACGGCATATAAAGAGTGCAGTTTTAATTAATTGCCATACAGGTGTTATCAAAAAAGGCCATTGTCTTACGGGAATGAGATTTGAAATGCGAGAAATTTTGCATACAAGAGTGGGGGGAAGTGTTAACAATTTTTTTGTTAATAATTTTTTAAAGGAAATGAACCTGTTTTCATGAAAAGACATTTAAAATGCTTCTGTGAATCATAATGGATGTACTGTAAAAGGAAAGTAAAACTTCTGATTTAGTGAATTTGAACTTATCAAAACTCATCCTTCACTTGGCATGTTTGGTAAGTCTTTCTCAAAAATAACTCACGCTAAATTGAGTCAAGCTATATGCTATACCATCTGAGACATGAGGAGAAAATGGATAGAATTGAGAAGCACTTAGCAGAACATTAATCAGATAGGTCAGATTCTGTTTGGTATAACTTATTCTTGCTCCTTTGACATCACTGGTTTGCATCACTTTAAATTCTGATCTGGCTAAGATGGTTTGTTCTGTGGATAATAGTTGATGTTGGTGTCAGCATGCTGAGTATTTTTTATTTCTTAGAAATTGGAATAAATCCTGCCTCTTATGTTTTTAGAACTCCGAGCATGGGATAGGTGCAGGTTAGGAAACTATTTAAAGAATAAGAGAAGTGAAAGTATCTGTTTTGTAAGCAAACAAACCCCATAATGCTGAAATGAATTAGAATTATTCTTAAGTAGCCAATGTTAGGTCAATTACCCAGGATAAGTCTTTTCAGATTGTGATATATCCATAGATGCTCCCCAGACTGTGATATCCTTGATCAAGCTTCCAGTCTTTTCTTTTTGAAACTTATTGGCAAATTCCAGTTTCAGAAACAGTAAACTGTCTTGTAAAAAGATTAGGTTATCCATACTTAAGAACGTTTTTGGAAGCAAATACAGGCTGTTGGTCTCCCCGAGTGACTTGGTTGTTGAGTGTCTGGCTGAGGTGGGTATGTGGTTACAGTCACAGTAAATTTCACATTCAAAAGAAAATGAGCGCTGGTTTTAGTTCCCTTGTTCCTTATTTGTCCTGTTGAAACAGATACTGCAGTACATAGTGCTGTGTAGTACAATGATGAGAATTCATCAAAACATGCATTAAGGCGCAACACTACACAAGGGTAAGGATATAAATATATTTTACAATTCCTAGCTTCCTATCATAAGAATAGTTCATGAATGAATGTAAATTTACAGTAGGTGCTTATCAAATGTGAAAATGCTTGCAAATCAGAAACAAACTTTGGGACTATAAACATATTTCAATGATAGTTCATGCAAAGAATATGTTTGATAGTAAGAAATAATGTTCTCTTTTAGTTTCCACGTGAAGCAGGTTGACATGTTATTGTATATGGAGAATTATAACACATCTGAGTCAGAACACTGTATGTATGCAACCTTTAATCCTCTAATCAGAATGCTTATTATTAGGGAACATATAATGACATAAAATATTATTATTTATTTATGAAGCAAGAAAGACATCTTCTAGCATAAAGAGATAATAAGAGAAAGTACGGTTGCATCAGTTGATTTTATTTCTTTGTTTCATACAGAAGTGATATACAAGCTATCAATCTGCTATGGTTTTTAAAATACTCGATAGAAATATTGAAGTATGCTAATTTCTTGCATAAAAGACAATGTCGTCTGACATCTCAAAGTAAGTTCTGAATGCCACAGTGACTTGTACATGTGTCCTGTCTACATATGAGTTGGAATATTTTACTCCACTAAAGTAGAACCCCATAAAATCTTTTGGGCTTGACTGTAAGATGCACTTGTACAGACAGTAATTGGCCTGTTACAGAGATATTAATTAATATGTTAGAAATGTTTTCTTTATTAATGAGAAATTCACACATACTATTTAAATTAATTTGTATAGTTTAAAATTAATTTATTGTGGCCTTCAATGACCTCAAATCTACTAAGACAAAGCTGGAGTATTGTACTAACTGTTAAACCATTCATTAAACATTTTATGCAAATAATGTTTGTTTATAAACAAATTAACTGCAAGGATTTTCAAAACAGGTGCTGTGTTGTGAATGCGTACTAAATGATGTGGTACTGAAAGAATTAATTAGACCTTCAGATGTAATTAGTTGCAATAATTTGCGTGATTAGCGGCTTGGTTAAGAAGTAAGACACACACATTGTAATGCATGGAAGAGTCACTGCAGTAGCTTTGTCTTTCATACGGTGAAGATGAGATTTCCTCATGTTTAGGAAATTTTTCAAAAAATTGCTGACATAGCTGGAGTTAACTGCCAAGTATTCTGTAGGGGGTAACTTTTTTTTTTTTTACTCATGGCTTGTTGCGATGCATATGCATTGGAAGCAATACCATTTATTTGTACCTCAATGAATTTTTAAAACAGAAGGCTGTTAACCCTAGATCTTCAAGTCTCCGGAGGAAGAACTGATACTTAACATGTTCAGGGTTAAAAGATAGGCTGTGATAAGCCAGATGAAACAAGTCTGGTGTTTCGAGATGAATTCTAAATATTCATGTAATTTTCCCCCCCTTGCCACCGTAGTTAAGCTTTTTCTTCTCACATATCCAACAGTGCAGTCAACCATTGGATGCACATGAAGAATGCTTTGGAAACTGGCAGTAGTCAAAACTGATTAAAAAAAAAGTTAAGATAACTTATGATGATCACCTACCCAGTTACGGTAAACATACAATACTTTTGTGACTTAAAAGAAAGCTTTTTCATCTTGATAACGCTTTGATGCCCAGTGATAATATTAGAGAGCGGGTTTGAAATGAATTAAATACGGGGACTTTCTTGATCTTTGTTTTACCTGCTTGAAAAGGTGGATTCACTTCTGTGGTCACTGGTGGAAGTTGTTCTTGCTTTGCTATTTTAAAAGAAAAGGGTAAAGATTTTGTGCCTTGAGACCTCAAGAATGCACAAATATGAAAGTAATGCACACTTTGACAGAATTTATTGCTCTGACCCTTTAAATATTGTCAGAAACACATTTTGAATGAACAGGTATGTTCTGAGTCACTTTCTCAGAAAAAGCAGAAGTTTTAGAAAAAGCTGAAGAAGAATATAAAAGAAAAAGAAACCAGAAAAGTTCAGTAAATCAATTATCAAGTAAATAAGTGCAATTAGTAGCACAGAAGATAGGAGGTGATGAGAGACTTCTTGAATAACATACTTGCTTATGATGAGTGTTAGAGATGTTCCATAGAGGTGTCCTATCCTCGGTGAATTTGAATGTAAGCTTTTTAATACAGAACTTTATTTGATCAGATTAAACTATAGCAGTTTGTAAGATGAATTCTGGGGTAACTTTTTCATCCCAGATGGAAGTGATCATATTAAACCTGTTTTGTTCCATGCGTTAATATGATGCTTCTGAGAGATGAGCTAGAGGAGACCTGGTTTAAAAGATAAACCTTGCTATAGTTACCAAATTCTTTCAGTACTTTAAAGTTTTTGCCATATGACTTCCAAGTGTTTTTATGTAGCTGCAAATCTGACATAAGCAGCAAGACCCAGGAGGAGATCTCTGGTTAAACAGTGAACAAAATTATACTGTATCTGGAGTAGTGATGGGGAAGTGAAGGTAAACTCCATACTTTTTATTGTAAACTCAATGTGGAGCACAGTTCATTTTAGGAAGGAAGCAGGACATAAGTGGACGACTTCTTTTCTACGACAGAATGGCTATTTGCGGTCTTAGCATTTTTAATATTTTTTTAAGCATAGAAGGGAAATGGAATAAAATAAATATTAAAAATGACAAAAGAACAAAAAGCGTCATTAACTGCTGCACAGATGCTGTGTGTCTGCTGTCATGGGGATTACCCTTAATTACTGTGGATGAAGTTTGCTATCACTGGTTCTTTGGATGCCTTACAATTATTTTATTTTTAAAGGATTTCTTCTTCCTGTATACGTTTTAATAAAATGTGCAGCTGTTAAAGTTTCAAGGAAGGAAACCACCATTTTAGTCCTGAGGAGACTGAAGATTATTTGACAGAGCTAACATAGGGATCCACTTGAATGAATTTATTTTTTATCCTTTCTGTAGTCTGTTTAATTCAATTCTTTCATTTTAAGTGTGATGTTTGCAAAGTAGTCTTTAAAATGGGCTCTTCTGTATTGTGTTTGAATTTGAACAAAATTAACATTTGTATGTCATCAGTAGCTGCAATGCATAGCTCAAGGCAATGAAGGATAGAAAGTCAAAGAATATGGGAAATTTGATTAAAATGAATAAGCAGTAGAAGGTCTTAAGGGTGGACATAGCTTACTCATTGATTTATTTGTATTGTTTCTTGAGGCAAAAGGAGCTAATTCCATGGGATGTTTAGAAAATAGGTTTTAAATCTGAAAATAAAAAGGTGTTTAAGTCAATAAAATTAGGTTTTAGACAATGTAATATGGAGACTTCCCTGCTTATATTTCTTAGTCACATTTTGTGAGGGGCACAATACTGAGCAAGTAGATGTTCTTTGAGAGAATCTCTTTCCAATGAGTTTTCACTGTACTTATTATAATTTGGAATCAGTTGGATATTCGTAACATTTTTTGCTTTGTTTTATTCATTAGGATATGTGTTGTGAGGTAGAGCCCAAATTATTAACCTGGCAATTAGCTGCTGTGCATGGTTTACCAAACATGTTCTTGCTCAGTGCTGCACTATGACTTTTTTGGGCAGTACTTTTTTTTATGCTGCCTTCAGTGGAGTGGTCTGTCCTTGCCATGTATTTGTGAGTCACCAGCTGTTCACATGTTGTCTATTTTTGCATTGTGTAATGTTGCTTCAGGAAAATTTTAAAGTTTGCAAGACCTCCGCACTCACATCTTAAGGCTTCAGCTCTCACTTCAAGGTCTTGCTCTTTCATTTGTCTCAGTATTCTGAATGTTCTCGATAGCAGCTCTTATACTTTTGACTTAATTTGATGGATTAGCATAGGTACCTTTTCAGTGTTTCAGAAACTTCCTTGTCAACGTTTTCTTTCCTCAGTGCATCAGTGCTGGAAATGTGAAACACTTTGCCTGCTAGTCTTTTTCTGAGGTGTTCAGTGCTAAAGGGCAGTATTTGCAAGGCAACTTTTAAATGAAAAATCACTTGAAGTGGACATCTGAGATGAAGGATCTGTGTTCCTGGTACTAGTGAAAATCCAATCCATAGTTTAGTCAAATCAAGGAAGCTTCCTAATTAATTTGCCTACAACAACCGTATTTGAATTCAAAGATTAGTGTCAGCTGTTTGGTTTATAGCATCTTTGCTCAACAGAATGAGCAAAGAGTTGGAAAAGTCTGGATGTTTATCTGTGGATATTTATTTCTGATATGGATATTATTTCCGCTTAGTCCCTTATGTTGTGTTCTCAATGCTCGTATTCTTCAAATAAGGACATAGAGAATGCAAGTGCTTAATAGACCCTGAAAATGTTTTTATAGATTCAGCCCCTTGCCCCTGTTCCCCAGCCCCCATGAAAGAAAAAACCCTAAAAGCCCCATTGGATGTGGTTGGTTGCCAATGTTAATTGCGGAGATTTGAGACTTCTGTTGTGTTTGTGGAGGAGCCAAAGTTGTAACGCTGCCCAGATGAGTCCTTCCCGTTTCCACTCAATATTTAATCCCTAATAGGGATGTTTCTTCTGTAATTTTTTAAAATTCTACAGATCTAGGAGGACACCCCTCCCCCCACCCCCAAATTCTGATATTAAATGATGTCTAGCACTTTTAATTTTTCTTTTTCTGATTCTGTTATGAAGCCTGGAATTCAGGTTTCAGAAGCTTAGTTACTAAGTCTTGATTTCTTTTTCCACTGAATGCCATAATAGGCATAGTATTAATATGCATACCAGTTCTATATGCCCAAGGAGTGACATTTTTGAAACTCAAGATATTTTTCTTAAAGCAGGTTGGTGGCATTTCAGCTGACACTTTGAAAATCTGTAAACACTTTCCAGATACATTGTTGTTCTCTGAAAAATGGCTGAACTCCATTGTAGGTCATTGCTCTAAGAACAACCCTCACAACCTGGGCTTCTCTTTGTATCTCTAAATTGTTTCCATAAAAAGAGAAAATGGCTAAAACCCAAACCATGTTTCTTATATTCTACATTTCTTCATTGTTGATTATGTCAGAAATACTGGACACACACACTGGGAACTTCAATATTTCAGTGGCAGAGATCAATGTAAAACTATCAGACCAATGTGGCATTTACCTTTCCTATACAGACACTAACGTATACAAACAGATGGCCTTTATGTGTAACACAGTTTGTAATGAATCTGAGATGATTCACAATCTACTTCTATCTGTTATAGTCCTCAGATTTGTAATTTTGATTACAACTAAATTACTTTGCAGTGAATTTTTCCGTTTAAAATAGTTACTTAGCAATAAGAAGAAGCTACTGTACTAAACACTTTCTGTGATACTGCCAACTAGTTTTGATATGCCTGTATATGTGGCAGTGCTTGAAATAGGTGTTTTGTTCCTATGAATTGTAGCTTTATTGTGCATTTATCACTCTATTGGAATCTTCCATAATCTTAGGATTTTACGCTCGGGTACCATCTTGAAGCAGTCCTGTAATTCTTAAACATACAAGAAAAGCTGCAGTCTTATTTTTTCCAATGCACCTCTCTCTAAATGGTCTTCCTTAGCTAATGTATCTTTCCTTCTCTAGATATCCTGATTGCTAACAGCACTGGCTTCACCAAGAGTAAGAGTGCCAGACAGCTGTTGGCAGCAGACTACCGTCAGGTGGCCAGTGTTTAAAATTTACTTTTGCTTCTAGTGAGATTCTGTACTGAAAAGCTTCAAGTGCAGTGGCTACTCAGAGTGTGTATTCTCCCTATTTTTGCCAAGTTGAAGTATGAAGAAGTTTTAGGGAAACATGGCTAGACTAATCTAGGTGTTATCATCAGACTGAGGTTCTTGCATGTCTGAATGGCAGCTTTTAGTTGGTCTAAATAAGGTTAAGTTTTGGATGATTTCTGTGAAATGAGGGTTAGAAAATCTTGATATTCTTATGAAGGCAAACCTTCCCTGTTAACTGGAGCCTGGGTAGGGAAACCAGGGAGAAGATCACTTTGTGCATGCCTGTTTTATTTTTTCCCGAAATATCTGCAACAAGTCAAAAGTGAAGACAGGTGTCATGATGAGATGGGCTTTTTGGGGGGGAGATGTTTGTAGTCTTGAGAGTCTAATGATGAGTAAGTGAAAATACATTGTCAGCTGGCATCCTGTGGGTGAATAGGGGTGAAGCAGCTATGGAAAGCAGAGGTGTTCTTGCAGGGACGAGCTCAGGGCTTGTCAGGAGAGTGCAGCCACATCCTGCCCAGGGGGTGTGGGCGCTGGGCTGTGTCTGGAGGCCAACTTGAGAATGTAGCCGAGCCTTTGGCACACTGGGGCCATAGCAAAAGTCAGGCTGGAAGAGATCTCAAGAGGTCTTTGGTCCAACCTCTTAGGAATATGAGAGAATTAAATAGACCATCTTTCAAAACAGGATGATATGATGATCAGAAACAACCTGTAACTTTTTTTTTTTGCACAGATATGCTCCAGTTTTTGCAGTAGCTGGTGTTTTGTAGTCACTGAAGAGTTCATTTCACATAAGGTGCATTTCTGGTTTTCAGCTTAGAAACATGGAAGAGGTGAATAGCTGAGGTCAACTCATCTTGTATCAAGGTGGGTGGAAACTCCCAGCCATCCAGGAGTGATGGAAAGATAGAGGTTTTATCAACTTTTTAGTCAAGAAGAGTACCAGGTATTTAGGTATAGAGCAGTACATGTAATTGACTTCAGATTCTTGGCTGAAAAAAGACCCAAAAAGTACTTTGGGTGTTTTGCAACAATTTTGCTTAGTTTACTTTCATTCTTTTGCTTAAATATACCACATGGAAGTGATTTCACAGCTTCAGTTGAAATTAAACTGCATTTGTTTTTTGGTCAAAAACACGTACCACCCCCAAACAAAACAAAGCATTTTGCAAGGTACCTCTGTCCATCACTCCTAAAACTCTCCCTCAAATGTTGCAAAGAATACTGCATATGATTTTAAGTATTAAATGCAGATGTCTTGATCAGCATCAGAACTGAATCCTGGAGTGACTGTGAACTGATGGTTCATGTTAAATGTGCACTTTGACTCTGTAGTTTTCCAGACTTCAGATTTAGATCTAGGCTTTGTGTTATCATCTGTGATAAATAATACTATTTAAATGCAAACCTGTCAGTAGTAAACTGTAAACCCAGTATAAAACAGTAGAGAAAATTACTCTGAATTAAAGAAAAAAGAGTGAGGAGTGTCATATTCTTCAGCGGAAATCTGGGAGGCAAAATGGAAGTGCTCTAGTTGGAATTTAGCCAATCTACAATTGAACAGTGTTCATTGTTAAAAATATATTGTCAACATTTGAATATTTATGATAGTAATACTAATAATTAAAAGAACCATGGAAATATTTAATGAACCCAAGTCATCACATCCACTGTTTGTCTTGCTGTAAGGTTGGAACTCAGCTCTAGTAACAACATTGTGTTTATTAACATACTAAGATATAGTTCAATGCAAATAAGGTAAAAAATTCTCTAGATATTGAAGAATAGTGCTTCTGCGACATAAAGATGTCTTTTACGTATCCTCCACACAAGTGAGTCCTGACTGGTAGTAACAGAGTAAGACGGATGCCGAGACCGAAGGCTTACAGCTATATTTTTTGCTTTTTAATTAATGTAGATGTTTCTGATGTAGATTTTGAGCTAATTTGCTACATGCAGTGTATTTAGAAAAACTATTGCTAGACAGAATAATTGCAGGTTTTTACTGCATGTACCAAATAAAACTGATATTAAATTTTTGTTTTTAAACTTCTGTATTGCCATCAATGAAATACTGTATTTTTTAAAAAAAATAAACCAAACATAAATTCAGGTTTGGCATAAACCCTGGTTAATCCCATTGACTTCTATGAGATTGCATGAAACTTCCATAGAGAGAACTCTATGCACTGTATTCATCACATCCCATTTCTCTGTTTAGGTTCTTTATGGTGAAACCACTGTCAAAGTATTTGATACCTTATATTCTAATAGTGTTATGCTCAAAATTAAAGTGTATGTTCCCCTGATAGACATTTTATATGCAAATAATTTTACATTGCTCTAAATACTTTGTATCTTAGAAATGCAATGTTTGCTATCATGGAGATCATAATTTTTTGAGCTGAATTTGCTTCAGATGATAGAGAAATTATAGGCTACAATATGTGATCAAACAGCAATATGGAAAGCTTAAATAGAATGCACCCTAAGGACAAAGGCTGGTTAAGACTATAGGGGATAGAATAAATGCGAGTTTTAGTAAAGCTATCTCTGATTCCAACAGATAAATTATGCTCTGCCTTTTTTGTATCTCTTTGGGACTGTACTACATAAATTATGACCAAATATAATTTAGGCTTTCAGCCTATATTTCTGAACATCCATCTTGTACATTTTAAGTACAAAATTACCATTTTGCAGAAGTATGAAATTGAGACAAATTTTTTTCATCTGTGCATTTAACTTCAGCACACTTTATAGCAGCTAAAGGGTTAGAGAGGACCTTGTTACTATCCAGAGGGTGATGTTAGCCAGATGATTGCATAACCGTGTTAAGTTCTACACAAGTGTGAATAAAGTTTGGGAGGACCGAAGAGTGTAGAATTGGATATTATTTCAGAATAGATATGTACTGTAGTTTTAAATAGTAAGTAACATGCTTTTTTGAATAAAACCCAATCTTTTGTATATCCAAATTCTTTATTTAGTATCAATTACCCTAAAGATGTTATATATGGAATTTCCTTTCGAAGCATAGTTACAGTCAAGTGAACTGAACTTTGACGTACCTGAAGACCACAGAGTGCAGGCCTTCGATGCACTTGCGAGTTCACAATTTGCACTTGAATGTCAATATGTGTATATGAATAAAGCAATAGAGCCTTATTTTCTGTCATTCAAGCACTACATTCTGTAGCTTGGATTTCTGTGTCAAATCAACCGAGAATTACATACTTCATTTCTCTCATTATAGTATGCAATGTTGTAATACTATCTGGAGTTCTGAAATTAGGAATAACCACAAGGTGCATCATCGTGGCAGTGTGTACATGTTTTCCACAGGGGATAGAATGTGTAAAAAAGTTGAAACTCCTTCTTCAAGGAAGGCAAGCTTATGAGATATTTATATTTTTGACAAAGGAGCACAATTTGAAACTGACCCAAGATAGCTTTAAATAACATGCCAATAACTTGCAATAATATTGCTAGTGGAGTTTTTTGATGCATCAAAATGGAGAACAATCCCCTTAGACCTGATGTAGCTTTTTCCATGTTAAGAATAAGAAATATCTACCACTTTTGCACATGTAGACTATACCTGTGGTACACAAAGGTTTAAAATCATAAGACCTATTTAGCATACTTAGCAAGGTGAATTTATTTGTCTTTGTTTTGCATACATTTGATGACCACAGCTTTCAGAATTCAATGCAATCTTTCATGATGTGTGAAAAATGAATAGAGAAGATGTCTATTGTAGAAGCTGAACGAATAATAATGTTGAAGAAGAAAATTCCCCCTAAAATACGATAGGCCATTTTTTCTCTGTTACAGATTTCCTATCCGTTAACTTGGTGATGCTCATATATACAGTATTTTGCTATTGCAATGTTTACCCTCTTCTGTAATTGATATTACATTTAAAGCCACTAGCTTTCACTAGACTTCTGGCTTTCCTTGCTTTCTGCAGTAAGTAGAAGCAATACTGGAACTCAAGCAGTAATGCTAATTGCTTATAAAGATTTTAATGGCAATCACTTTAACTGATGGTAGAGATTAGTCTGCTATCACAGACACCATCAAAGGCAGCACCAATAGCTTGTCAGCTCACCTTCTGTAAGGAAAAAAAAGGTGTTTCTGTTATCTACATAAAATGGTGGGATATTCAAGTTAGAAAAGTGTGACAATGGCAAATTCAGTTGTAACTTTCAACAGTTTTTTGTTAGAAAAAAGTAAGTTGAATAAAACAATAGCAGAAAATTGAGATTTCTACCCTGCTGTCCTCCATTATTTAACCTTTTCCAACATCTTCTGGGATGTAAATGCAACATAAAATTGTAGTAGTTTCCCCTGTCTCCTTCAGTAGAGTTTTTAGGAAGTGTAGTCTTTATTCTTTTTCTACAGAGAAGTGAAAGAAATTGGAAAAGGAAATGTTATCATTCTAGGATCACTGTCATATTGCTGCTGCACAATTCCTATTTTCTGGCACAGGACTGAACATGAGTGAACTGTGCATTATGTCAATTAGTTCCATTCATTTTGTGACTGTCTCCTAAAGTTGTCTTGGTCAAAGATCCCATTGTTTAAGGATATTGCTGTTGCCATCACACTATGATCTTGGTTTTTCAAGAGGTAATCTCTTCCTGCACTAGTCAAGATTCTTCCCAAAGTAACATAGCATCTACAGACCTTCTAATTGTTTTTTTGCAAATTATGACTGGGTAGATGATCTTGTGTCAGAGGTCAGACTGTTCCAATGTGTGGTAGAAAGGGATGAAGTGAATTCGGTCAAATTTTAGAAGACCCTCTTGTCATTAATTATACTTTCTTTTTCACTTTTTAGGTTGTGAGCTTTTAAAATCAACATAGAAATGCAAAAGGAAGTCTGAGAGTTAGCTACCATAGGGTTAAAATTTGAGTCGTTACTAAGTGATTTCATGTCCAGAGAGCCTTCAACTCAGGATGCGTAACATTTATCTGCCTAAAATTAAAAGCAAATGAAAGAGATTTATTAGTGCTTGTTTCTTGAAGATGGTTCTCCACATTTGGATTGGTTGAATGATTGAGGATAAAAGGCTTTCATAATGATGTTGCATTGTACAAATGAGCTCTAACCAAAGTGCTGTCCTAAATGCTGCTGACTTAAGGATAAAAGTACTAGGAAGAGTGGATAGCCTCTTTGCAGTTAAGGTTATAAAGAGAATCCTCTTATAAAATTCTAATTTAGCTGGTACAATTTAGGCTGGAGTAATTGTCTATATGTGAAATATAAGTAGGTTTCTACTGAAGTTTAGGGAAAGAAATTTTAAAAATGGGAAATGAATTTTGAGGTACAAACGGGCTATGGATCATCAGTAAAACTGGTGGTGTGGGCAGCGATGCTGTAGTTGTTGGATTTAAATGCATTCGGAAGAGCAGAGTCATTTTTAGAGAGTATGAGGGAAAGAAAACAATAGAGGTGAAGCTAGGGAGAAGTGTGTGCATCTTTACCTTGAAAACCTTGTTTTCTTTAGACATTCAGATGGGCTTATAAATTCTTTTTAAGATGCGAAGGAAGAAATTCAGCATTCAAAAAAATCAGTTATACCATGTTGGGAAAATGGACATCATAAATCTCACACTCCTCACATGGATATATATTTTTTTTTCCTATGTAACAAGAAAAGAATATTTTAATGCATCATAATATTGCAATTCTAACCTAAAAAACCCTTCAGTTTTTACATTGGTATTTGTTCTTCAAAGACTTCTTGATAAGGAACATATACTGTAAGATATATCCACATGTATTAGGTATGGGCTCTTATTTTCGTATAAATTTATCATCATGATAACATAACGCTAATAGCAATAGTTCTGTAATTTCTTGTGAACCATAGATAAATGTTATAATTCTTCTTTTTTGAGATAAAACCTTTTTTATTTCATGAATTCTACTAGTTAACTGCTTAACTCTAGTGCTTGAATTTTCAAGCACTAAAGTGAAGGCTCCAAAAGTAATGAAAAGATTGAAGTGATTCAACTGTGTAGCGCATGCCTTTCATTTTTTGACAAAAGCATTGTCTACTACAGTCTTCAGCTGCAGTCCTTGCACTCTGTCCTGGGTCTGTTAAGGGTTGGAAAAGGTGCTGCTGCAATGTCTTAACTCAGATTGGATTCAGGGGCAGGCAGTATTCTGAACAGCCCATTGTATTGTACTGCTGGTGGATGACCTATAAAAGGTTATTGCACGTACCGTATAAATTGGAAAATCTAGGTACTAGCTAATTTCAGGAGCTGGGAAAGACAGAAAAGTGGGTTAAGGCTTCTCTTTCAATCCTTGTGGTACAGACATATGGACTTAGGGCAAATTTATGATATTGTTTACTATAAATTTTTGGAGTTTGCCATACTTTTGTATTTTTTTCCCAAGAATATTATAGTATATTTTCATTACTATAAAGAATATATTCTGAGAAAGATATGTAGAGTGGTTTGGGAGAAATATTTATTGTTTGTTTTTAGCTTTTTGGTAAGTAACTCATGAATGTATGGGCTATTTGCATTAATTAAGATTGATCTGGGTTCCATAGTGAATATTTTAATGCATGGATTATTTGGGAGTATTTGTCTGGTATTCACAATTTGATAATTCATTTGTGTGATTGGTCACCCATCCCATATTTGATTTCTGACTGCTTATGGCATTTATAAATATATGTACCCCTGAATGTCTTCCCAAGGTTTGTTCTTTCTCAGTGTAGGCAATATAAGGAAGATACCAAAAAAATGTCTAAGGAATATTACAGATTCTTGAAACATTCTGTTCTAATTTTCTTCCAAAACATTCTAATTTTCTCCTAGTGACTAATTTAAATATATGATTATGATTCTAGCAGTTATCTCCAAGTAAGTGCATATGCAAAGATTCAGAGTCAAAGCATGAAAAAGAATAGTTAAATTGTGTCCTGAATGCCGATGTGACCTTTTCTTGATGGTTAAAATGGTGACATCTTTATGGCTGCACACGTTTTGAAAAATAGAATTATAAACTTAAACTGCAATAATATATAAGTTCTTAAATTACTTTAAAAAGGTAAACTGGACTTTTTACATCTTGATTTTTATTCATAAAATAGGTATAATGCTGGCGTTCTAATATAGAACAGAGTACATCTGACAACTTCTGTGTACCTGGGCTGATCCGTAGATGCAGTTTACACTGCTGAGTTTGTATTTTGGATTGAAACTCCTGTGTAACAACTCTGGTTT